>NW_020950326.1:6221219-6670308 GCF_900497805.2 Vombatus ursinus | reverse complement strand
AAGAAAGAAAGGAAGGAAGGAAGGAAGGAAGGAAGGAAGAAAAAGAAGAAAGGAAGGAAGGAAGGAAAGACAAAGTTATAAATTTACAAGAGGAGCCTGTAATCTAAAATAATTCAATAAATTAATCTTTTGGGAGTTTTAAAAGCTTCATTCTGTTTCAACATGGTGCACAAATGCCACACTCACATACTCTCTACCCCCACCAAGTACAAAGCCTGAAAAGTTAAGAAGGTGTAAGATTGATTGCAATTTTACATGAGCAAGTACCACTTGCTGAACACAAGGAAAGTTGTTCTTTAATTAGTCAGTACTAACATTATCCAGGTATTTGGTCTGAAGCACGTGGCCATTCAAGGTAATCTTCACATGCATAGTTGTCATTGTCTGTTCTTGGAAGGATTCTGCTTTGTTCACAGTGCCTCACTTCCCAAATATCTTTGAACGAAATCAATGCTGGTGTAAATTCAAGAATCACTTCTCATTATAGCTTTAGCATATAAATCAAGATTTCAGGTGTTGGATTTCCTTAAAAAGAGATACACTGGACTGAATCTCTGCTTAGGTCTAAGGCTTAGATGAGTTTTTAAGTCCTTGGCACAGAGTTGAGAAGGGCTCTGAGTTCCACTGCTGCTGCCATCCTGACAAATGTCACCACACCTCATTTTTCATATACTAAAAGGATTGTAAGTAGGGTCTTATCCTAGAGGGCCAGTGTTTACAAACACATTGTTCACAAACACCTCCTTCAGCACCACCATCTTTTTGAACTTACATACCAATTACAGGTTCAGGATTCGTGTTCATTCAATTAATATGTATGTGTATGTTATGTGCATAGTGCTCATCGAGCCTCCCAGCATTTCTACACAGATTAAGATAGATATCAAAGGCAGTTGGAAATGGAGGGGATGCCCATCAATTGGAGAATGTGTGAACAAGCTATGGTATATGATTGTGATAGAAGAATACTGTGCTATAAAAAATGATAAGGAGGATGGTTTCAGAAAAACTTGGCAAGACTTATATGAACTGGACATTGGTATGCAGGTAAATGTTTAGCCACTAGTTCTATCAAAAAAAAAGCATGCATTACACACATTTAAGTTTAATCTGCATTATTACCATTTTCTCCATCACTTTTAAAATTCTTAGACAATCAGCAAAATAATGAATTATGAGATGGCTCCAAAACACCTCTGAAATGATGCAGAGTGAAGGAAGCAGAATCAAAACAATTTATACAAGAATAGCAATATTTAAAAACAAACAACTTTGAAAAACTTAGGAACTCTGATCACAACCAATCACAATTACAGTGGACTCAAGATGAAACATGCTGCCCACCTCCTAAGAAAGAGGTGATGGACTTGGGGAGCAGATTGCAACAGATGGAACACAGCCAAAGTGAGGATGTTTTGCTTGACTATACACAAACACATTTATCTTTCTTGCTTTCTCAATTGGGAGAGGGGGAGGAAGAGGGAAAGAATATAAAATTATGTTTTTAAATAAAACAAAATGTAATTTAAAGACGCACAAAAATCAAAGGCAACCTAAAAGGGGAAAAGCACTTTGAGACCAGGGGCGAGTTTTCTGGCTTTTTTTGGAACCTAATAGGGCTGGCACTATCACGTGCTTAGTAAATGGTAGTTGACCAGCTAGGCAGGGCAGTGGGAAGTATACCTACTGCTGTTTTATTTTAAGAGCTTTATTCCAAAGACATAGAAAGACGTCTAAGCACTAGGCATGGATGGGAGTTTAGTGGTTTATTGTCCACTAAGAAGATTGCCCTCTCTGACGTTTTCAGAGGGTCCCTAGTTAAAATTTCACCATTTAGCAGAGATCAGATGATTCCAACACCCCTCCAAACCTCAGTTTGTCATCTGCAAATTGAAGAGAGTAGAACTAGATAATCTCACAGGGTTCCATCTAGCCTTAGTTTTCCTACAAACTAGAAATTCTACTACAATCCTATCCTTCTCCTCTCCCCAACCTTATAGCTCCAGGGAATGAGTTTGATTTCAAAGGCTTAGATGAACGTTTCCTTCCCTGTTGGTCTCCCACATACTTGCTCCAAGGCCTAGGTGTATTATGACTTCATAATGAAGTCATAATTTCTAGATTAGGAGACTGGTGGGTGTTATGAGATAGCCTGACTGATATATATTCCCATCTCAATCTGCAGGCCAGGTGAGGCTAAGTTACTGGAGGACAAACTCAGGCCCGAAAAGCAAAATGTCACCTTGGAAAACACTCTCTGCTTGACTGCTTGGGGAGAATTAGTGGACTTCATTTCTCAGGTGTCAGGAGCCTGAGATCCTAAAGGTAGCTCTATCTAGGGATAATAGAGAAGGGGGTGGTATCAGGTGACATTGTTCAGCACCTCTGCTTCACCAAATAGCCCACCCTGCCTGCCTGATTCCATCGTTGCCTGGCTTCTTAGACAACCACAACCCTTATGTTCTCTTGCAATATTGAATATGGGAGATCTCTGGTTGTAGAATGCTGTGCCATATTCTACTAAAGCCTTCTTGAAGAGACCCTAACTTACTCTGATCTCTCATCACCTCAAAGTATTAGAGATAAAAGGAACCTTATAGGTCATCTAATTTAACTTCCTCGTTTTGCAGATGTAGAAATTCAGGCTCAGAGAGGAGAAATTTTTCCTAAAGACTTACCCACAACTAGCTGTTGATAGATTTGGGGCTAGAGCCCATTAACTTCTGATTCTTGAAAAAAACTTTTTTTTTGGCTGGGGATGGCACTTAGGTTGTATGAAAGCATCCAAGGGTGGGAAACCTGTGGCCTCCAGGGCACAAGTGGCCCTCTAGGTCCTCAAGTGCAGCCTTTTGACTGAGTCCAAGTTTTAAAGAATAAATCCTGGGGCATCTAGGTCGTGCAGTGAATAGAGCACCAGCCCGAGGTCAGGAGGACCCGAGTTCAAATCCGGCCTCAGACCAAACACTTGACACTTACTAGCTGTGTGACCCTGGGCAAGTCACTTAACCCTAGTTGCCTTAAAAAAAGAAAAAAAAAGAACAAATCCTTTTATTAAGGGGATTTGTTCTGTGAAGTCTGGATTCAAAGAGCCGTACTTGAGGACCTAGAGGGCCACATGTGGCCTTGAGGCCGAAGTTCCCCACTCCTGGTATAAGCCCTGTCTGTTATTGTATTTCCACATTTCACTGTCACTCTGTTTCCAAACCCAAGCTTGTTCCCTGGTGTTCTGCAAGGACACCCTCTACAATGGGGACCAGCAAACTGTTTAGTCCCAAGTGTTCCCACTGAAGCTATGCAATGCCCACGGGTGTGACTCAGAAGGCAAGAGACAAATAAAGTTACTCATTGGATTTAGAACTAGAAGGGACTTTAACAATTATCTAGATCAACATTCATTTTTCATATAAGAAAACTGAGGCTGAGAGGTTAGGTAACTTTCTCAAAGTTATATGGATAACAAGTAAACAAATTGCTTAGGATTCAAGCTCAAGTTTTTCTGACTCCAAATAGAGTGATTTGAGGAGAAAGAAAAAACAAGATATGTGTAGTTGGGTGTAGTGAAGTCAATATTATCTTAGCTACTACTCAACAAATTAAGTTAATAAGCACTCACAAAACACTGCAGTTGTGATATAATGGGAAAAGTGTTGGACTTGGAGTCAGAAGACCAGTTTGAATCCTAGCTCTGCCACTTAACTGGCTTTGTAACCTTAGTTTTCCCATCTATAAAATGGAGAAGAAACAGCTTACCTTAAAAGGTTATGAGAATCAAATAATAATGTAGGTTAATGTGGTTCATCAATTTTAATGTACTATATAAACGTCAGTAACTATGATGTGCAGAGGGGATTGCCAAGTTGAACAAGACAAAGCCCCTTGAGGAACCACAAATACCACAGACTGCCTAGTCCCAGGCTCAATTTTTGAAGGAATGGGACATTTAGTTTTCAACCAATAGCAATCTCCTACTGAAAACAGATGTGACACAGGAACAGAAGGGTCACTAACCTCCAGTAGGCAAAGTGGATATGCAAAGGATAAACATCTTTTTAAGAACAATCCAAAAAATTACAAGTTAGAATATAAAAGGAATGTAACTTTAAACCATAATGTCAGTACATTCAAGTGAATATGGACCTCCCGACCAGTCACCTTGGGAAGCCAACTATCTCCTTTGCTTGAAGAGCAAATTTCCTCTCTTTGGAAATAACCCTCAGAGTCTGCACTATATTCTTTGGAATATTCTCAATGGTGGCAAACTTAAAAATAATGGGTCTTATTTTTGTACAACCGAAAGTCATTCAAAGTGAAATCTGGTGAATATGGAGGGTGACCACACCAAGAAATACACTTTTGGGTGAAAACTGAGGTGTGACTTAATTTTGGATAGCTACAAAAGCAGGCCCCAAAAAATAATTTCCGAAATGTTTGGCACGATGGTATTACTGCTGTCATTGGCGTGTCTTCTCCCATTGAAATGGAAGCTCCTTGAGAGGAGGGATTCTGCTTTTTTTGCTTATATTTGTATTCCCAGTGCTAAGCACAGTGTCTGACATTTAGTACACTCTTAATAAATGCTTGTTACCTGCCTGCCTGCCTATAGATGTAACTACTTAGGAAAAGATTTAATTAGATGTGTATAGTCTGAAATATGTGTAAAAAAGAAAAAGACTCATTATTTTTCTCGTTGCATCTCATAGTTAACCAAAAAGAGCAGTTAAAGTGATGCTGGCAGGTCTGTCAACAGGGCCTTGGGTCAGCTCTCTGAGGCGGAGGGGGAGACATGAGAAGTCAACAAGCTTTGATCCCATTAGCAATGGAATCAAATAACAATGTACTAATTATTTTGTTTAAGAGGCCACTTGGATGATAAATTGCATGACTTCCCAACAATTCAAATCTGAACAAGGTGAAAATGGCTCATAAATAGCCTTGTAGTTATCAGGTTGAAAAAAAAGAGACTGACCACATGGATTAAGAAGAGAAGGAGTACAAGGGATCAGAATGGGAAAGGAAAAAGCAGCAACAATTATTCAGGTCAAATTCAACAACAAATCCTGATGCTAGGCCAAAATTGAACATCAAAAAAGAAACTGATCTTAAAAGAATATGGACAAAAAAAGGGTTTGTTGTTGTTGTTGTTTTTTAAGAAAACTTTAAAAGTTTCTATAGCTATGCCTTTGAAACCATTTTCTTGAGAATTGGGTCAGTAAAACACTCCCTGCATAGAGTTACAACCAAGGGTCCTAGTTGCTGTTTATTTTTGCTCTGATGAGATAGTATAGGATTGATCTTAACATTCTCTCCCTAAATGGTCCATTGTTTAAAGGTGAATGAACACTATCTGGGGACTATCTATTCTGATGGTCCAATTCAAGGTCTCTCTCCTTACTTTAGGAACTATCACACCCTACAAAGGTCTTCGGCCCTCAAACTTTTGATTTCCCTGCAAAACTGTTAATTTCTTGGCCTGACCCTGACAATTGGAAGTCATCAAAGTACAATGGCTCCTCCTTGTGGTTCCAATGTATTCATCTCATCCCTGTGCAGAGTCTATGTGAAATTAATAATTCAATTGCCATAGATCCCTGAAGTTTACAAAGATGAACAGAGTCATTTTAATCAGATGCAGTAGCTAAGGTGCTAAGGGTCTGATATTGAGGTACTCCCCAACACTGCCACCTTCCAGGGGACAGGAAATCTACTTACTAGCGATCAGGATCCTAATTAGGATTGTAGATTTAAAACTGGAAAGGACTTCAGTCATCTAGTTTAATCTTGTGTCATAGAAGTAGAACTGAGGCCCAGAGAGGTAACCATCTTGACAAAGGTCACGAGTGTAGTGAGTTACGGAGCCAAGAAATGATTCCAGGTCTTCCCATTCCAAAGCCAGCAGGCTTTTCACGGTACCAGGCAGGGCCTCGAAATGCCTTTTCACCCTACAATGCAGTTCTGGACAGTGAAATTCAGAGAACCACAGAATAACAGGGCTGGAAGGGATCTTAGAGATCACCTAATGTAATCCTCTCATTTTAGATACTGAAGATTACTGAAACCCAGGGCAATAAAGTAATTTCCCCAGTGTCACAGAATTGGGGCAAAAGCAGTACTAGAACCCAGGTATCCCTCTGTTGGGCAGACTTTTCCACAACATGTGGCATCCTTAATTCTTCCTTAGTTGCACTTTTTTTTTTTAAATTCAAAGGGCTTTGTGGTTTGTTTGTTTTTATCTCAGGCTACAGTTTCAACTTTTCAGGATCAGATGACATTCTTCCTAACACACTGGGTTGACTTTCACTTCAATAGAACTTTTGTTAACCAACCCTGCCAAAGAACAAGGTGGGTGGCACATTGTCCTCTCTAACAAGGATGTGTAGGAAGAAGAAAAGAGGCAGGATAGAAGGGCAACACAAGGAAGGCCAGTCTGTACGAGGAGAAGCTAGACCTAAGGCCAATCCAATTTACTGGTGTGTCCTAACACAATGGTTGAGGAAAAGGGATGTGTCTAGGAGCAAAGGTGGCCATGGTGTAAAGTGGTAAGACAATATGTCGATGTCGTTTGTCCTTTGTTCTTGAAGAGGACCATGATATCAGGGAGATGATGCCATGACTTGCAAGTGAATTAGATTTAAGTGAGGGAGGGCTGTGCAAAGCCATGAGCCTCTCTCCTCTGGAGCCATTTGGGTCCAGTGGCAAGATATAGATCAGGATGACTGGAGATAGTCCTGGATGCCCAAGAGACCTTGGCCTTTTTTAAGCTAAGGTCTTCAACAGGTCTCAGTTTGACTGAGGCAACACCCATTCAGTGATTAAAGCTAGTAAGAAATGGGGCAGAGAATAGCCTCTATCACCTAAACAAAAAAAAAAAAATCTGGGAAGACCCTCAGGGTTTCTGGCCAAAACAAACAATTGCTGGGTTGAAATTCGAGGGCAGTCCCAAGGTTCAGAGCTGAGAGAATAAGGAAAATCATGATGATGCCAAGAGTGTGTGTCCAACCTCCACACAAAACCACCCAGCTCTTGCCTGAAGACACCAATTTCCTCACTTTGCTAATTCTTTTTTTTTTAAAACAAAGTGAGGTTAGATGACTTTTTCAAGGTCACACAGCTACATACAATTGGTATCAAATTTTGCCTATAATTTTGCCTGGGGTGAGTTTCAGTTTTGAAAGAAAGGAATCATGAAACATTTTAGTTAGGGGTTTCCATGTAGAAAGGGTCTAAGGTTCTATGCAGCAGCTTTCACTTAAAGGATTAATTTAGTAAAGGGTAGAACAGAGCAAAACACATCCTTTTCTGGGAGAAACGTACCACAGAACTAGGGTTGGACCTTTCTGATTGCCTTTCATAAGGTCACTGAATTGCAATGCATAGGCTTCCAGCCCCCGTATTTCCCCAATTTCTTTTGGTGCCAAACTTGGAAATTCTTATTAAAGAAAGAACTTTCCCCCAGGTATTCCTATCATAATCACTGCTATTTAACGTAACGATTAAGATCCCAGGTTTCTCCTTGCTTTCTCTCTTCACCCCCTTCCCCTCCAAAGCTTAATGCTTAGAATCCAATATTGGGCAGGGACAACACAGAAGAGATTTGTATGTTGTGGGCTGGGCTTACCATCTGTTTTGTTTAGGAACCCTGCCTAGTATAAACTTATGCCACAGTTGAATCAACAGTGGGCCCATTATAGCTTTTCCAGATAGCTTCAAGACTTACTGATATTTCCAAATGCTTTCTAAAGGAATGGATATTAACCCTTTCCCCCCTCCAGGGATTCTCATATGAAACAATGCAGAGGTTCATTGCCTCTTGGCTTAGCACAGCAGTCAGATGCTTATTTGAGGTTGTGGAAGACAGCAAGGAAGAGGGATAGTCATTTGTTGTTACTGGAATGGCCCTGGAATAGGCCACACCAGCGCATGGGGAGTAGCAAATCTGTCTCCTCTGGGATACAATGGATAAGGCACGTGGTTTAGGTCAAGAAAACACTCTTGGCTTCCATTAAACATTATACAACTGATAAAAACTGGTAAAAATATTTTTTCTATTTCTTTTCACCCTTACCTTGGCTCATCAGAAATAATGATCCATCCTGAAATGGCCTGAAAATGGATTTAGAAGTTTCATTTAATCAGTCAGCATACATGTTAGAAAATCCTAGTGTAAACATTTCATAAAAGATTTATTGGAGTGCAGTCACAAATTACAGTTCTTGTTCCAGTGTACAAATATGCCTCAGTGTCTCTAATACAGGTCAAGAAAAAGTTCTAATTGTGGTAATACAAAGTGAAGGGTGCACTTGAGATTTAAAAAACAATAAATTACACTTTGAGAGCTATTACCAAGCTTTACACATATAAAAAGTAAACATAAAATAGTAAATTCTGACAATAGTCTAACATGTCAAGCCACAGATAAAAAGGACAGGGAGTCAGTCCATTTGGGAAAACCTGGCTATGACAAAGTCATTTGGACAAAAGGAAAACAACAAGGAACATGGATTAGGGACTTGTAAACTATGTTCTCTTTTCTTGAGGCTTCCACTACTGGGGAAGATGAGGATAAAATTCAACTCTGCCATGTGTCTATATGGCAAATTAAGAGTTCTGCCACTCACAAAAAGTTTCTCAGCAGGCAACCAGTCAGGCTTTTGTAAGGAAGGGAGTGGAATCAGGGTAAGGGTTGAGAAGTAATCCCAAAAGGACAGTACTTACAGAAAGCAATACCTTTAAAAAAAACAAAACAGTACTTCAAAAACAACATAAAATTCTAGAAAAAGCCTAATGGAATTTAAAACAGGTTCAAAAAGCAATGTAAGGATCCATCTAATCAAATGTTTGTGTTCCCAATAAAATGGCATTATAAAAATACTGTGCCCTCCTTTGTTTATGATGATAGAACTAGTTACCCCTATTGATAAGATAGGTGTTTTTGAGTTGCTTTTAGATGGAGAGCAGAGCACGCATAACAGAAACATACAAATCTCATTTTAAAGCACTAATTTCAACCTTCGCCCTTTCCTCCAGCTGTTAAATAGAATGAAAGTAGAGACTCCAACAAATCAAGGGTCAACCAAGGGTCCACTGTAAAATGATATACTAAGTGCAGTACATACACAAACTATAAAAGAATCAACAGGGGAGATACAATAGAAAAAAAGCCAACTGGTCATCCATATGAGATCATTAGGATAAAAACCTTTGACTGCATTATTAGGGAGCCTCTGGACAAACGGAGAAAGTGAACAAGCCATTTGAGACCATCATAAAGTGGCACAGAGACCTAACACTGATTGAAAACTCCCAACTATCTCAAGAGCTGCTAGAGTTTTCTCTGGGCCAACAGCAGGGCAGCTGAAAAATTCTTAACTGGATGATGATAATTTTATTCTTCAGAAGGTAGGCAGGAACCCCTATTTTGGGTCTAATTCTAACCAACAAGGAGAAAATGATTACTGAATTGGAAATGAAAAGAATCTTGGGAGGAAGTAACCTCTTTATTTTATAACTCTTGATCAAGGAGAGAAAGCCTGACATAGTCTAATACACACCTGAGAGTATGTCTTAACCTTTTTGGGGTAAGGGACCCTTTTGGCAGTCTGGTCAAACCTACGGACCCTTTCTCAGAATGCCTTTAAATGCATAGGATGACAAAGGAAACTAATTAGATTGAAATACAGTTATCAAGATAGTTTTAAAAATCCATGGACTGCAATGACCTTTTCCATCCCCCTCCCCCCATTAAAAACATTTGTCTTAGATTTTGGGAATGAAATCAGAGAAAGTACAGGGCCCTGAAGCAAACAATTCTACAAGAGAAAGTCTGCCTAAAACAGGATGAGAAATTTTCATAAATGAAATTCTAACTATGCAAATGATTCTGATGAGGAAGAAAAGGAGGAGCTGTCTAAGGATACCAACATGGAGGCATAAGAAACCCATGGACCAACTTAGATTGTTAAAGACACTTAAAATTCCTTTTCAAATGTCATATTAATGCAATGGAATATTACTGTGCTCTAGGAAATGGCAGCGGATAGATTCAGAGAACCCTGAGAAGACTTGTATCAAATGACGCTGATACAAAGTGTAGCAAACAAAACCTGGAGAACAATTTATATGATTAAAAAAACTGTAAAGACAGACAGCTTTTAAAGACTCAGGCTCTCTTAACAATGCAATGATCAATCCTGACTCCAGAAGACTAATAAGAAGCATGCTTCCCACCTCCCAGCTGAGGTGCAGAATGAGATATACATTTATAGACATGCCAACGTGTGAATCTGTTTTGCCTGACTACACTTGTTACATAGGAGTTTAAACTTTTTTTTTTAAAACTGTGAACTTGTACAGCCACCAACATGATCACTTCCCTATGCAAAGAACAAAAAAGAGAATGACACCTAAAACCACTTTCAATTATGTACAGCTTGAATTTTTTAAAAGTAGGTAATGAATTAACACAGTAATTACAATATTACCTATTTCACTGTGTCTGTTTCTGAACTTTCTTCCATTTTCTTTTGTAGTTATGTGTTTCATTAACTTTTTTCTCCTTTGCCATAAGTATTACAACCCCCTTTCCAAACCCTGTCCCAACCAAGATGCCTTCCCTACTAGAGGGAGGAGGGGGTGGAATGGGGATGGAGGGTAGTAATAGTGGTGCAAAAAGAAAAGAACATCAATGAAACATTAGAATATATAGAGAAGAACAGAAAGGAAGTTTGGGAGACACCTATAAGCAGGGCAGCATTGGTACTATCCTATTAAATTTAATATATGCTTTTTTTTAAAGCCTATAATAGATTCAAAGTTTCATATACGATCTTTTTATTTTCTTTGTATATGGAAATATTTATGTCAAGTTCATAAAAAAAAAAAAAAGACATGAAAGACAGCAGTGAGGGCTGAGACGAGAATGAGTACAAGAGTGGAAAGGTCCTAAAAAAAGCAAAGTATCAGCAGTGTCAGGTTTAGAATGACCCAAGGCAGATAAAGAATGCCAACATTTTTTTAGAAAGGGTTTTTTTTTTTTAAAATCTATGGTGGGAGCAATAGGAAGACTGGGCCAATGTGACAACAATGGATGAAGAGAGAAGAATGAACCATTTAACTCTGATTTCTTTTTTCCTACAAAGGAGAGTACTGTTTTGGTAGCAAAGGATAAAATGCTTAGCAGGAGAGCAGAATCCCCTGGACAAGTGATGATACACAGGAGAGCACTTCACCGTCTTCAATGAGCTCAGAAAACAAACCTCAAAAGAATCACTTCCCAGGGATGTGCTGTAGGCCAGCTGAACACTGGCTGCTGTGACTGCGAGATGTTCTCAGTGACCTTTGAAAAACTGAATGCGTAAGATGTCAGGACAGGATGTGGACAAATATCCCACTTTTCATAAAAGGGTAGTGTTTCCAAACTTTAAATTGGACTGTGAACTTGATTTTGATTGTTAGCAAAACTCTAGGATGTATTATGAAAAAGGTTTCTAAAATTTAAAAGAGGAGGCAGTGCAAGAAAGGAAGGAAAGAAGGAAATGTTTATGAAGAGTCTGCCATGTGCCAGGCACTGTGCTAAGTGGTTTACAAATATCTTATTTGATCCTCGCAACCTTGGAGGTGCTATCATTACTTCCATTTTAAAGCTGAAGAAACCAAGGCAGACAGAGGTTAAGTGACCTGCCCAGGGTCACACAGTTAGTAACTGTCTGAGGCTGAATTTAAGGAGTGTATATTTCTGAATTTTCTTTTATATTTTCTTCTGTATATAAGTGTTTCATTATCTTTTTTTCCTTCACCATAACTATTACAATCCCTTTCCCCATATAATTCTTCCCTGTCCCAAACAAAGCAAACTAAATGCATTCTCGGTTGGGGGTGGGGCACTAGTAATATTGATTATGCAAAATGGAAAGAACATCAATGAAACACTAAAACATAGAGGGCTCAAAACACTCAAATGTACAAAGTACAGAATGTGGAAGGTATGACTAAACTGTTCACACAAAAAAAATCTTCAGGTTTCAGTAGACTACAAGCTCTGTATGACTCAATAGTATGTAAAGCTGCTTAAAATTTTAAAAAGCCCAGATTTTTAAAAAGTATAGTACATCACCTGTCAGATTAGCTAAGTTGGCTAGAAAGGAAAATGACAAATTCTGGAGGGGATGTGGAAAAGTAGGGACACTAATGGATCACTGGAGAAGCTGTGATCTCGTCCAACCACTCTGGAGAGCAATTGGAACTATGCCCAAACAGCTCTGAAAACTATGCAAACCCTTTGACACAGCAATACTACTCCCGGGTCTGTATCCCAAAGAGATCAAAGAAAAGGGGAGAGGACCTGTATGTACAAAAAGTATTTACACTAGCTATATTTATGGTGAAGATTTATAAACTGAGGGGATGTCCATCAAGAGCAAGTTGTGGTATATGAAAGTGTTAGAATTCTATGGTGCTATAAGAAATGATGAGGAGAATGGTTTCAGAAAAAACCTGGAAACATTTATATGAACTGATGCGAAGTGAAGTGAGCAGAACCAAGAGAACAATATACACAGTATAGTAATACTATAAAGAGAATCAGCTGTGAAAGCCTTAGGAACGCTGATAAATACAATGACCAACAGCAAATCCAAAAGACTTATGATAAAACATGCTACGCAGCTCCAAACAGAGCTGGCTAATGGACTCAGCATGCAGACCGAAGCCTATTTTTTCCCGTCTTTTTCTTTTTTGGACAGGGTTAATGTAGGAATTTGTTTTATGTGACTACACATATTAGTAATGGGTTTTATTTTTCTTGCCTTCTCAATGCGTAAGGGATGGGCAGAAAGGTGGGAGAGAATTCGAAACTGAAAATAAAACTGAATTTAAAAAAAAGGAAGAGGTTAGATGGACAGTGCAAGGAAGGGCATAGTTCCACTGTACTATGTCAGACCATAAATGGAGGACTGTATCGAGTTCCAGGTGACATATTTTAGGACTTGGAACAGTAACGAAATGAAGTAGATCCGGGAGGATAGTGAGAGGACAGGAGACTATGCTATACAAGCTTCAGTTGAAGAAACTACAGATGTTCACTCTGGAGTATAGAAAATTTAGGGGAGTCAAGTAGATATTATTGCGACTGACTCCTCATGGCCACATTTGGGGTTTTCATGGCAGAGATACTGAAGTGGTTTGCCATTTCCTTCTCCAGCTCATTTTACAGGTGAGAAAACTGAGGAAAACAGGGTTACATGACTTGTTTAAGGTCACACGGCTAGTCAATTTCTGAGGCCACACTTGAACTCAACTCTTCCTGACTCCAGGCCTGGAGCTCTATTCACCAGCAATCTAGCTGCCCCCATCAAGAAGATAAAGGGCTTTCAAATGGAAAAGTAAAAGTGGTATTAGTTCCAGATAGGCAGATTACAGTTCCAAGAAAGGGGGGAAAACACTTAAAGCTATCCAAAAGGGAATGGAGGTCCTTGGGAAGTAGCTGAATCCCTCTTATTGGAGGTCTTCGAGCAGAAGCTAGCTTCTGCTCGAAGACCACTTGTTGAAACTATTTTAAAAGGGATTCCTATTCAATCATGTGTTGGAGTAGATGACCTGGACAGCAGTGTGGCATAATGTAATGAGCAATGGATTTAGAATCAGAGGACGTAGGTTTAAACACACTGGTCATGTTACTTATTCCCTGTGTGACCTTGGGCAAGTGCCTTAGCCTCTGGGGGCTGTAAAATGACTATCTGGCTTCTGAGGTCCCTTCCAACTCAGATTCTGTGAAATGCCGGACATTCTTTTGGAAGGTATTCCTCAGGAACAATTTAAAATAAACAACTGGGGGAAAGAGAGAGATTTCTTCAAATTACACAGTTTATTTCACATTTTAAGATTCTTGAAGATGAATCAAGATGCACACGTTTCATTATTTTCGTACCTCATGGGGTTAACAAGGAAAAAGCAAAGGCCAGATCTGCCAGCTGGAATCTGGGGAGGGCCCTGTGGCTGACACAGCTCGCCTACCATCTCTGCTGACCTCAGACCGTTGTCTCTGCTGTGAATCACATCCAAGGGGCCTTCCTATTCAAGAATGTGAACAGCCTTCTAAGCTAGGATAATCAACCAAATGATTGTCCTGGCTCTTTTCTTCCTCTGAATATGAAAGCATATTCTCGTTATTTCTGATTCAAATTCATTAAAACCTTCATCAATCCCTCTTTTTAGAGATTTTAGATCATTGTACAGGAACCTCATCTTGCTATAGAACCTTAATCAATTATTTTGGACTCATCCTCGGAAATGATGACAAGATTTTTTTGTGGGGAATATAGGAGCCTGACCAGAAATTAAGCTACTTGTTTAAAAATGTTACTAGCTTGTCTTCACTTGCAAATACTCTCCTCTTACTCTTCTTACCTCATGCCATTTTTTTCTGCAATCTTACATTCTGGATATACCCTTCTAGATAGAATTACATAATTACAGTCCTTCCTTCTTGTCCACACATAGTCCTCATTTATCATTTCTAAAAGACACTGACTTTTCTCATTCCCAGTCTCTTCCATACACATAGGCCTTCAACCACTGAACCCATACTGTCAAGAGCTAGAGTTGCTATTCAAAGTGTACACACATTAACAAGAGCAATAACACCACAAGTCCCGGTAGCAGCAGCAGCTGAAATCTCACTCCCCACCTAATTATTCCCATAAATATTAAGTGCCTACTATATGTAAGGCATTATAAATTCACCTGCCAGGTCTAATGCTTCCTGGGGAATGCTAATCTCAGTATTTAAGTACTGCACAACGAGATGCAAAATCTTACAAAAACTATTGTCAAATCTCTGAGAGTCTGGAATTCAAGTGAATCTTAAGAAACTATCTTGACTGGGGGAAAATATGGGAAAATGAAAATACAAGGGTTAGATGATTTCCCCTCCCCCCCGCTCTCCTGCTCCTGTGTTTTAATCTATCATCTATAATATGCTGTTTTAGTAAGATCGATGTATGGATTGTGTTATGTAACTTGCTGTGTGACCTAAAGCAAGTCATAGCAGCAATCTGGCTTTCGTTTTCTAATCTGTAAACCACAAGGATTGAACCAGATGAGTTCTAACGCCCCTCACAGCTGTAACGTTCTACGATTCCATGGATGGAAAATGTATGCTGTTTAACACATCTCAGTAACTTTAGAAGCCCTGTGGTCGAAGGCCCCATTGCTGTTCCAGTGCCTCCGGAATCAATCACAAATGCCACTGAGAACGTGGGTATTTTGTCCAATTCCATATGCCCCAGGCTAAATCCCAGGTTCCAGAGCGTGGCGCCTACTTTCTGGAAACCCTCTAAAGAAACTTGATGACTGTCAGCAAATTTATCCTTAAGCCAAGGTGGTTCCTCTAGCAAAGCCACTTACAACATTTATGACATCACTTACAAAACAGTTGGTAAGGAGAGGCGGTCAATGGGAAGGGCCAAATTTCCCCTAAACAAAGGCAGTACTTTGTGCAGTTCAAGACTTCAGTCCTAACCTATTCTGCCAGGTACTATTGTTTATTTGCTATGCACATGCTGGTGGTAGAAGAGGGCACTTTAAACTAAAGTATGAACTGTTCTTTTGGGCTGAATGGTACAAACCAAGGCTGCCCAAAAGATACATCCCTGTGCAGAACACTTTAACGTAGCAGCTAAAAAGGAAACTTTTACGTTCAAATGCCAACAATAATTATAAAATTCAAAGGGCTGGCAACTATCTCACTAAGATTGTTTCCAGTTCTTTCATACTCCTTTCTCCCCACCTCCTTGCCGAGCCCACCTGTGATTACTCTAGGAAGCCCCAAAGGAACCCTGCCTGCTCTCATGAAGCCTACACTCCATGCAGGTAGGCATATAGAGCCAGTAACTGATTCAGGACTGGGGTTTTCTGGCACACATGCCTGCCTGAAGCATTTTTCTTTAAACTGCTCTGTACAGACAATTGGGAGTACCAGAAAATCTTACAAAAACACAACCCTATGACTGACAAATGTCTCTCTGAAACATCAGTTCATTCCTAGACTTGCCGTTCTTTCTGGATAGGGCTTAAAATGTAGCAAGTGCTCAAACAATAATTCAGGTAACCATCAATATCAACAATTTACAAAAGAAAGGCCTTTAATCCAAAGTAGACCTCAAATTTCTAGTTCCAAGCCCACATCCCAGTATTTTTCTCAAAGTGGACAGACTGATTATATTCAGCTTATTCTAAAATAGACCTAGACCCAAAAGGAGCACAGATGGGTTTGTGGCATAATCATCCTCTTTGAGAGGTGGCCATGCTTCTCCTTATTTCCCTGAGTTTGAGACAGCAAGAGCTCACCATCAGATCTCCAAAAGCAGCAATTGTGGGTAAAATAATCAGTAAATTAATTTGGTCTCTACTCCTGTTCTAGGGCTTGTCATGGTCCCTTTAGGGTAGAATCTATGACCTTCTTTTACAATTCAGCCCCACTTCTGGATAGTGTTGCTGTAACAGACAATAATAACAACAGTTTTAATGATTCACTCTCCAAACACTACACAAAAAAAGAAGAAGCAACTTACTATCTAGCCTCAAACTGAATGAAGAAAGATAGATGACATGATCAAAGTGGTAGGTGGGTTAGACTGGAGTGGTGGAAAACACTTTCAAAATTTGAAAGTATTTCCAGATCCCTTCCCTCTTATACAAACTGCTTGTTAGATGAACATGATCCCGTAAAACAACATTCACAGGTACAAGAAATGTCTGTACCAAGCTCTCCTGATAGACACTAACCTACTCAGCCACAGAAAACAACAACTTATGCCAAGCAAAAAAGACATACTGCTTATTGTCCGTTACGTTAAAATCTGTGTAGTTCGGCTACGTGGACTAATACTTGTTCTATAAGTATTTGCCAGTCTGTTACACCCCCTAAACATAAACATAGGATACTGGGTCAGGCAACTTGGCAGTAAAATAAGACAGTGAGGTGATGTGGGTAGCTTTCTATAGTTTTCTTCAAAACCTTCAAAGTTTTATAATAGGTGTCCTATTATTGACGCCTCCAAGTTCCTGACCCAGTTGCTCTAACTTTTTCAGGTATTTCACAGAAAAGGCCAATGGCTCTGAAGAACATAAAGATTAAAAGAGATACTTATAATGAAGAAAAGAAAGATAGGAGAAAGAAGACTCAGAAAGTTTGCACAATATCAAAGCTCAGTTTGCTTTGTGAAGTCATGGTTACTCATCATAACCACCAGAGGGCGCATGAGTCCTCATTTTTTTTTTTTTTTTCCTCCAGTCAGCAATTCCACTGAGAATATTTCCCCATGGAAAGTCTGGGAAGTTACAAAGAGAGAGAACAAAGGTCCCTGTGTGGGTGGACATATCTGAGTGATGGGCCTTATCAGTAGAGACAGTGATGATAACTGCCCGGGGTCTCTACACTTTTTTGCTTTCTTGTAGAGAAGCTAAGTCAGAATGGTGTTTTTTGACTCCCTGGCGAACCCACAAAGGAAAGCTGAGCTCCTTGGGTCCCCAAGAAGGAAGTACAACACATTTTACAGCCAAGGTGTAGTTCCAGGACGGGCTTCTGGGCAGGGCCAAGCATCCCAGTGACAGGGCATGGGCGAGCACAAGCTCACAGCTCTGTCGTGAGCAAACATTTGCGCTGCTTCCTCAAGGCTTCTTCAGCCAGGCCCGGGACAGAGCTGGAAAGAAAAGACAAAGAGTCTGTGAGGATGAGACACGGCTGGGCAGAGAAGCAGTGATTAGCCCTTCTTTCCCTTCAGGAAAAGGGCTTTCAAGTGACTTACATCATAGCAATGCCTTGTTTAGTTGGTACTAAGCATTTGTGTATGCGTTTGTGGCAATGTTTGCAACATTAAGTACATTTTCCAGATAGAGTATTTAAATCACAAAATTAACTTCAACCAAATTCCGAAGAAAATATTTTCTTGAATACATTATACACATCCCTGCTTTCTTAACACTAAATATAATTTAAAGTTCTCACAACAACTTAGGGTCACCAACGCAAACACGTCATTGTACAAAATCCAATGATTTCCCCAGGGTACTGAAATGGATTGCAAGATGCTTCTTATATTTTTAATGTACATTTCCATTGTTCGGTTCCTGCTTCTAGTAGCATCCCTGCTCCCACTACTTTGCTGTTGCTAATCTAGTGTGGGCCTGGGAATCACAGCCAAGCTGGTTAGATATCTGGATAAAGAGTAAAAGGATTACAAAAGCCTCCTAGGACCTCCTTAACAGCTGATGAGCACAGTGCTAGAGCCGCATTAGTTCTCTGTTACGGCTGCTCAGAAGCCATTTCTGGGTAACTTCCAGATTCCCAGACATGTTCTGAATTACTAAAGGTGCTAGACAACACTATGTGACTGTATTTGCTTGATTTTCTAGCCAAGGTCTCAGTTCATTACTGCTATTTCCTTTCACGGTTCTTCCAAGGACTACATCTAGAAGAGATGGAGAAATTCCCCATTTACCACACGAGTCCCCTTGCATAGTACCCCTGACGCTCAATTGAGTCAGCAGAATTTTCCAAAGGGGCCTATGTAAGCATACAAAATACTTAGGAGAGGCCAGAATTTACTTGTGCTTAGACAGACTGTGAAGGCTATTAACAAAAATAAAGTAAAAGTATTTTTGGTTTCTCTCAAGATGGTAATTTCTTGAGTTTTTTTTCTCTGAAAGAACTAAGTGCTTACGCGGACCAAAACTCTCTGAACCAGAAGCTACATCTGAGGGGAAAATAGGCACAAAGAGTCATGATAAGTGGAAAAGTGAAGGCCACGCATTCCTGATACGTCAAAATAGGATTGGTTAATGTCCCAGCAAAGGCTAAAATACAAGGGCCTAAAATACAGAAAGCTATTTTAGGTACAGTTCCTATCTATGATAAATAGCTTCAAAGAGTGTCAATAGCTAGGACTCAGACACATCAATCTTATTCAACCTTATAGTCTTTCTTTCACTTATGGTCATGTGCACTATATATCCCTTCACACACATCCCAGCCCACCAACCCACAACTGGGACTAACCATCTCACTCTTTCCCATAGCCCAACCTGCCAGTGGCAGCAGGAAGATAGACCAGCAATACCTGCTGCCATTGAGGGGAGCCCCAGACTTACCCCTTCTCCTTGGCTCCACTGCCCAGTTCCAAATAGGTATAATACGTCCACTCTCAGCAGAACACTGATCCTTAGATTCCCCATCTTTGCTGGAGATAACTGAGAACCTCATACCATTATAACCCCAGAGCCTAACATCCTCATGGCAGAGGACCATTTGCCCTGCCATTACTCCCCAAATCCTCTGGGCCTTGCCATTTGCTCTGCTGCCTTCCTGGTCTAAGTACTACTCGGCCTTTTTATCCATCATGAACTGAACATAACTATGAACTCTTCTTTACATGTTGTCTCCTCCAATTAGAATGTGAGGTCCTTGACAGCAAGGAATGTCTGTTTTCTTGTATGTATCCCCAGCACTTAGCACAGTGCTTGGTACACAGTAAGTGCTTTGTTAATGTTTTTTATTCCATTCTAGCAGTTTCAACAGCTGTATATAAAAACTGCAAATAAGTCAAGGCACCATAATCAAGTTTAAGGTTTCTTCATAAAGTCATAAAGACCTATAGACTTAGCACCTAACAGAGAGACAAGTAAGGAGCTAAAGAATAAATGGAGAGAAATGATATCCAGTTGTACTCCATTGCACTCCCTCCCATTCTGAACAGTTGTCTATGAAGGACAATAGGAAAAGATCTCACGTGGTCACAGCATCAACGAGGAAGGGCCCTGGCTGGGCGATCAAGGAGAGCACTTCTGGGTCACCACATTCCTCTTTTCTTTCCACAGGCACTTCATTCCCTGAGATCCCATTGGAAAGAGTCCTGGTCTGCTGTAGGAAGACAAAACAAACCAAAAAATTGGCATCAAAATGACCACAGCGAACAAGTACTACCCTACATGGTTGTCAATCACAGCCAAAGTTATCCTTGAAGAAAGAGTGGAAGGGGATGTTAACAAGGTGGAAAACGTGAAAGATACTTTGAGAATAATTTTGGCTATAGTGCAAGGTCCCTTAAAGGATAATACTTAACTACCCTGAATTCTGCATTCTCATCTATCACTTCAGAGGTTTTTGTGGATTCCTCCCAGCACTTCTGAGTATTTAAAGCACACAGAAATGTTAAAAAAAAAAAAAAAAAAAAAACCCAGGTCACCTAACTCATTATGAAGTTTTGATCACAATGCTCAAGATTCTTAGGTAATTCTAAGCTTATCTATCCCATATCACAAGTATTAATAACTCACTGGCACAATCCAGCGGGGTGTAACCGAGGATAAGGAAGACACCTAAAAGAACAGAAGGAGAACATTTTTTTACTAAAGCACTAAAATCTTTTTCTAGTATTAAACGAAGAATAGAATAAGAAAAAATCTTTAAAGTTAATAGTCAAGTTTTTAAGGAAATGTTCCAAGGAGGGAATGAAATCCAAGATCCCTTCCTATGACAAATAACACATACTGCATGGGATACTGCTAGGGATGAGGCAGTTCCTGTTCCATAAAAAGTAGCATAGGCTTTCTACTAACCTAAAGAGACGATAACCTATTAACCAGGAAGTTTTCCCTGGTATACAGCATATTTTCTCTTCTATAATTTTAGCCTATTGTAACTAATTATAGTCTCCCTGGTAGAAGCCAGAAGGAGGACCTATGATAAGCACATGTAAACAGAACAAGGGGAATAGAAGAGAAAGCACCTGTTTGTATGGATGGTTTTCTAATTATGAATCATGGCTAAGGAAAACAATAAAGATTCTAAATATGGCTTATTCCAGTTTCAGGCAAACCTTCCTGTGTTTGAATTAGAGTATGCCATTTCTCTTTAATGCCATTTCAATTTAGTTCTGAAACTGATGCCCATTTTGTCCTCTGGCATTGGAAAACAGTAAATACTTGAGCTGCCCTTGCTTTAGTTCTCTAAGTCAAGATACAATTTATTTATAGAGATTCCACTATTCCCCACAGGGATCATCATTCATTCCAGTCAAACAATTCTACTTGCCACTAGCAAGCAGGTTTTTCTTTCCATACCTTTGTAAACCAAGCCATTTTCCTCCTCCCTTCTATAAATCTGACTCAGGACCTCGCTCAAATCCTACCTCATCCATGAAGTTTCTTCTGATCATCTACATAGGATCTCTCCTTCCTCTGAATTCATTTGTTCTGCATTTACTGTATATACTACATTTGCTTATTCTGGTAGTGGGGAGGACATGAGGTATAAATATTATATTATAAAATACAGACCCTGTTGTCCTTTAGGAGCTTGCAACTTAATAGGGCAGAAAAAGTGAGCATATGAAGTATAATAATAAAGATAGTAAATGATAACTGTATGAGATGTGTGGTTTAAATAATGTGCTAGAAGAGCTCAAAAAAGGGGAGAAATCACATCTGGCTCAGGTGTTACAAGCTGACAGAAAAACTTTTCTTTCTATTTCAGTGGTGAAGATGACATGATGTTCTTCCTTTATGAAGCAGCCACCTATAAGCAGGTATTCCAGATAGTCTTTTTATTAATGGTGGGGTGCTGTTGCACTGAGCCTCACTGCCTAATTTACTTTTTTAGTCATAGGACTTCTCAGATTTGGGGGTGGGCAGAGAAGGCAATCTTGGAAATAAGTACTGAACTGAAAAGAGGACACAGACGTTATTCACTTTCACTCTTAAAGGTCTGTCTTCTAGTGACCAAATCCATGGGTCAATTCTCATTTCTCATCCTTGACCTACCTCTCTGCTGCACTTGATACTGCTGACCTTTGTTCAAACTTTTTCTCTGGAATTCTATCACACTATTTTCCTGATTCTCCCCCTAACATTTTTTTTTTGGTTTGTTCTTCTTCCTACCCCCCAAATAAAGACATTTTCCCCTAAGGGCATTCTTTTTAGCCTTCTTTTCTCTCGATAGTCATGGCCTCCAACTCCATGACATCAATAATTATTTTAATACAGTTGGTTCCCAAATCTTCATCTCCAGCCTTGACCTTTCTTTTACTTTCAGGTTGCATTTTCATCTGCTTGTTTAGATAGCTCCACTTGGATGATCAGCTGTCATTCCAGATTCAACATAATCTAAAACCTCATCTTTCCTTGAAAAACCTGATCCTACTACTAATTTACTTATTTATATTAACAATATAATCTTTCCTGTCACTCAAATTCAGAACATAAGACTTGACATCCTTAACTATAAACACTTCCTTATCCAAATCATCTATTCCCAATCATTCTATTCCAATTATAAAGTTTTCCCTTACAGAAAGCCCATATTTGTCTCTCTGAAATACCCACCCACTGCTCCTTACTCTTTCCTCTTAGGAACAAGCAGAACAAATATAATCCCAAGCCACATGCAAGTCCTTCGAGTAACTGAGGACCACTCTCAGGTCCCTCCCACTCCTTTCATGTCTTTTCTTGGTGACACTGAACATACTCAGTTCCTTCAACTGATCCTTAAGGTCCCTCAGCCCTACTCTGTGCAATGTCCTCACAGACATCACCACGGCCGAGGTTCCCTTCAGCTCTCACCTGAACTACTGCAGTAGACTTCTAATAGGTCACCCTGACTGCATCCTTTCTCTTATTCCACTCTAACCCACGTGCTGCTGCCAGATTAAATTATGCACAGCTGTGATCCTATCATCTGGCCCACTCAACAGACATGCAAAAACCATAAATGGTTCCCCTCTGTCTGTTGAATAAAGTCTTAGCCCAGCTTTCAAGACCTTTCATATTCCAGACCCAGCCGCTCCATCTGTCCTTATTTTCCTATTCTTCCCTTCATTCTGTGCTCCAACCAGAACAAATTACTGCAAGTACCTTCAACCTTCTCATCACAGGGCCTTTTCTTCCAACTGAAATGCCTTGATTCCCCAATACTGCTTTTTTTCCCCAAGTAAAATGTTTTTCTCAATTATCAAGTATTTTTTTTCTCTCTCTCCCTCACACCTCCCACACACCCCACTGGAGGAAGGGAGGGTGGAATCCTTACAACAAATATGCATAGTAAAGCAAAACAAACCCTCACATAGGTCAGGTTCAAAAATGTGTATCTCACTCTGAGTATCTGTTGTTTTTCAGTCACTTCAGTCATGTCTGACTCTCTGTGACCCCATTTGAGGTTTTCGTGGCAAAGATACTGGAGTGGTTTGCTATTTCCTTCTCCAACTCATTTTACAGATGAAGAACTGAGGCAAACAGGGCTAAGCGACTTGCCTAGGGTCAGCACAGCATGTAAGTATCTGGAGCCAGATATGAACTCACAAAAATGAGTCTTTCTGACTTCAAGCCCAGCAGTCTATCCACTGCACCACTCAGCTACCTAATATTTAGTTGTATTATTCTGAAATTTTAATCCATCCCTTCTCTGTCAGGAGGGGTCAGCATTCTTATCACTGGGCCTCTGAAATGTTGATTGATCACTGCACTGATAAGAGTTCTTAAAGTCTTTCAAAATTGTTCATTTTTGCAATGTTGTTGAAGTATAAACTGTTCTCCTGGTTTGGCTCTTCCTGGCACTGTTTGTTCAATTCTTTCTAATCCATGAAACCTTCCCTAATTCCCCCAGCCAGATGGAACCTCTCTCCTCTAAATACCTACTGAAAGTGGCACTTTGACATTCTTTTTATTATAGTTGTTTACAATTGTATTTCCCCTTGCTAGATTGCAAGCTCTGTGAGGACAAGAATCACATCTTACACTTTTTAGCAGCCAGTATACAAATAGTAGGTAATGAATAAAAATGTATCGCCTTGGCCTGACATTTTGTTTTACCTGTACTGGATCTATACTGATTCATATCTACTACATTAGAAATGACAAAATTTATATACAAATTTATTTTTACATTTTATATCAAATGGTATCATTCTTTTGTCCACATCAGATCCCATGTGATCCCTTTAGGAAGATGGGATTATTACTAGTAACTTATGAGATGACTTAATTGATATTGTTCCCAATTAAGGGGAAAAATTTCCTAAGAAATCGGGATGTCCAAAAATGGAATGGGCTGCCATGGAAGGTAGTGGGTACCCCTTCTGTGAAGGTCTTCAAGAAGAGACTTTTCACTTGGCAAGGGCTGTCATAGAATTCTGTTCAGCCATGAGTTGACATAAATTTCTTTCTTTCTTTCTTTTTTTTTTTGGTTAGGCAATGGGGTTAAGTGACGTGCCCTGGGTCACACAGCTAGTGTTATGTGTCTAAGGCCGGATTTGAACTCAGGTGCTCCTGACTCCAGGGCCGGTGCTCTATCCACTGAGCCACCTAGCTGCCCTGACATAACTTTCTAACTCTGTGATTTGGCTTGGTCTAATGGCCATGTGAACATCTCAGAGGCATCTTTACCTTGACTGTCAACATTAGATCTGTTTTTCATAGCATTTACTACTGACGATAAAAACATCTTACATTTACATAATGTTTAATCTCATGACTACTCTGTGAGATTGTCCTATTAGTATATTAGTCTTATATCACATGTTATGAAACTAAGTTTCTAAGAGGTTAAATGACTTGTTCATAGCCATATGATCAGTAAATGGCAGTCCAACTTGAGCTACAAGTACAGCACTCTTTCTATTCTTTTCATGAATCAGTAAAATTCATTTTGTACTCCAACTCATCACGTGGAGCTCTAGGAAGTTTTCTGTTTGCCTTATTTTCTCATCTAGAGCATAAGCTACTGGAGGACAGGGTCCATATCCTACATTTTTCTGTATTGTCTACAGCACTCTTACAGAGATACTTAGATACAATAGTAGGAACTCAAAAAAATTTGATTGACTGGCACATTTGACTAGATACTTTTTTCTGGGAAATAGCTAACAAGAAGAAAGCTAGCATTATTCATTAACTAGACCCCCCTTTCCCCACCTTTTGTATGATTTTTGTGAACCATAGTTACCGGAGGTACAGCAGTTAAATCAATCAGATTCTCTGTTAATGATGACAGCAGGGCATCCAACTCATCAGTGGCACTCTATGGAAGACAAAATAACTATTACAAACAAATTTACTTCCTAATTTCCCCTTCAATTTATTATTCCGACCCAGGCCAATTTGGGTTAATCCTATTAAGGAAATATGAATATTTTTAATTTATGCTGGGTTTTTTTGGGGGGAGGGGTACTTTTGTTATACTTGGAGAGTGGGGAAAGTCCATACCTAGAACTTAGACGAGATGATATATAATTTTTATTAACTTCTCAAACCAGCTTTTGTGACTTGGAATATTATGCTTATTGTTTCACCCCTTGGACACTAGGGCATAGGAATCAGGATGGGAAGCAGTGAGTCAGAAAAGATTCCTAAAAACCTCTGGATCAAAACTTCAATGTTGAACTCTACTGTCCAAAACTATTGGTATGAAAGTGTGCTGGCTGTAAAGCCATACTGGATATTTATTCCATGCATCCTCATGATCCCTCTTTCTTTACGTACCCACAGAGGAGACAACACTTTACTGGAAACTATAGAATTAAGATTCTGATCAAGAAAACACACAGAAGTCCAAATCTAAGGATGTAAGAACCAAAATCTGGGAGTAGAGGACTTGCCCTGAAAAGTCTTTGAAATTTTCCAACTTCTCTGTTCCAGAAAGCCTTGGGAACAGTTTACTGATTTTTCTGTCTCTTCCTTTTGTTTTATTTTATTTTATTTTGGGGGACAGGGGAGGCAATTGGGGTTAAGTGACTTGCCCAGAATCACACAGCTAGTAAGTGTCATGTGTCTGAGGCCAGATTTGAACTCAGGTCCTCCTGACTCCAGGGCCATTGTTCTATCCACTGCACCACCTTGCTGCCCCCTTTTGTTTTATTTCTTAACTGGCAAAAAAAGAAGTCTCCTCAGGGAAGGCTATGTTCACTGAGCTTTTCTGTGTTAGCTCAATTTTTGAATATAAACCCAGAGACCATAGCAACAAACCACCTACTATCAACCATTTTAAAATTAAATTTGATTATAGAATGATTTGGATAATTCAGAGTCCACTCCTGTTTCTAGTTTGTTTATGTAATTTTGGTAGGAATGTTGTGGAAGAACATAGGATAAATGTAGAAACTGGAATGTGTTAAGTTCTATGTAGAACCCAGCTGATCACAGCACCAGCAAGTCAAAATACTACTAGAAGAATGGAATCATATCACTACTGGAATCTTTATTATAATGGAAACCAGAAGATAAAAAGAAGTTGCATTTAAATGGAAGAATTAATTAACAAACATTTGTTAAGCACCAACTATATGCCAGGTACCAAGCTAGATATTGAGGATATGGACAAAAATGAAACAGTACCTGTCCTCAAGGAGCTTACGTTCTATTGGTGGAAGCAAATGTGGTTTCACCCCCCCCCCCCACACACACTCTTAAAAATGCTTGTTGACCGACCCAAAATAAATACAAGGAAACTGGAGGGGGGGGGCCCCACACAAACAGCTGGGGCCAGGAACCAGGTAAGACCTCCCACAGGAGGTGGTATGACCCAAGTTTTGAGGGAAATTAGATTCTAAGTAGCAGAGGTGAGGAGGCAATGCATGTCATTGTGAAGACAAAGTTTTGGGACTTTAAATCAGTAAAGCATTTTACAATTATTAATTGTCACAGTCCGAGGCACAGCTCCTAATCCCTCCATGTAAATAATAAGTACGATGCCCAAGGCTATAAACCAAGTTCAGTTTTTAAGCACCTTCTTTATCATCTCCACCAAAAAGGAAAGCTCCAACTATTTTTTAGTCACTTCATTAATAACTCTGCCCCTCTAATCCATCTTTCAAACTATCAGTGAATAACGTGCTTGTGTTTTTATGTATACATCTAATCTTGGCACTCTTCAAAAATCTTTAGTGGTTCCAAATTTCCTACAGAGTTCAAACTCCTCTTTCTGGCTTTCTTTCCTCTCCCTGGCAATCTGATACCTTCCACTTTTATAACCTAACTTCACACAATTCCCAGATAATTCTCAAAGTCTCTTTCAGTTCTAATCAATGATCCTATAATCCTTGTCAAGTAGAGAGATATGCAAGGCAAGGACAACATCAATTTAGAATATAAACTCATTTATAAAATCACGCAGAGGAGAATGAAGCTCCTTGAGGACACGAACTATTGTTTTTGTATCTCCAGTGCTGGCACATTGGAGGCACTTCAATGTTTATTTGAATAAATTAATGAATAAATGAATCAGAGTTTGGAGATTATGAGAAATACTGCCTCATGAAACAGCAAGAAGCAGTGGGAAAAAACAGTTTACAGAAGGTTTGACAAGAAATCAAGTTAAATCAGATGATCCTGGGAGCACTTAAGAATGAAACTAGAAGGCAACAGATAACATATAGGAAAGTATAGAAGTACTGTTTCTATACCAAACTATTTTCTCCATCAATGAAAGTGGAACCATCATATCTCATCTTATTTATAAATAAGCACTGTCCCTAGTGTGCTGCATAAACAAGCAGAAAGAGCAGTAAAATAAACAAAAGCCACAAAAGTCGCTGGGTCAGACCAAGCACCCCCGTCTGTATGTACTGGGAGCCCTCTTCTGAGATCTTTAAGTCAAAACTGGATGACTGCGTGTTTAGCATGTTACAGAGAGGATATGAAACAGAGGTTGCACTAGATGGTCTGTGATTCGTTCCAGTTCTGTAGTTTTTGGCATCTTGGCATCTGAGATATTTTAAACTATTAAATGGCTCTATAAAACCTTGAAGAAAATAATTTGTACACATATTCCTTAAGGGTTCTTTAAAGGAAACATGAAAAAGAAACAGGTAGGGTTGTATAAATGATATTCTACGGTAGATATTTTTATAGTCACACAATTGCCTGAGAGGGGAAGAGAATACAACATCCCACTAGGGTTACTATTTGTTTATGAAAAAGCATTTGGGGGCAGCTAGGTGGCACAGTGAATAGAGCTCTGGCCTTGGAGTCAGGAGGACCTGAGTTCAAATCCAGCCTCAGACATTTAACACTTACTAGCTGTGTGACCCTGGACAAGTCACTTAACCCCGATCATCTCACCAAAAAGAAAAAAAAAAGCATTTGATTCAAAGAAAGAATGCCATATTAAAACATCTCTCTTCCAACAAAGTGTTTCCCTCACATGTTAAAATCATGCAAGATACCTTGAAAGCCAAAATCTAAAACTTTGTTTGATGACCCTCTAATTATTAATATTAAGTGAAACAAAGAACAAGGAAAACTATGGTTGTCAAAGGTATTTTCCATTGTCATGAATGATATCCAGCACAGAATCCAAATGGAAAAGATAGTGAGGTCCACTAATGTTCCTATTTACAGATTACATATTGATTGCACCAAGCCCTAATCACTAAGAAACATCCTAAGTGAAAACAATAATCACTTAAAAGAGTCTAGCCTAACTATCTACATGGGAACAAAAAAAACAGTAGTTGAAGAATTCCTATGACCCATAGTCTGATATGCTGTTGGAAATGTATGTATGTATGCATGTATGTCATCAAACTACAGCCTGAGGGTCAAATCCGGCCCTCTCTGCCTTTCTGTGTGTTTAACATTATTGTAAAAAACATTTTTAGCTCCAGCTATACAAAAACATACAGAAGCAGAAGGAGATCCAGTAACCAAAAACTCAAAGAGGAAAACTGAAGAAATTGCTAGGAGAAGGCCTGTGGGAAATCTACAAACAATATACTACCTGAAAAATACTGTAGGTGGTTACACAGATGATCAGAAGTATTCTGTATAAATTAGAGTTCCAAGGTAAATAAAGATTTAATAAAAATTTTTGAAACTTCATCTTAGTGATTCAATGTTATATCCCAGGCTTTGGAGAACCTGAGAAGGCAAAGAGTCAGTATGGCTTAGAGCAGGGGTTCTTAACCTTTTCTGGGTCATGGACCCCTGTAGAAGCCTGGTAAATAATGTTTCAAACTTAAAAAGGAAATAAATTATGTTAAAATATCACTATATTAAAAAGAATGTTCATGTTCAGCTGCTTTTCAGTTGTCTGACTCTTAGTGACCCCATTTCTCAGCAAAGATATTGCAGTGGTTTGCTATTCCCTTCTTCAGCTCACTTTACAGACGAGGAAACTGAGGCAAACAGAGTTAAGTAACCTACCCAGAGTCACAAAGCTAGCAAGTATCTGAGGTCAGATCTGAACTCATGAAGAGGAGTCTTTCTGACTCTAGGCCCAGCACTCTATCTTCTATGCTAACTAGCTGCCCATTAATAAGAAACAAATTCTCAAATATCAGGTTAAAATATCTTGGCATAACAGGAACTACACTGGTCTGAAAGTCCTAAGATCGACTCTTTACATTTGCAGCTAAGTCAACTAATCTCTCTGAGCCTCAGTTTGCACATCTGCCAAAAGAAAGGTTCTCAATGATCTGAAGTTCCCTTCCAGCTTTAAAATGTGATACATTCTTGAGTCTAACAAAGTTCTCTTACCTTTAGAACAGAGTTATCTTCCACAGCATTTGGATGCGTGGGAATCACTGTGTTTTCTGGACTAAGAATTTTGTTATCTTCTTTTAACACATTGCTGGGAAAGAAAAAAGAAATGTCTTTACTGTGCCACAAAGGTCCCATGAAGTCAAGAGCAGTGTCCCAAAGTGCTTTATTCATGAAGTATAACAGAAGTCAGTGGTGCAGTAGAAGGATGGTTAAATAGATTGAACTCAGTTTGTACAAAAGACAACCCTTCTCCCACTGTTACTGCAGCTGGGAGGACCTGTGGGTCCTAGTCCAGTTAGCCGCGCTCTTGGGAAGCCTGCAGGGGCTACCAATTCCATGAAAATCAGTTGTAGGGGTGATCTTAAAGCAATGGATAGTACTAATGGAGGTCACCAGGATTATCAATGACTGAAGCAGAGTGCCTTACTGACAATTATAACCCTGTTCTGACAGCTAAATTCTATTACGTACTGCAGCCTAAACTGGACATCACACTTGGATGACCGCAAACGTGTCCCCCCAGTCATCTTCACTTCCCAAGATCCTCTCTATCAGGCTCCATATTTGATTTTCTTTACAATCTTGAAATCCACCTCATTGAGCCCATTCTAGCTTTGCTTCTTTATATTACATTACACTCCCATGTAATGAAGCTACTGATTTCTTCAAAGCCAAATTATAAGATTTGAGGGTTTCTGGTGATTTTCAAAAGGAAACCTGGAAATGGCTAAACAAGTTGTAGTATATAACTGTAATGGAATACTATTATGCTATAAAAAAAGGATGAGCAGGATTACTTCAGAAAAACCTGAAAACACTTGTATGAATTGATGCAGAGTGAAGTGAGCTGAACCAGAAGAACATTATACACAGTAACAGTAATATTATATGATGATCAACTGTGAATGTTAGCTATTCTCAGCAATACAATGACCAAAGACAATCCCAAAGGACTCAATGATGAAAGGCGTTATCTGTCTCCAGGGAAAAAAGTGATGGAGTCTGAATGCTGACCAAAGCATACTATTTTCCTCTTTCCTCCTTCCTACAAAATGACTACTATGGAAATACGTTTTACATGATTGCGCATGTATAACATATCAGCTTTCTTACAACCTCAGGGAGGGGCCAGGGGAAGAAGAAAAGAATTTAGAACTCAAAATTTAAAAAAAAAAAAGAATGTTAAAAATTGTTTTTACACGAAATTGGGGGAAAATAAAACACTGTTAATAAAAAAGGAAAAAAAGAAAAAAAGAAGTAAACCCAGGGAGGTGTAGGACTAATGATCCCACTACTCTTGTGAAAATAAGTACACTCATAGACAAGTTCAAACTCAGCCCAATAAAAATAAATTATGCCCTCTGGGAAGCAAGTTGGATGAACAATTTAGAAATAAGGGCAAACTGCAAACAAAGACCAGCATCAAAATCAAAGAAAAAGAAAGACTGTGCACCATTAGTGAGGAATGACTATATTCCCAGTTCTATTACTAACACACATTTTTTGTGGCCCCTCAGCATCAGTGACACAATATATCATCTTTATTGTCACCATTAGCTCCTGGGTAGACAGCTGCTGTTCTTATGGAAGGACTAAAACCTCACAGCTCTTAACAGTATTCACATTCCTACATATTTGCAGGTTTTAAGAATGTAAATATTTGAACTTTTCCCTACTTGGTTTCTTACTGAAGGGGTCAAGAAGGCCAACACCATGGGTAACCAGCTTTGCCTATCTACAGAGTCATGGAATTTACCTTGAAGTATCTTAATACTCTAAAATTAAGTGTGCTGGCATCGAAAGGAGGTTGTGACCAATCTTGAACTCACCAGTGTATTAAATAGTGTTGAAGCACTCTCCTAAGATACTCTTAAGAATTCTACAAACTCTATTACAGTTCAAAAGCTGATACAATAACGTTTTAGATACATGTTGCTCCATGTCTAAGCAAGAGGAGGTTCTGTTACTGTAGTGACGAGCACACCCTCGGGGACACAACTGGGTCAAGAAAAGTCTAGTTAGCTCTTGGGTAGATTAAGAAGGACCAAGAGAGTTCAAAAGAGACATGATTGAGGGTATAATGAAGCATCTGACATTAGAGCTTTCACTTTCATCATATTCAAACTCCCTTGAATTATGAAAGATGAGATTTGGAGTCAGAAGACTTTCTGACTCAGTCAGGCTCTTTCATTTACTAACCTTGGGCAAATTCTTTGACTTCTCTCTATCTCAGTTTCTTTATCTATAAAAAAAAAAGGAGGTTGGGGGGCAGCTAGGTGGCGAAGTGGATAGAGCACTGGCCCTGGATTCAGGAGGACCTGAGTTCAAATCCAGCCACATAACACTTCGTAGCACTATGACCCCTGGGCAAGTCACTTAACCCCACCGCCTAGCCAAAAAAAAAAAAAAAAAAAAGGAGGGTGGATTAGATCAGGAGTTCATATCTAGGGTCCATGAACTCATTTTTTAAAAATATATATATATTTTGATAACTCTATTTTAATACAATTGGTTTCCATTAGAATATTAAGTATTTTTACTTTATGCATAAAAACGTTACTCTGAGAAGGGATCCATAACACAAAAAAGGTGTTTCTGGATTAGGTGGTTTCTAAAAACCTCCAAATCAAAGTTATGATACTATTCAGTTCCCCTTGGGTGCAGTACACACACATACACACACACACTCATACACCCTTGTGCATGTTTGCCTGTTTTAGTCTTCACAAACAAAAGCACAAGATGCGTAACAGATGCGCAGTATCTAACTACAGAGAAAAACACAGTTATAAAGTGATCACAGCATGACAATCACGAGATGCCAAATACGCTACATTACTGTACAATAGTTTTACACTACTTTGACCAAAGAAAGCACCAGAAATAAAGCTAGACACTTGGCAAAAGAACACAACGTGAAGGGGTTATAGCAGACATTTTCTGATAGAAAAAAAAATTAATGATTTTTGTATAGCATCTTAAGATTTGCTAAGTGTTTTACATTCTCATTTGATTACACTAGGCAGAGCAGTATTCTACCTTCTCACTAGTCAAAAGCTGTATTCTCTTCTTCCAAGTACAGACAACAAGAAAAAATGATTGAGTAGAAAAAACTTGAACGTGGCAGGTCAGAAGACCCAGGTTAAATGTCTACCTCCGCCACTTAGTGTAAGAGAACATGGCATAGAGAACACTGGATCCGAAGGCAGAGAAGCTAGGTCCAAAACATGTGACTTCTCCACTCTGGCCTTCAGTTTTCTCATTTGCAGAATGAAGGGACTGATGATGTTTAAGGTCTCTGTCACTTCTAAATCCTAAGACCTTAGGCTGGGTCACTTTGGGCAAATCATCTTACTTCTGCAGGTAAAGATTCCTCACTTACAAAAGTGAGAAGATTAGGCATGATATTCAAGATTCCTTTCAGATCTAACTCTTGGTAAGTGCTTTAATTTCTCATTCAGCCATTTACTCTCAGGATTTTTCCTACTTTGCGATAATGCCAAAAGTTATTTCCTTAACCCAAAACACAAAAAGGAAGAAGGTATTGTGTTTGGGGACATCTAGAAACACAGTGGGATTATATTCCCTTCCTTGACTCTCACCAAAAAGCCCAAAACCAAACTAAGCAAAAAAAAAAAAAAAAAAAAAAAAAAGCCACATGAAAACAGCATATTTGAGAAAGAGAAAAGCACAAAATGAGGTTGTTTTAAACTAGTTGTTGAAAATCTATCACTTTGGAAGATTTTCTGCAACTGCCAAATACAATTCCAATTCCACATTGATCAGCCAGTTAATATTATATTTTAAAGCATCTGCAATGTGCAAAGACCTTTATATAATTTTTTTGCAAATTATTTAAGTGCTATGACAAAAGTGGTTGGAAATAGATGAGGTTAATTAGGAAAAAACATTCCTGGAAAAGGCAATTTAAGCAGAGTTTTAAATGAGAAGAAAAACTCACAAACTGGCCAAGAGATGGGACAATGACATCACGGAAAGGAGAAAAGGCACGTTTAAAGAAAAAAGAGGCAGGAATAAAAATTGGAAAGACAACAGAAAAAAGGGTTTATTGGATACAAGACAGCTAGTGTTTGAAAGTAATAAGAAACAATAGTGAGAAGATGGAAGGGGAGCCCTGAAAAACTAAGGTGAAGAATTTAGATTTCATCTAACAGAGCAGGAAAATGACACAATTAAAATCTTTGAAGAAAATGGGGTATCAAGTAGAAAAGATAAAATACACATGTGAGAAAGCAATAAGGTCTAATGCAAAAGGGCAGTTAGAAAGACCTGGATTCAAATTCTGTCTCTGAGTGTGGATAGCCATGAGCAAGTCACTTAACCACTCAGTGCCCCCAGAAACTCTCCAAGACTAAAAACTACAGCAGATGCTAATAGCCATAGGTGGAGGTAAGTGCCATGCTGTGAATTTCTTACAAGATGAAATCACAAGCTCTCACCTGCAGATAGTGTTCCACAGAAGTCATCTTGTTTGAGCCTCACTACAACCTTCTGAAGTACATACCATAGAGAAAATACTATTATTCTCATTGGTAAGTGAAGACACTGAATCTTAGAGAGATTCAGTAGGCTGTGGCTATGGGAATGGACAAGAATAAGTAGATATTCTAGAGGTACAGTAATTGGCAAGATATGATGACGAATTGGATTTGGGATGTAAAGAAGAATGTGTAAGAATTAAAAAGGTAAATGTCAATACAATCTGTTTTAGTCAGAACATTACCTGAAAACATTATCTTGAACATTGGAGTTTTTTTGACTCAATGTATCATCCTCTCTCGTGACCTAAAAAAAAAAAAACAAAAGAAAAGAAAAGAAAAAGAAAAAAGAAATCATAAGAACTTGTTTGAGGTAGTTTATCTTACACCAGTAAACAAGACAGTATTATTTCTTGGCTGCTATTTTTTAAAAAGGTAATTATTTCCCAAGTATTAGTATTTAATGTCAAACAATCCCATGGCCAAATGAAGCAACAAATAAAGTTGCAGAAAAAAAATCTGCTAATATGTAAATATACCATAGTTTCCCCAAATCTTTGCTCTAAAGGAAAAAACTAAAAACTAGAAAAGAGAGGAAAGTGAAAAAAGAAAAAGAATATGACTGGTTGAATTATTAGTTATGTGGTTAGAGTGAACTAGGCAAGGTTTAGAAAATACAAAATGATCCAATCTTTAGATTTTAAAGACTTACTTTATAAAGAGATTAAAAAAAAACAGCTGTTAAGCAGTGTAGCTGCAATTTTAATGTTTTTAGAGGGTATGGTGAAGTTTTGTGCTATCTTTTTTTTAGTCAGATGATGGGTTTCCTATGGGAGATAGAATTTAAATATGGGGAAAAGAAACACCTTGATAGGAAAGGGGAGATATCAAGGACATGGCATGAGAAAAAAACTCCAATAGATCTGTGATCTCAATGAGTTGGGAATTCCTTCCAAGGAGATAGACCATGACCAGTCCATGTGTGCAACCCATGAAAAAAGATAATGCCATTGAGAAAGGAGTGAGGAATGGAAGAACGTTTGGCAGAGTAGCATGGTTAAATGACAACCTAAGGTCCATTTTGATGAGCTATTGATTTCCTCCCCGACACAGTAAGACCACACTGGAAAAGCCTCACTCCTCACCCCAGAGCAATCTGAGAGAGGATTCCTTCTCACCTTATGAACCGCTTCCACTTGAGCCTTCAGGATATTGCTCTTGATGTCTGGAGGAATCCTCAAAGAAGGTAATCCAGGACTCTCAATGACATTATTAAGACATTTTTCTGTCAACTTCACAACTTCTTCCTAGAAGTTAAGAACAGATGTTAGCACCCCTGACAAAGAGTACCTCATTCAAGACAATCACGAAAGTTAGGTTTTAAGCTGCGGCATGGAAGAAACATTAATTAATCAGGCACATTAAGTGGCTACGCCATTTTTTTCTGGTATATTTGACTCCCAGGAGTTTCAAACAATCACACAAACAAAGACTACCCTGGAGACAAGCTTGTGTAATTTTTTGCCTTCAAACAGATTGACTAAATCACCCAAAAAAGATTTTTTTTTCCCTTAAGCAGTCAAAGATTCATGGGATAAGAAGACTAAAAGAATAGATGTTTGTTACCCATAGAGAACGAGATTGGACAGAGTAGCATTAGATGCCAGGAGCTCTACTGAGGAGAGGAGAACTAGCTTGTATTGAGCCACCCTGTATTATCTTGGTTCTATATATCAGGGAGTTTGACTTTGTTCCATAAACGAATTTTAGAATGGTTGGTACATGTCTAGAAATGGATAAAATGATCACTAGGCACTTACTGGCTTTCTTAAGAATATATCATAAGGGCAGCTAGGTGGTGCAGTGGCTAGAGCACTGGCCCTGAAGTCAGGAGGATCTGAGTTCAAATCCAGCCTCAGACCAAACACTTGACACTTACTAGTTGTGTGACCCTGGGCAAGTCACTTAACCCTAAGTGCCTTAAATATATATATATATATATGTGTGTGTGTGTGTGTGTGTGTGTGTGTGTGTGTGTGTATATATATATATATATATGTATATATATGTATATGTATATATCATGGTATTCCCTAGCCCATAGTAGGTACTTAATAAATGTTTATTAACTGAATGATTATAATCTATGGCCCAATGATCTGTTCAAGAGGAGAATATGCTAGAAATAATACAGACAGGATTCCTACATTGTAGGAGAGTTTGAACTATATAATCTCTAAATGCCCCAGGGCAGCAGTTCTAAAGCTAAAAGGAGTATGAGAAGTCATTTAATTACCCTAAACCTTATTTTCCTCATCTGTAAACTGGGAATATAATAGATCACTCATATCTATATGATGCTTTAAGGTTTTCTATGTGTTCTATTCATAATAAATGTGTGTGGGAGAAAAAAAAGAATATATCAAGGTAGACACAAATAGAAAAAGACTGTTCTCATTCTCAAGGAGCTCATACTCTAATCGGAGAAAGCAATACGTGTAGGAAAGTACAGAATGAGGGAGATGGAAAGAACGCATGGCCCTGAGGATAAAGCAACAAGACCAACGTCAGGATCTAGGAATGTTTGCCCCACAGAAACAGCCCACAAATCCTAGGAAGGGAGGGGTAGGCCCAAGGGTCAGTGGAGAGATTTTTGTTTCCCATAGGCAGAAGACAGAATGAGTCGGAATATGACCAGGAAGGTAAGAAAGAAAGGGGGCAGTGGCAGGAAGGTTTGGACTAAGTTCTGGTGCAAGGAAGAACAGGAAATTGGGTCTTGCTAGATGCTAGTTCCACTTCTTAATTTTACTAGATAACTCTTCTCTTCTCCATCAACAACTGGCCAAAATTTCAGCCCTTTCTTTAACACGATCAAAGAAATATGAAGCAGCTCTCTAAGACCTCAGTGTTTACATAGATTTCCCAAAGGAGGCAAAATGTAAAGCATTATGCTAGAGAGAGAAAAGTCCCAAGAAGTTGTAGAAAATGCACAAGTGCATGAAAGTAAAGCTCGAATACCTGTTTGTTCACGTTAATGTTGATATTGGGTTTAGCAGATGACGAGGAACAGTTCTCAATCTCAAGCAGTTTGAGCTTCATAGAGGAATCCTTGAATTCTAGGGAGAAAAAGTTGGCAACACAACTCCATGAGCATGCCAGGCTGCCGCAGCTGTGTAAGGAATTAATTTTAAGTTGTTCCTTTCCAGCTACCAGATATCTTCAATTAAAGGTAATTATCCTAATGTCATGGGGTAAATAGATTTTCTTTTCACTTAGAATGTAACTTGCCATTATCTTGATCTTTAAGGGCCAACCATTAGAGAAAGAAAGATGTGGACAAGGATAAGTAATGATTATAGTCCTCCTCTATGTTGTGCTTCAAGGTTTGCAAAATGCTGTACATATACTTGATCCCCACAAAATTTCTGTGAGGAAGGTGCTACAATACCATTCTTGTGCAGATAACAGGCTGAGACTGATTCAAGAAATACTCACTTGTAATGTTACTTGTGAAACAAGGCAGGTAAACATATTTCTGTCCACCTATTATTTACTTACAAAATGTTTTAGAGGACACGATTAATCTTTGGATGGCTGCTTCAAGCTACTCTCCCACCCTCCTACTACCAAACACACAAAATCATAATTCTATTAATCTGTTAAATCATAGAACTATGATTTTGTCCATCAGAACAGGACAGAATGTAAGAGGTTACCTAGTCCAACTTTTCATCTAATGCAAGAATCCCACAACTCTCCAGGCTGCAATCCAATTTCCCCTTTGTATATAACTTGTTTGTACACAGTTTATGTGCTTGTATGTTGCTTCCCCATTACAATGTGAGTTCCCTGAGAGCAGGGATGTATTTGCCATTCTTTGCATACCTGATTCTTAGCACAGTACCTGGCACACAGTAAGTGCTCCATAAATGTTTGTTAACTGACGGAGTAGGCCCTCGCAATAAGAAATGGAGACCAGAAGGGGGCAGTACGCTGCAGCTAATCTGGTTCTACTTGAAACTACTTGGAATAGTTTCTAAATAACCAAGGATAATGACAGCAGAGGAAGTATCCAAAAAGTGACTGGGTACTATGTTTTCATAATCTCACAGTTGGCTGCTGTCCTTCTCTTGTGAAAGAGGACAATTATTTCAAAAATGGAAAATTTGTTAGTCAAAGTTAATGTTGGCGTCCCTGGCCTTGGCTTACTCAAAGAAGTAACCCGGCTGACACAGATGTCCTTTTCACCAGGGATGGAAAGTTTATTCTTAGAGATTGTCTGTGCCATGCGTATCTTTAACCCAATCAATCAGCGAAGCGAACTGGCAAAAGTGGTAGATGGTAGGTATGGGGGTGGGGGTAGGGTGAGGCATACTTTTCAGAGATGGCTGTTCATTTATTTTGCTTAGAAGCATTTATTTGCTACGAAAGAGGATTTTATTGGTGAGGAGAAAAGGAGAAGGACTGAGAAGTAATTTTTTTTTTTTTAAAGACCATTAATGAAATTTTTGTCTTAAAAAGTTTCTGTGTAGTATGGAAACTGACTTCTCCTTTCAAGCAACTTCCTGGGAAGCCTTCATGTCATACTAATGTAAAATTTCATGATGCAATCTGAAAAACCCAAAAATATTTAATGATTTTTAGGATTTTCGATGTTGACAAATATAGGAGAGGTTCTTGGAAAACACCAGAATGTCTGGACCAATTAATTCACAATTCCACTCATAAGACATTAATGTGTCTGTTTTCCCAGTTACCCTTCAACATTTGCATTTTTCTTTTTGGTCAACTTTGAGACCTGATAAGTTCTAACCATTCTGGAAAGTAATTTGGAACTATGCTCAAAAAATTATTCAACTGTGTATACTCTTTGGTCCAGTAATACCAGTCCTAAGCCTAAATCCCAAAGAGATCAAAAAAAAAAAGAGGAAAAAACACTTACACAAAAACATTTATGGCAGCTATTTTTTTGCAGTAACAAAGAACAGCTACTTACCACTGGACTCAACATTAGCTTCCTTGACGCCAAGCTCAATAGCAGCCATACTGATTTCCTCAGGGGCCACAGATATTCCCAGGGTTCCAGGCACTCCCTTGGCCTCCTCATCAGCTGTTTGTAACAGCTCTGTGTTGTCTAATAAATCAGTCAGAGGCAAGCTGCAATGACGGCAAGGAGATAGTTTGATGTGCTACTACAGCTGGGAACAAGAAATTTCTCAAAAAAAGTATTTAAAACATTAACATTAACAAATACTTGTTGTTTGTCAGGGTATAGAGGCTCTTTTGGCTTGTCACCACCTTGTTTTAAGCGAGTGATTAAGAAAAAAGGAATATGAATTCTAGTTTGAATACTTTGACAGTCACTCTAAATAGAAGACTTTTAACCCAAAACAGACCTGGCAGTATTTTTCACTAACTTCTATTTTAAATGTTGTTATTGTAGAAGAAAATTCATTTTGGATGCATAGCGCCAAACTCCTGAAATACAAATCCAATATCTCATATTTTGTGTTGAAAAACTAAAGCAAGAAAACACCATCAAAATGAAGGTTTGCCTGATACACAGTTGATGGATCTCTGAATTGGTTTAACCATTCTGGAAAGTAATTTGTAATAATGCTAACAAACTAACAAAAACATCCACCATTTGACCTAGAAATGCCACAGCTGGGCACATGTCCGCAAAGATCCCATATAAGCCAAATATTCACAGCAACACTTCTTGTGGTAACAAAGAATTGTAAACTAAGTAGATGCCCACTGACAGGAGAATGGTTCGACAAACAGTGGCACAAGACTCTAATGGAGTATTACTTCAGCACAGTAAACTAGATCTAGTTTAGCATAACTAGCTAGCGTAGCATAAACTAAAATAATAGAGATAAGCATAAGACTTATATGAAATGATGCAGATTGAAGTAAACAGTATCATGAAAACAATATTCACAGTGTAAACCTCTCGAAGATGAGCCCTCCTCTCCCCTGCTACCACTCTAGTGCAGGCCATCACTTCCCATCTACATTACTGCAATAGCCTGCTGGTGGGTCTGCCTGCCTCAGGTCTCTCCCCACTCCATTTAGCTCCATCCTCCATTTAGCTACTAAAGTCATTTTCCTAAAACTTTGATCCAAACATGTCACCCCCCACCTTTACCCTACTATTCAATAAATTCCAGAGGCTTCCTATTGCCTCCAGGAATAAACACAAATTCTGTTTAGGATTCAAAACCCTTCGTAACCTAGCCTCCTCCTGCCTTTCCAGTCTTCTCACACCTTGCTCCCCAACATCTTCTCTCTGATCCAATGACATTGGCCTTTGGGCTATTCCATGAACAAGACACTCCATCTCTTGGCATTCTCTACTGCTGACAGCGCAACTCTGATGGGCTGGCAGTGGGGTTCAAATGCCAAACATACGCTTCCCAAAAAGACTTTTATGAAGCACTTACAAAGGGCAAGCGCTCAGATGGTGGGCAGAAGAAGGAACACAAAGACACTCTCAAGAACTTTGTAATTGATTGTATGACATGGGAGACACTGGCACAGGACCGCCCAGCAAGGCGTGCCCTCATCAGAGAAAGTGCAGTGCTCTACAAGCAAAGCAGAATTGAAGTAGCTCAAAAGAAATGTGAGATGTGAAAATTTAGAGTATCGACCCCAAATATTCAAATGGACTATTTGTGCCTGACCTGCAGTAGAACATTCCAAGCTCATATTGGTCTGATCAACCACAGTCAGACGCGCTGTAACTTAACTTTAGAACAGTGAGGTCATTTTGGTCCTCTTTGAGAACGAAGGACAACTAACCATCTCTTGGCTCAGGGGATTTTCTCTGGCTGGAAAGCTCTCTCTCCTCAACTTTGATAACTGACCTCCCTGACTTCTGTTAAACTAAACTAAAATGTCACTTTCTACAGGAAGTCTTCCCTAACCCCTCTTAATTCCAGAGCTTTCCCTCTTTTAATTATTTCCTATTTATCTTGCTTTTTCTGTATTTGCTGGCATGTAGACTCCTCTGTTTCTTGAAGTCAGGGACTGTCCGGAGAAAGAGAGAGAGAGAGAGAGAGAGAGAGAGAGAGAGAGAGAGAGAGAGAGAGAGAGAGAAACTGAATGCTATATAATTTTGACCAAGATTAGTCCTAGAAAAGAGTTCAGAAAATGTACATCCCATTCCACCCTCCTTTGCAGAACAGTCCATTACATATACTGTCGGACACAATGTTTGTTTTGGTTTTGCTGAATTGCTTTTCCCTCCCTTTTAAAACTTTGTTATAGGGATGGCTCAAAAGGAAGAAAGATCAGATACGTGTGAAAACAAAGTTAATTTCAAAACAAGATACCATTAAAAGTAAGGTGCTCCCCACCCTCTACCCCATCAATAAGGTGGTTTAAGAGAAAAATTTAGGCCCATCATTGTTCAAAGGGAAGTATAGCGGAAAAGAGCACTGGATTGTGAGTGAAAAGAGGTAAGATCCAGATCCGTGATGTGTCATTAATATTTAGTGCATGGACTTGCAGAAGTCAATTAATGGTTCTGGTCCCAATTTCCTCATTTGCAAAACTGAGAGAGCTGGACTAGATGACCTCTACGGTCCCTTCAATTCTAAAATTCCACAATCCTATAAACTCACATCACCTTGTCAAGTAATTAATTTTCAGGCCCTAATAGCAATATAGGCTCTATCATATCCCAAGCCTATTTGAAGAGTGGAACTTTGAATGTTTGCTGGAAGCTGAGATTCTAAAAGGGCAAGAGATCTGACAATTTATTTCACTCACTTCTTCTCTCTATCCCAAGAAGAATTCTAATGCAATCTATTCCCAAACTCTCAAAGTCCAAGGGGAACTCAAGAGGAAAGCATGGAAGCAGCTGAACAGAAAAGAGAGAAGAGGGAGCTGAAACAGAAAGTCAAATATGAACTTTCCTTTCAGCAAAGCTTTATGCATCTCCACAAAAAAAAAGAGACCCAACTGCTTCGTTGATCTTGCTAGTTGATAGCAACAAACACTATAAAGAGTGACTGCTCTGAAGATGTGGCTGATCAAGTTAAGAGTTCTCAAAATTGGGGGCAGCTAGGTGGCGCAGTGGATAAAGTACTGGCCCTGGACTCAGGAGGGCTCGAGTTCAAATTCGGCCTCAGATACAAAACATTTACTAACTGTGTGACCCTGGGCAAGTCACTTAACCCCAATTGCTTAAAAAATAAAATAAAATTAAATTAAATTTAAAAAAATAGTTCTCAAAATCAACAGCCACCCTAGCTCTACCATATAATCCCCTTTTGGATTCTGAACCAGGCAAGGACCCATCTGGAAAACTCTCAAACTGCACATTCTTCTTTTCATCATTCAACTGAATGGCCCTTGAGATGACACATAGAGGTCAAAGGGCCTTTTTTGCTACCTACTGTGGTATCTCAACCATCTTTCACTGAAGACTTCTTCGGTGCCTATATCATCCAAAGACTCCAAATACATAATAAAATACTACTACTATTTTTATTTACCTACCTTACAGGACTAGTATAACTGCTTTAAACCACAAAAATAACACATAAAAATGAGTTAAAACTTCAAAAATATCTGTGATATTATCAGCACAGGTACTTTCCTCTACCAATAGAGATAGCAATCCATTCATGACAAAGCAGGTACTTAAGCAGCTATCTTTCCCACTCTTCTGGGGCAAACAAACAAAACAAAAACCAGGAAGCTCCAATTCAGGAATTTAAAATGGAAATAGGAGCGAAACAAAGAAAACATCACTAAGTGAGGCACAGAAATACATTTCAGAGAAAGCGGAAATGAGGAAATTAGAGAGTAGATTAAGGGAGGGATTAGTCCTGAGTAAAACATTGTAATTAAGAATATATAAAATATTTAAAGCTCTTTTTGAAGTGGCAAAGAATAGGAATCTGAGGAGGTCTCCATAAATTGGGAAATGCCCGAATAAGTCATGGTATATAAATGTGATGGAATACTATTGTGTGCTATAAGAAATAATGAAAGGTATGCTTTCTGAGAAACCTGGAAAGAACTGTATGAAATTATGCAGAGTGAAGTGAACAAAAGCAGATTTCTATGACAATAATAACACAACCTTGAAAGAATTAGGAATTCTGATCAGTATAAAGTCCAACTGTGATTCCAGAGGACTAATGATGAAACATGATACTTACCTTCTGTTAGAGATGAAGGATACAAAGTGAGACATATTTGGAGGTAGGAGAAAGGAACCGGCCAACAGAAATTTTTTTTTTGCTTGGCTATATATATATATTTGTAATAAGAATTTTGTTTTTCTTTAGTTCTCAACTGGAGGGCAGGGGAGGAAGGAGAGAAGGTAGATTTTTGCTCATATAAAAAAAAACAATTAATTTTTTAAAATAATAAAGAGACTGGAAATAATAAAGAGATTGGAATACAACATTTTAAAGGAAAAAAAATAGGGTTACAACCAAAATAACTTTCCCAGTAAAGCTGAGTATCATCCTACTCAGTATCATCCTTTAAAAAAAAAACAAAACCAGAATCTTAAGACTTTTAAGCAATTCTGATGAAAAGACCAGAGCCAAATAGAAACCATGAAAACAAATACAAGAATCCAGAGAAACCTAGAACAGGAAATTTATTAGAGCAAATGAAACGAGAATAAGATGATGAAGGGCTAACATTCTAAAAGGAGACGAAACGAATGTCCTTCAGAACCAGGAGAAAAATTTATACAGTAACAATACTGTAAAGAAAAACCGAAAGACTTAGGAACTCTGTTTAGTCAATAAGCATTTATTAAGCTCCTACTACGTGCTAGACGCCGAACTAAGCTCTAGGGATACAAAGAAAGGCAAATGATAATTTCTGTTTTCAAGGAGCTCTAAGGGGAGCGACAACATGAAAACAACTACATACAAGCAATGACCAAGTATATTCCTAACAAAGAGAAAGGTGATGGACTCACGGTACAGGAGACATACAATTTTGGACGTGGTCATACTGTGTGGATATGTTTTCCTTAATAATGTTTCCTTATTAGAGGGAAGAGTTTGTTATCAAGTGTTTTGTTTTTTTCTTGATTTTAACTGGTGTGGGTAGTCTCCCATTAAACTGTGAGGTCCTTGGAAGCATGGATCATTTTTTGCCTCTCTTTGTCCTCAGGCTTTAGCATAGTGCCTGGCATGCAGTAGATGTTTAATGAATGCTTGTTGACTAACTGGTACCCCCAATCAAAAAAAAAATCATTGAAACATTTTTTAGAAACATCAGCAGTCGTCAAAAGTAACATTGAATTTATTACATCTTTTTTTTTTTTTAAAGTAAGCAGTATGGAATAGAGCTATTCATGGGTTCTTATGTAATCCTCTTTTTGTGTATATGGAAATCCTCTATCTAGCATTTTAATTCAAGATAAAAACTATTAAGGAGAATTAAATAAGCTATTTGTTGGACTTGGAATCAACTGGTTTTGGTGCAAGAATACAGACATACTGGTAGTATGGTGTGTAGAAAAATGCTTCCACAGAGGCAGACAATTTTCAAAACAGCCTCAAGCTTGAAAGGGATCTTTGACTTTGCTTTGTCTGAGAAAATACATGGATGCTCATGAATGTTAAACTCTATTTCATCCGCTCCCAAATCCTTAAATTCCACCAATCTACCTTTCTGCTACCCAACCTCCGATGGCTTCCTGCCAGGCTGCAAGGTGATATAGTCAACTATTTGCCTCCCACGCCAACTCTTCCTCATTCCAGTCTGATCAGTTCTTAATCTCTTTTGTGGGATCATTATATCCACCTTCCACCTAAGGAGGGGAGTACTGAAATCTTCCAAGGCTCCATCCTTTTTTGGGGGGGGGGGGGTAGGGTAAGGGGTGATTATTGTGAGAACATTTTCTTTTCTTTTTTGGTAATCTCATTAGGTTCTATGGATTCAGTTATCACCTCTAAAATGATGACTCCCAAACCAATTTATATCCAGATCTAATCTCTCTCCTAAACTACAGTCCCCGAGTCAAAGGATTATTGTTTACCAGGACTTGGATAATCCATTGGCATCACAAACTCAACATGTCCACATTAGAATTTTTATCTTTGCCCCTAAAACCAGTCTTCCTGCAACCTTTTTGTTGAGGGCACCATACTTCTAGTTATCTTGTTGTTTTTGTTGTGTTTGTACACTTAGAATTATCCCCGACTCTTCATTTTCCTGTGTCCATACATCCAATCACTTGCCAAGACTCATTGATTCTATCCAAACAAAATCTCTCAAATCCATTCCTTCTCTCACTCATACAGGCCCTCACCATCTCTCACCTGAACTTTTATAATAGCCCAATTGTCCCCGCAGTGTCTCCTCTCTCCAAACCATCCTTTCTAAAACTGGCAAATTAACCATCCTAAAACCCAAGTCTGACAATGTAATTCCCCAGCTCAAGAATTTTCAGTGGCTTCCTGTTGTCTCTAGGATAAAATAAGAACTCATCAGCCTACCATTTCATACAGTTCCATGAACTTTATGTTCTAATCAAACTGACCTACCAAGCTATGCCTCCAAGTCAACATTCCATCCCTTATCTTCTTCATGCCTTTGCACAAGTCAGCCACGGATGGAATGCACTCCTTTCTCACCTCCTTCTTATAGAATCTCTAACTCCCTACAAGGCTTAGCCCGGGTGCCACCTTCTATATGAAAACTTTTTTGAACTGCTCTTGTTCTTTCATCTTCATTCTTCCAAAAATAATCTTCCACTTACTTAAGAGTGTATGTGTTGTATCACCACAAAGATCCTTGAGGGAAAGACCTTTTAATTGTGTTTTCACAACCCCCAGTCACCCCCAGTGCTTTGCCCAAAATAGAAATCTGAGAAACTAACCAAAACTGCTAAGTAGGAGGTAGTACAATATAGCAAACCTCATATACCCTTAGAAAATTACTCCACAAAGATGTGAAAAGCATCAAAATCCTGATAAAGAAATACAAGGCAAAAAATCATGAATCACGAGTTATTTTCCCAACCCAAATCAACACAGGAAGAGAGAGGTCTGGGGACACTCGAAAGTGGAGAACTTGCCAAGAAGGCCTTGTGAAGGCCCTACCAGCATAGGTATTGCACTGGAGCTGGCCTATTCATACCCTCTTTCAATTGTCCTGGGTGTGATTTTTATCATAACCAACAACTCTAATTCTTTAGCTATTGTGGTATTCTACAATTCACAAGCATATAACATCATCAGAAGACTATTGGTGTTAAAAAGTTTAGCACTAACAAAAGCACCAATATGCCAAATAAAATCTAATCATTCTCTTCCTCTTGTTCTATTCTGGACATAGTTTATTATCTGTCTTCAGTAACTAAGCATACTGATGGTCCAGTTCCACAATCTATCCAACTGTATGGTATGGTCTGAATCAAAGGCAGACTTAATCCATTTGGTATTGCCCGTGTAGATGGTTAGACTGGAATTGTGACCGCAGATATGAATTAGAAAGCTCCTCAATTTTTGAAGAAGTCTTGATACAATTAGCACATTGTTATTCATAATCAGGAACACCTGCAGAACCTCACCATCTGCAGTGAATTCCTCCTCCATTCACAATATCTGTCAAGCAGTTTGCAAGAAAAAAGTTGCTAGGATATTAATATACATATACATTTGGTAACTGATTGAATATGAGGAATTCAGAGAAAATTAGTCAAAATGCAATATAATCTTCTTGAGAACAGGGGATGTTTTTCATTTTGTCTTTTTATTTATAGTGTCTAGTGTATTACAAGTGCTTGAAAAAGGCTTCCTCAATTTTCAATTTAATCCAGTTCAGCTTACCAGCAAAGTATTCGTGCCAGTAAATTGATAGTACACTAAAAAGAATGGGTAGGTTAAGTCAGAATAAAAATCATTGACTCCAGGGATTAAGATTTTTCAATAAGTGCAACCACATTAGTAAATTATTAGATTGTATGCTCCTTGAAGGCAGTACTATCATTTTTACATTTGTATCCATAGCTCCTAAGACAACAAAAGGAGCTATGATACTGGATGACAAAAGCCAGAATCCAAAAAGATTATGGCAGGACAAAAGGACAAGCCAAATCTAAGATGAAATGGGATGTCATGAAACATTTCACATGAAAAATCCAGTGTTATTCACTAGCTGCCCCTGTGTTAACCTTTTTAAAAAATCTAACCATTACTTGTCTGGTCTTTACTCAAGTGCAGAAGGTTGTGGCGTAGCATCTGCTTGGAAGCTACCACAAGAAAAAAAAAAAGGAAAAACCACGCAAGGATTTTATTTATTCATCCCATTTTAAAGAAAAATCAGGTGTCAAGTCTGTTTCACCCCTGAGAAACTCCTTGCTCTCACACTTAGCTCTAAAAAACAGCTGCTCTCACAGAAAAGGAGGGCAGCTTTGACAGTTGCAAATTTGTTATACACTTAAAAAAAACAAGCTGTACATAATACATTCCATTTCATATACAACTCCCTTTTTTCTCAGTATAGAGATATACATGTTCATGTTTGTTGGTCAAGTTCAAAATAACAAAAAAAGAAAAGAAATAGAAAGGAAGAAAGAAAAAGAATTCTTCTCTCTGCCAAGATAAAAGTGTCAGTACTGATAAAGAAACAAAATGTAAAAAGGTCATTCTAACAACCACCCCTAAAACCTAGAGTTACAGCTTCTAGTCTGCCACAGCCACCGACCTGACTAATGACCTCAAAGGAGTGAAGGAGAATGATTGTTTCAAGAGGAACATTAAAGTTATTAACTTTAGCTAATCTGTACAATTTTTCATTTAAGGGAAAAACAAAGCCATAATGCATTAAAAATGGCAAGAAGCTCCTTCCTTTCACTTTCCAGACGCCTGAAACTCTTGACCTTTTTTGTCCCTCTTGTTATCAACAATCAGTAATAACTTTAACTCACTTTCTCTACTACGATAAAATGTGTTTTCCCAATTATGTCTGTCTCTTTCAGGACAGAATACAAGGGCTACTCATAAAGAAGATTCCAGATCCCACTAATAATCAGCTGTATTTCCAACCTGGGCTAGTTTAGCCCTCCTTAGGCAGCCTGGTAGACGCCCTGTTCCCACTATATTAACATGGAACTTAGTGTAGACACCCAATCAGCTTGGCCTCACCATGAAACAGGGATCTCCTACCCTCAGCTGGGATTATAAGCATGTACCAACACGCCTAGCTCCAACCACGAGGAGAATGGAAAGAACAAGTATGGCAGGAATGGAAAGAAACACCTACTATGGGCCAGGCACTGTACTAAACACTGTATAAATACTACCTCATTCAATCAGCTTCTTAAAGAGGTCAAAATACCTAAAAAGGTACTGTTGTATTTATGCTCACAAGACCTCCTTTAACACTAGAAGGAACCTTATTGATCAGCTAGTTTAACCCCCTCATTTTCCAGATAACAGCAGCTTATTTTTACATTTATAGAATGTTTTAAGTATCCAAAGCATTTTCCTCATAGCCCAGGAAGTGGCTAGTACAAATATTACTGAGGTCCAGGAGCAGGGAGGTGGTGCAGTGGATAGAGCACCGGCCCTGGATTCAGGAGGACCTGAGTTCAAATCTGGCCTCAGACACATAACACTTATCAGCTGTGTGACTGTGGGTAAGTCAATTAACCCCATTGCCTAGCCAAAAAACAAAAAAAAACAAAAACAAAAACAAAAAAAAAAACAAAACTGAGGTCCAGAGATGAGAGAGCCAGGACTAGAATTCAGATCTCCTTAATGCCAAGTCCAAGACTCCCCAACTGACCAAATGGAACAGATAAATAATAATCACATTTTACAAACGCTTTAAAAACATACAAAGGGGAGTACATACAAAGGGGAGTCAGTCCAAAGAAAAGCTGATCAGTGATGGAGTTGGGATCTAACTTTTACACTAATTTAAGGCACACAATCTAACACTGCCATTAGAAAGGCAGATTATATCCACATTTCTCTAATCTAATTTGTTTTAAGTGGGGGGTGGACATGGTGATTGGTTCACTAACATTATTTTACATGACAATTTGCCCAAGTCATAAACTCCAAGCATATTCAAGTTAGGCAAACATTTGTTAAATGCGTAATATGTGAAGTATTAAGAGTAAAAAGGAACTGGGTAAAAAAATGAATTATCACACTCAAGGAATTTACAACCAAACTGGGGGCAAGGGAGGAATAAGATGATAAGTAGGATAAACACTACAATGTGATTAAGGGTGAAGAGGTCTAGACAAAATAGTAAAAAAATATCAAATGGGAAAGAACTTGGTAATGGTTTGTGTGAATGCATGGAGGTAGAAAAGAGCAGGACACACTGGGAAAAGAGCCAATCTCTTTTTGCAAAAACATGCAGCATATGAAGAAAATTATGGCAAGAAAAGTAGGTTAGAATGAGGCGGTGAAGAGCCTCAAAATGTCAGGCTAAGAAATTTTTATTTTGTGCTATGGACAGTAGTATGCCTCTGAAGATTTTTGAACAAACAGAATGCATTTAAGGCATTATGCTAAGAGCTGGCTAAGTGCTAGGAATACAAAGACAAAAATGACACAGTCCCTGCTCTCCAGGGCTTTGAATTCTATCAGAGAAGACAACAGAGAGAAGTACAACTAGAATAAATAGGTTAGGGAGGGCAGCACTAGCAGCTCAGGAGATCAGGAAAGGGTTCAAGCAAGAGAGTCATTCCAGGCACAGGGGAACAGCATATGAAAAACACATCTAGGCTTGGCCAGAATACAGGCAAGAGATTAAGCTACAACAAGGCAACAACATGGGCTTTACAAGCCAAAAAGAAAAATGTCTCATTTTATCCTAGAGGAGAGGTTCATTAGCTGGGCTTCAATGATCCCATGCACAGATTTCAGGGAGCGCATGAATAAGGATGGATAAAAAAAATACATTATTATTTTTAGAAGTCCCAGTTGAAATTTAGCATTTCTTCCATTATGTACACAGAAGTTCATAGTTCCTCAATTTGCCAGAGAAGTCTAGTACACAAAATGGTTAAGAACCCATGTACTCATTAACCAATAGGAAGCCACTGTACTTTATGGAGTAGGGGATTGGTTAGACCTGAACTAAGAAAATGATTTTGGCGGTTTTGTGCAAAATGGACTGGAGTGGGGAGAAACTGGAGATAGAAAGGTTAACTGGGATGCTATTGCAACTGGTGGCACAGTAGAGCCCTGGGCTTGGAATCAGAAAGGATCACCTTCATGAGTCCAGACCCAGCCTCAGAAACTTGCTAGCTGTGTGACACTGGGCAACTCACTTAACCCTGTTCGTCTCAATTCCTCATCTGTAAAATGAGCTGGAGAAGGAAATGGCAAACCACTCTAGTATTTTTGCCAAGAAAACTCCAAATAGGGTCATGAAGAGCTGGACGTGACTTAAACTACTTAACAACAAAAATTATAATAATAGTCTGGGACAGAAGCGATAAGGGGAACCAGGGAGGTGCTATGTGAGCAGGCAGAAAAGGACTATTTTCAGAGATTTTGAGAAGATAGGAGCAGCATTTAGGGACTGAATGGATATGTGGGATAAGAGGAATCCAGGATGACATCAACATCGCCAACCTGTGTGAAAAGAAGGCAGTGGTGGTACGCTCCAAAGAAATATGGCAACGACACCCGGTGCACTACCCATTTAAATCCAGTGGATGGCACTCTCTTTTTATTCCAACGTAAACATTCCCTTTTAAAATCACATTCAAGGCAAGGTCATTAAAATGAGATATTTCAAGGCTGCTGAAATTATGAATATCCTTTCAAATTTCTATATGGTAAAAGGATAGTTTCATTGTCTACTCTTAGAACCATGGAAATAATAGCTTACTGTATTACTTCTCTAAGTACACATCTCCCTCTTTAGGATCTTCTTGAACTGGTTCACTGATTAAAAGAATGAGGTGGTCTGAACTAAGCATCAATAAAATTACTTTAGCAGCTGAATAAAGAGTAAATTGCAGCACGGCAAAACAAAGAAAATATGCCAATTGGGAGGCTATTACAATAGGTTAGATTCAACTTTATTTCATTTTCTATTGCAATAGTATAACCAAAGGATTATGACAACTGAAACTGGATGGTGGCAGTAATAATACAAAGACAAACTCGAGAGATACTTCCAGGGTAAAAACTGACTAGCTTTGGCAACTGACTAGATGCAAAAAGAGTAAGAAAGAGGAAACAGTCCAAAGATGAAACTGAGGTTCATTTAAGGAGAATGGTAATGCCATCAACAGCAAAAAGGAAGTTCAGAGGAAGGGGCAGTTTGAAGAAGGTGAATGAGTTCAGTTTCAGATATGTGGAGTTTGAGGTGCTACAAAATATCCAGGACAAGATAAACCAACAACTGAAAATGAGATCATGAAACTGATTTAGGGATAAGGATATGGACTGGTCTTATGATTTTCACTGATGTACTACTAATGCAACCTTCTCTGCAGTGTATGCTCTTAAGATGGTTACCCAGAACAATAAAAAGGCTAAGTGACTTGTCCAAAGTGTCATGAAGAGGCAGGATTTGAACCCAGGTCTTCTGGTTCAGAGGTTGGCTTTTAATCCACTATACCATGGTGCCTTTAAGACACGACTGACAAATTTATATTAATGAAACCCATGGCAATTATTTACTTTCAAAGGCACAACAAAGCCAAGATATAACTCACTTTTTATGAAACTGGAATGCAGCTTAAGATGACTTATTAGGAACTTTTGAGTGTTAGGTGAGATAAAGTGTTCCGGCTTTGAAAAGTAACTGTTCTTAACCTAACACCTGCTACAATAACAGATAATGATGTTTCCCACCTTTTGCTGTTCACACCTGTGAACTTGTAAAGACATTATTTGGAGCAATAGAGGAGCAGGAAAAGAAGGTTACTTTCTACACTTTTATCTAGCAAGTTATATGTTCAATCTCAGACACAGATGTAAACACCATACCTGGTCAAAAATCCAGACCTTCTGGTAAAAATCTGGTCAAAGAAACACAGTAAAGATATACTAACAACTGCTTGGTAATACATCTAAGTGTTCCAACACACCAACTGAGTAATTAAAGTATTATTAACCATGCATACTCAATAAGAACCCTCAATTAGAGCTCAGCTCATGTGATCAGTTCAATGTTCCACCCTCAAACTATCTGCTGCCAAGCTCTCTTTCCAAGAGGAAGCCTACTTCTGTGGATTAATAAATTTATAAAAAACATTTCATTTGTTGCAAAACCTCAGTGTATAGTTCTACTCATAGAGATACAAGGTGCTATCTTCAATAATTCAAGAAAGGGATATTTGGGTTACATTTTATTAATTTTTTCTATTTTAAAACATATGTCATAATAGGATCGTGGATTTTAGAGTTGCAAGGATCCACAGAGACCATCAAATCCAACTTATCATTTTAAAGATGAGGAAACTGAAGCACAGAGAGAGTAAATTACTTGCCCAGGGTCCTGAAGCAGGATTTGAACCTAGGTCTTCCTGAATTCTAGTCCAGTGCCCTACCTACTACACCAAGCTAACTCTCTCAGATAGCTAACATTTACGTATCGCTTTCAGGTTTACAAAGTACTAGCATTTACATATCCGTTTCAGGTTTGCAAAGAGCTTTACAAATATTATCTCACTTTGTCCTCACAACAATCCTGGAAGATAGATGCATTATTATTCCTATTTTACAGAAAAAGAAACTGAGATGGAGGGAGGTTACCTGTCCAGAGTCACAGAACTATAAAGTGACTAAATCTGGATTTGAACTCGGCTCTTCCTGACTCCAGGTCCAGTCCCACTGAGGCACTTTGCTGCCTCTAATAGGAAACTTTTTTTTTTAAATAAAGGATAAATGAATAAAATTCCACTTTTCTTTGTAAAGTCATCACATTATAATATTGTGAGTAATCTATTAAATATCAGCAAAAGTAGGTGTGGGGAGAAAGTCTTAAAACATTTTATGATGATACACAATTGAAATAATTGTAATCAACAGTTAGTTAGAAAGCCCCTGACGTCTGTTTAATATGTGACAGCTGGCAAGTCACTGAATCACTGTATTCTCTAAAACTTACTATCTATAAAGTGGGAATGGTACATTACTAACTCAATTCACAAGGATATTAAGATTAATGATCCTGCTGAACAAATTCATTAAATCAATGCAAATTTAATCCCATTCCAGGCTTCACTGAAAATAGCAGTGTTTTATAAGTGGTTAATTTGATCACAACTAAACAATTGTTTGCAGGAACTCATATTTGATTTATTCTCCTGATACAAAACAAGCCTGGAGTTAGGAAGCCCGTTATACTTGGTTCAACTGCGGACGTTACAATGTTTTATAGGCAGACGTTTTAATGTATCAAGTAGCTTCGGTTTCTGACAACCCAGTTAGTCCCTTGTTGATCACATTAGTTGGAAGAGCATCCAAAAAACAAAAACAAAAAAACCCCAAAACTATTCCATTTAAAAGTCACTTATAAAAGTTTCCTACTTTTAAGGAAAAGGTATATTAACTGTGTATACATTATACTCTATTTATAGTGTCCCTGAGAAATAAAACAAGCAGCATCTCAAAAAACATATTGATGAGGGTCCACAGAAACAAAGACAATGCCTGGATAGATGGTTTTGACATAGGCTTTTGTTTTAGATAAATTTCATGAAAAAACACCTTGGAGCTGTCTCCAACTTTAAGATAATAAACTGATTTTTCACCAGTGTTACCAATGACAAATACTTTCTAATTATCCTTAGTTCTATTTAATTACGCCCTTTGTTGACATAATACATTATATTTACTCTTTGCTTGCATCCATAAGCTCAAAATGGAAACTTTGTAACACTCTGTCTTGACCCTAAAGGATAAATTTTTTTTTAAATTTTTTTTAAGGATAAATTTTAAGTAGCAGTTTTTCTTAGGATATATAAGCAGCATGGGTTTCCATCTCCTCCTGAATTTAATTTTATTGTTATTTCATTAGTTTGAAGTATTATGAGTTCTCAGAACACGATACATTCAAAAATCTAATAGAAAAATATCCTAAACTATCTGTTGTTTTAAATGAGAAATGTCAAACTCTGTCCTAGTATGGCCTAAACTAGATTAAAAAGTAATTGGGTAATATTTAACAAAATGAAATTAAAATACAATACAACACAGATGTTAACTGCGATGTTAATTTGGTTTTGTAAGTAAATATGTGGCCTGGCCCGCAAAGATCCATTTCTATTTGAGTTTTACACCATTATTTTAGATTACCAAATAGCATCCATTAACAGGATAATTATGAAAAGAGGCAGACTACCTGATTCTAAGTAATCACCAAAAAGTGTACATGCTTAAACTGAAGAAAAAATGACAACAGAGATTCTCCAAGCTAAGTAGGAAAATATATTATAATTTCAGAGTACCTCTTAAAGAAACTGGAAGAAAACTTGAAAAGTTCAGAAGAAAGAAAGCTATCACATACACCACTGATTTGCTTCTAGCAATTGAGTCAAATTCTAAGAATCAGAATTGATGTCCAATCTGTTTCCATTAAAATTTTTGTTTTTTTAAGTTTAAGAGGGGATATACACTATACCTATCAGAGTACATTACGCTGGATCTGACACCAGAGTATGAATCTGGTGCTAAGATGAGGAAAACTCTGTCAATCCCTCAAAAAGGTAGAAAGCAAGAAAGAAAATTAGTCTTTGTTTAAAATGATTATTCAGCAGCAAATTTATTTCACTAACTGAAATATTTTATCAAAATTATTGTTAAGAATAGATTAAGACCCTATTTTAGACATTTCTACATAGCTAACTACAAGCAGCATTATTTTTTTTAAATTAAATCACATTCTTTCCTTCAAAATATATATTATAAACAACTAAAATAAAAATCTTTAGGTACACAGATGAAATAAATGCCATTCCTTCCAAATTTTAAGGCTTTTTGTTTTCTTCTCCCAAATAAAAAGAAATGCATGATCTTTATACTATGAGGTAAATGGACCATATAATATGTGTATGTGCATACACGTGTTTGCATACATATACACACGTGTGTGTACACACATACATACACAGACACCTGCTAAGGCACCCACTGATCAACAAAGACCTAACATAGTTAAATTAAGGAAACCTCAAAATTACAATATGCATACCCTCTTCAATGCAAGAACACTTAGCATTATTATTTGTGTCATATAACTTTGTATTCCCTTTCTCAAAAGGGCTCAGTACAAAAAAGCACCACACAATGGGAAATCTGGCACTGAAAACTGGCTTCCCCTCAACTTTCCTCAGTTTGATTTAAGGCATCTTAGTAATACCACCAGATAGCATCACAAAAGCAGCCCCAATGCCTTAAATCAGGCTAACCACCAATTATATTTCAGTCATGGCTGCATGGACAGTATAGTCAACATCACGATGAACTCCTGAATTCTTCACATTGCGTTCATGGACAAAGTCAGTGTAGTTTCTACAAGCAGCCTGGGGTGGTGGCATGCTCCACTGGGTTCCACCACGTTGACAGCGGTCACTGGCATCAGATAGCCTGGATGGTTGGGGAGTGGGAGGGGAGTACAGTTAGTCATTAGAAATAGACAGGGTGGCAAGTACAAGAGGTAAAAAATGAGGTGACAAAAGGGATGCAGAGAAGCAGGAGCACGTGGAAACAAAGAAAGGACACATACGAACTAACCCCTTTACTACTGCCACATTACAGACGTCATACGTCAGCGTGAAGACCCAGTACAAAAAGGCTGGTTTACACATGGCAGTGTTAAAGGACTTAACCGACAAACTCAAAAATAGGAAAAAAAAAAAAACAAACAACTTCTATTCCATGCAAATACAGAATTAAAAAAAAAACCAATAAAATCTCACTTAGTTTAAAGAAGAAAAATTAAAAGAGGCTTAGGGCACAAGCAATAGAATGAGGGCAGGTGCAAACAAATCCAGGTTTATGGAGCAAAATTTCACTAAAGAGCAAAGTATTACATTGTACCTGTACCTGATGTTGCAATTTAAAGTAATAACCGAAACAATGTTTGGGTGTTTGATCAGTCGTCTGTGATTTTTGCCACAAGGACAAAAATAAGTATGAAAGGTATTTTGGAAGCAGCAGTCTTAAAACAAGAAACAACAGGAAATAGGAAAGCCTGATAGATGGATTTAGGAAGCTCTAACTGCTTATGGGAAAATAGCTAATATATAGCATAAATTGCATTATAGCATGTGAATTTGATTGTCTCCCCCAATTACTAATGATATGCTATGAAAATACACAAACCACAGAGAAGCATATAAAGGTTAACACTGGAGAATTCTCTCAATCTTCATTAAAATAAAACATGAAGTAGGACTCATCAGGCACAGACAATGTAATCAGATTCTCTGCTCCTTTCCAGAAAAGCAAGTTTAATATGTTCATTAGTACATGCATTACTCTGCTTAGCAAACACAACTGGAAAGTCAAGATGAAACAGAGGATTATGTAAAATTTAATGTGCAAGCTCCCTCATTAATACTGATAATAGTCCTCCTGTAGAAAGGTAATGTTTGCTAACTCATATTTACTAACCGCAAAAAATTCCAAATTTCTTACTAAGAAACAAGAGATACACAATAGAAGAGATTTTTAAAAACATTAGAATCTCTATTTTCAAAATGGATCCCTCATATACTACATACTAATAATAACAGTAAAACCTACATCATTCCTCAGATATTCAATAAATGATGTACCATGAACTTGGAAGCATTTTGGGGGGGGGGCGCGGGGGGTTGCTTTGTTTTCTTTCCTTTCATTGGGAACCATGTTTGTTCATCTAAGTTGATTCACAGTTTTTTGTTTCTTTTTTTTCTTTTTGATGAGGCAATTGGGGTTAAGTAACTTGCCCAAGGTCACACAGCTAGTAAGTGTTATGTGTCTGAGGTCCGATTTTAACTCAGGTCCTCCTGACTCCAGGACTGGTGCTTTATCCACTGCGCCCCCTAGCTGCCCCTGATTCACAGAATTTAAATCTACAGCTATGTCCTTTTTTGGACACTGAATCAATCAAAAAGGTTTCATGCACAAAAAGTGTTTCCAAAATGCTACTTCTTATTTAGGCAGCTAATTTTTGTTTTGCTTTGTTTTTTACTCTTCCATGAAAGTCATGTGTATAATCCTCATTTTCCCAAATATTGGTAGTTTAAAAATTGAATATCCCGCATCCTGACTATTAACAAACCATTATGGTGGCACACCGGGGGCCAGGGGATGCAATACTTTTATTTAGCAAAGGAGAAAAAGGAAAATGAAACTTCTAATGGGTAATATGTCACACAATTCTACCAGCCACTTCCAATTTTTGAAGCTTATTAAGTTGTATTTCAAAATCCTACCAATTTACTCATTTCTAGAGGAGGTCTATTTTTATTATTTATTTTAAAACAAACAAAATAAACTGACAATAATCAACAGTCAAGGCATGCAAAAGAAATAAGCCAGTTATGGGCAGTAAGCATTTTGGATTAAAGGCAGAAAAATCCATCAGCTCCCAAGAAATGACAGCATACATTCAGTTGCAACCCTCTGATTAGGCACGAGAGGGCTCATTACGGTTTGTCAGTGTTACCACTTTGCTCCATTCCAGCCTAGTAGATCCCAGCACAAGATACAAAAGATGACACACAGCTCCAAATTGTTCTTTCATTTTTTTTAACCTCTGAAACTCAATCAAACCCAATACCTCTCCACCTCTCCTCTTTCCGACAGTCATTTCTACTTAACTCAGCAGGAACTGCAGAATCATATTCAGCAGACTGATGTATCTATAAGTTCGAGTTTATCACCTCAATAAATGTTTAGTGTTATAACAAAGGGCACACTCAAATGCTATAAAAGTAACTAGCCTCTCAAAAAATGACCTGGTGTCTATTTCAACCAAAGTATATTGGAGGGCAGATTCTTACTTGCCAATGGGGAGTAAGTACTAACAACCTAGGAAATAAACCAAATATGACTGTGTTCTAGGCTTTGGAATAGACGTTATGACATAATGTAAAAGACTTAAGGGGAGGGATAGTGAGGTGAGGCAAACTAAATCTGAGATTCAGTACTCTTAATTAAAAATCATTTAGCATAAAAAAAAAAAAGACTAGGTCAGACCTATTTGGAGCTGAAGTCAGAACATTCCAAACTAAGGAATTACCCCGTGTCCGCAAAGCACCTTGCAGTTAAGCCAAAAGAACAGTTAAAAAATCAAATGGAGAAGACTGAACGAAAATAATCACCAACCACCTTTCGCCCACCACCGAGAAGGAAGAGCGGCTTGCATAAACAGCTGAATGAAACCTTGAGATCACCACAGACAACCCATTAGGTTTCAGATACTAAACAAACTAAGAGCAAGAAAGACAAAGAAAAATCCATTTGATTATCTATTTTGCCTTCACAGACTAACACAATGGAATTACATGCAACACCCAATACAAACCACCCAAATTATATAGCTAAGGAAGCTTATCTTGCTTTTATTTCATCTGCTTGAGAAAGAGAAGAACCATTGATTATACCCAACAGGCAAACTATTCATATCTATGTGCTTGCTATCAATCTTGGGAAAAGATGTAAAACAGCTAGAATTCAAACAATTCAAAAACCTTTATTCTCATCTTTTAATTGCCTTTCATTCTTGAGGAAGTAATATTCCTGATTCTACATAGCTGGGTTTTGCAGCCTCATTTTCCCCTAGCATCCCCTTTGGAGATTACTTCGAAAATTTTATATTCATGTTACTTTGAAGAAGCAACTTCTACAAGTAACAAGCAATGAACATCTATCTATTGGGGGACATTTTTTAACTAAGATGAAGCACTTCAGAAAAGGCACCATGGGAGAATATCCTTTAAGGAAAAATTACTGCTGCAAGTCCTCGGAGTACACCCTGAGTTGAAGCTAAAGGGCAGCTAGCATTCAGGAGGTCTTCTACTTAAAACAAGTATACTCTATTATCCTTCTCACCTACAAACTTTACTCCTGTATCTCCACAGGGCTGTACTGTCATCAACATTCACTTTTCTATTCACAAATATGAATAGTTTGTCTTAAATAATACATAAATTCATATTAAGGTTAAGTATTTGGATTGCATGCATACGAGTAATATTTTCTCTGGGGTCAAGGGTTTACAAACCATTTCCTGTCATGGTGACTCATTCCTGGACTCCTCGAAAGATTCTCTATCTCCACCAGAACAGGACCAGAAGGAATGGATGAGATTACAGGCATAGTTGACCTCGTACCCCTAACCTTAAGGAACAAAACATGGAAATAATAATTTTACCTAAATATTTTAGAACAAGCAGCCCATATAAAGGGAAGGGAAGAGGAATGACACCAACAGGGACACAAATTATCAAAAGCTGAATACTGATTGTATGGTGATTGAAGGCAATGCAAATGGCTTAAAATTTATAGAAACTCTAAAAGGAACTTCAAGTATTTTTAATCTCATTTCTCTTTGCAGAGATAAGAAATTTTAAAAGATGTTTTACAGAGGTGTCCTTTCAACATCCACTAAGTTGTTAACTTTATAGAAAGCAAAATTGACACATGGCAAGGGTGACTTGCCCAACCTCAACCACTAATATATGGCAGTGTCGATTTAAGACCTCCAATATCCCTAATATCAGTCCACTGAGCTTTTTTTTTTCTTCTTCTTCTTTTTTTTAGGCAATTGGGGTTAAGTGACTTGCCCAGGGTCACACAGCTAGTAAGTGTCAAGTGTGTGGTCTGAGGCCAGATTTGAACTCTGGTCCTCCTGACTTCAGGGCCAATGCTCTATCCACTGCGCCATCTAGATGCCCCTTACTGATCTTTCTAATAACTATGACAGACATGAGGATACAATAATAAAATAACATGCAAGAGGAATGTAAGTTTACTGGCGTAAGAATTCTTGCTGTTTAGTGTATTTCAGTAACCTCACTAAGATGATCTTACTTGTTGGGATCCATTATTCTGGGTTGAAATATTCTTCTCGACACTACAAAAGAAAAAAAAATTCCAAATTTTTTTAATTGCAGGATTAATTTATAGTTATCAATACTTCTATATCTACCTATATTTATATCTCTGTGTGGGGGCGCATATATATATATATATATATATATATATACACACACACATATATACACATACATACGCATATATGTATATATAATACATATACAGAGAGACAGAGAAACAGAGACACAAAAAGAGACATACATCTTTATCTGTGTCTATATCTCAAACAGAAGCAATAAAGTGACACATATTTTTTTGCACAGAAGTTAACTATCATTATCTCTACTTCAAAATATATTAGCAGGAAACATTTGCTTTTAAGTTGAGGTTTGATTCAATTGGCAATGACTGAACATCTCTACCTTTGGGACAAGTTATATTACTTTCTTCTGTCTAGGGCCATGACAAATTCCTGTAATTCCTCTTCTCTTTTCATATGTGATTTATCATGGACTATAATATTAAACCTTACCAGTAGGTGCCACCTTATGACACTCCTTTGCCAAATGGTGAAATGTCACCATTTCAAGGTATTCTTGCATTTTCTCTGCCATCTCCCAATGTGCTCTTGGATCACCTTCCCTCATTTCCCCCACCCCTTGCACCAGCTGGCGTTAGCTTCAAACCTTGACAGTTCACAATGTGCATCTTCCTTCCAATAATTTATAAAAACAAAGAACTAGTTCTAAAACCAATCCCTGGGGAAACCATCAACTGTTTATACTTCTCTAACCATTCTCTAACCTTAAGTCTTTCTTAACAGTTTTTTTCGTTACAAATTGCAGATTTTATAGCTGGAATGAACATTTAGAGATCCATCCTTTCTCACTTTACAAATGAGATACACGAGACCCAGATAGATTAAATGACTTTCCCAAGATCATCCAGGTAGTAAGTGGTAGAAACGGTATTTGAATCAAGGTCCTATGGTTCCAAATAAAGGGCTATTTTCACCATACCATTTTCCCCTGCGTTCCCCTAAGCCTTAGTTACTGCTAACTAGTGTTATCAAATTATTTCGATATCAAAGTTTCCTACCCCATTTCCTCCAACAGTTGGATATATAATTCTCTATTTTGACAATTTTGAAAGCTTAAGTAGATTACATATTTATTATTTCTCTTTACTCACTTGCATTAATTTTCAATTAATTAAACATTTATTAAGCACCTAATCTGTGCCACATTCTTCGCTAGGCACCGGGGAGGGGGTGGAGTCAAGATGAGAGAGGGAAAGTCAGTATTTCTGTTCAGCACCCAACACGCATCCTAGAAAATGTGCCAGATCAAATTATTATCAGGAAAGCCAAGGAAAAAGTCATTCTGAGTCACTTCTCTGGTTCAGGGGAACTTAGGAAAACAAAGATGTCTATGTACACTGGTGCAGGGACTGACTAGGAGCACAGTAGCAGCGGAGGCAGCAGCAGCAACATCAAGAAGCATTCTAACGCCCAGGAAAGGAATGGATGTGAAACACTGAATATACAATTAGACTTGGTTGATATTTTACTGAGTGACTTTTTCTCTCCCTTTTTCTCTTTTATTCTTTATTTTTACAAGGTTGGATCAGTGTGTAGGAAGGTAGGTAGTACATATTTTGGAACCAAATGTGATATAAAAAATATTATGTATAAACACAGAGACATAAACACAAACATATTCATGCAAATGTGTATTCACAGTTTAACATAATATGTACCTCTGATAAATGAATAATTTAGTATATTTTAATACACACACACAGAGGATTTGCAAGTATGGCATTTAATGGCTTTCAGCCTCAGTTTCCTCAACTGTAAAATGAGGATAATAAAAGCACCTAACTCACAAAATACTCGTGAGGATCAAATAATAAATATAAAGTGTTCTGTAAACCTTAAAGTATTATATACTATTTAAAGCAGAAAAGTACTATTTAAAGACTAAAGTATCTAAATACCAGCTATATAGCATCACTCAGCTTTTACTCTGAAATTGGTCGCTTTTTGTTTGTTTTAAAGGAGAATAGTATTTTATTACTGGGGCTTTAATTGTCACACGAAATGTATATGTAGATGCAAATGGAACATACCAAAGACAGGCTTGAGTTTCCAGACTTCACTAATAGTGAAGTGACTAGCATCTGCCTTCTAAACAGAAAGCATTCCTATCAGTTGAAGTATCTGCTTCAAGCCATCTTCATAGAACTCTTCTAAAATTTGAAGAGTAACACATGATTATCAAATCCTTCTTGGAAATTACCATCAGCATTCTGGTAGCTATGGCCTCCTGACCTCCAAGATATTCCCCTTCTTTCCTCAGGGAGTTCAGGGCCTGGTTGACAGTTTTTCTCTCCTCAATTCCTGCCCTCGTACTAGAGGACTTCAACCTACATATACACACTCCCTCAAATGCCCCAACTTCAGTTCCTCAACTTACTAATTTCTTAGGACCCGCTCATCCTACCCACATGTACAGCACTTCCATATTCATGAACTCTGAAATTCCCTCATCTGAGGACAATCTATTGGCATTCAGCCTCTCCCTATCATGCCTGGAATGCTTTCCCTCCCCTTCTCTGCCTCCTAGCAACATTCAAATTCTACCTAAAATCCCATCTTTTATGGGAAGTCCTTCCTTATCCAACAGATTCTATTGCTTTCCCTTTATTATCTCTAATTTATTCTAGATAATCTTGTTTGTACACAGTTGACAAGTTGCTCCATCCATTAGACTCTGAGCTCCTTGAGAACAGAGACTGCTTTTTATATTCTTTGTATTCCCAATGCTTTAGCACACTGCCTGGCACATAGTAGGTGCTTAACAAATGTTTCTTGACTATTACTGGGCATTTTCCACTAGAAGTAGTTTATTTTTTTTACTTGTCAGGATGCACAGTGAGAATGAACATGTTCACTTTTATCCCATCTAATCTACTGTTCAGAAGGCCTCCCCACCCCCCCCAAAAAAACCCATAAAGTTTATTGGGGTTTTTTGCTCCTCTTTAGATTGAAAGCATGTAAAGATTTAAGCTTGTAGGATGTAAGATGAATTACAGATGGAAATGGGGAAAATAAACATTAATCACATATATCAAAAGGAAAGTTAAACATTTGGAAATAACCACCTAAGTTCTATAAAAATTTAGTCATAAGAATGATTTTAAATTTGCTTATCTGGAAAATAAATTTAATAATGTTGTTCTTAACACAGTGTCTGACACACAGTAAACACCTCGTAAGTACCTGCTAACTGACTCCTGTATGATCAAACTTAATTTTACAAATGCCTTGATAGCCTGTGTCTACAATATTCATTATGCTACTTAGTTCTAAAAGCAGATCATTCCAATTCCAAAAGTTGAAATTAATGCTTTATGTAAAATATTGCTTACCTGGATTCTTCAGGTTTCACTGCATTTGCTAGGAATAAGAAGAGAAAAAGATTGCCTCCAATTAGTCTCACAACCATTATTTAACTGCTCATCAAAACAAAAGCTTTACTTGAAAACATTGTACAGAAAAAGAGTTAGCACTACTGTTAAAGAACTAGGCACAATCTCAGGGAAGGTTTTCCTTTGACAAGTATATCAAATCTTCACTCTCTGACAGGAGGAATCAGAAAAGCAGGATAGGTTGGAAATAATTTTTTAAAAAATCAGCTTAAGGGATTCTGATCACTATTTCTGTGACCAGAAAGTTACAGATCCTGAATCTCAATTTCCTCTTTTGCAAAATAGGGACAATACCATCTTCTCCACTTACCTCAACTATAAGAATTAAACTACATGTTGTAAAAATAAAGGACTGTGTAAATATGAGTGATTGACATGGGCCATTTAGTCTCTATCTAGCACAGACAACATATTCTCCACTAACTCATGAGGGAGTACACAAGAAAGCTATAGACTTGAATTCATTCCAGTGAAAAATTATTTTAGTTAAGGAAATAAGGGGATAAGCCTCCTTAAACGTGATCCAATGATCTTGTAATCAATATTCTAACATAAATTATACAAGATATGTGAGTGAATAGAAACACAATGGTGAGTAATGACAGTGCTAATGGTTTCACTCATACCCTACCTCTCATCTGCAGTGTTCGTCGGGAATACCGTTTGCTGGGTCGTCTTTCAAAGGATGTTGACCTTCTTGCTTTATTGGTTTTTGTGGTCTGGTACTCAGTTTTCCCACTATAATAAAGTAAAACAAATTATGAGACGCAACAGTAAATTCCCAGTTGAGAAAAACCTGATACACACTAGATGGACAAATACAATTGCCAGTTCATTTTCAAAGCCCCAGCTTAGGTTTAATTCACTTCACATTTAAGAGATTACCAGTGGCTCTGAAATTATGTGGCAGATAAGGTAACAGTGAAGACAGACTACATTTCTCAGAATGGTGTAGGCACTTACCGACAGCACACTGCAAGTCTGTCTTTGAGAAAATGGACCATAAAGAAGGAGGAAGAGAAGAGAATTTTCCAGGAGTGTGTTAGACACAGGCAGTAACTACTGCATTTCAAGGGCAAACAACAGGGGGTTCCTAAGCTTAGCCATGCCCTATGGAATGGGGCTGGAATGCCAGTGGCAACAAACAAGTACTTAAGGATTGCTAGGGTAGGGTGTGCTCGCTGACCTGGCTGGGCTGCACACATGAGCAGGGATCACAAACTGGGGGCAGGGAAACAGTTTCAAATCAAACCATACTGCAGGCACTTTCCTTTTAATGTTGTGAATGCATTCCTTGCTACTGGAATCTGAGTACTACCTATGCATTATCTGTCTTTTAATAATAAAGACATGTATTTTCAACACATTCACCGACTGCCTTGGTTGCTAATAGGTGAGCTAAATTCTGGTGTTACCAGTGGAAACCTTGAGTGGGGTATTACCTCTCTAAATGGAGATGTTATGTTATTCCTGAGAGGAGATAAGCCTCCAAGACTGTGGACAGCTGGACAGTGTTTAATTGCTGTAATAAACTATGTCTTACAATTATTATTATCATCTTAAGCCTTCACTTTTTCTGGGGGGGAGGGGGTTTGGTGAGGCAGTCAGGGTTAAGTGACCTGCCCAGGGTCATACAGCTAGTAAGTGTCAAGTGTCTTAGACCAGATTTGAATTCAGGTCCTCCTGATTCCAAGGCTGGAGCTTTATCCACTGCACCACCTAACTGCCCCTAGCCTTCGCTCTTTAAGCATTCTCTTGGAACTTTGGCGATGGGGTAATGAGTACAGTGGTAGGCAGAAAGGAAAGGAAATTTATACTATCATGTCCCAGTCCACGTTTATCTGAAGGGTGATTTAATAAACTTGACTATCTCAAGTCCAAATGCCTCACCCTTATTAAATGATTTAAGAACTTAAGAATTTTCTCTCTTTTGGAGGACAATGAGGGTGAGGCAGAAAATGAGAGTTTGCTTTTGCAGTTAATTGTCCTAGTAGTGGAGTAGGTTAGAGAGTTGGTCTCAAAGTCAAAAGAGCTAGGTAAAAGTCCAAACTCTGACAAAGGAAATTACAAGTCTCATACCTATCCCTATCTCTGTTCAGAAATATTTAAGGAGATCATTCTCTTCTCCCAATTTCCAAGCTACCAACTGTAAAAGAGACCGACCTCTGAAAATTTTCAGTGAGAAGAAACTCTGCTTTGTAAGCCAATCCACATACTATTGTTGTTTTAAATATTAAGCAGAAAAACACTCATGATTCTTTAGACTACATTCTAAAACCTAAAAATTTAATTTTTTCATCCGTCCTTTCCAATACTTTGTACTGTTTTCTTATGAATTCTGACCTCTAAATGCAAACCACTTTTCTTGACTGCTCAGGTGACAAAAAAGCCTTTGGGGCCTCACATTCCCTGTCTATAAAAGAAGTGGAATGAACTAGGATATCAAGGTTCTTTCTACCTTTAACATTCTATAACTCAGTTAAAGACACCAAGTATAACAAGAAATTGACCTGTATCTGAACCGTGAACCTAAACGAATAAATCCCGATCGACTAGACCCCTTCTGAACAGGTCCTCTGAGACGAAAGAAAGCGTGATGTTCCACAGCACATTTCCATAAATGTTTGCAAGCTTTGGGGTGCTCTAGTCTAAAGACAAATGTGTGCTCCTGCTCTTTGCCCTGGAAAAGAAAAAAATTATTCAAGACAGATTTATTAGGCCAAAAACATATATAATATTTAGTTACAAGTTCAAACATAGAAATATTAACATTAATTTTTATCTAACTATCCAGACTATTCTCAGTTTAGACAAACTAAGATAAACACTTATTTGCTGTCTTCCAACTGAGTCTGAAGAATTTTAAGGTAAGGGTTTAGGTCTCTATACAGTGTATGGTTACAATCTCACAAGATATTCTCTATTGTTTCACTTACGTGACCTCATTGCACAGATTTGCATATAATAAAAAAATTCTCCTTGGCACTAATGACTAAGAGGAGTCACTGTGAGACTACCATAAAAATGGGAAACTGTATCATCTAATTCAACTCTACACCTTTCAATTAATATGAATTAGTTTGTCTGCTTTCTTGATAAGAAACATAGTTAAAATCATAACTCATACAAAGATTAAAGGTCTATTGGGATGTTTGCTTTTAAAGAAAGATAATTTGGCAAGCATCATTTTTATATTAATCCTACTTTTGTTTTCAAACACTAGTTTTGATCCAAGAAATGTCTAAGTTACTGTGCATGAGTTATCACAAGAAATCCACCAAAATAAGTACATACTGAAGACAAGTGACCAGAATCCAAAACTTAAAATCAAAATGCAGAGTACATTTCAGATATTCTTACTGGCAAGAAAGGCAAAAAATATTACTAAGTACAGAAAATTCCCTAACCCTTAAATAAAATTTAAAATTTCCACTGCCCTCTCCCAACTAGAAAAGAACTGAGGTGTGCTATACTCATATACAACTTTAGCGGTCTTCAGTTGTTGCATAGTGATTACAGCAAAAAGTTATATTCTGTAACAAGAATATGTGATTGGAAAGCACTTAGATGACATGTACTAATCCTGATGATGTCTTTACTAGGAAGAACAAGAGAAAGATTAGAATTACCACAGGTTTCTATCAGGAGGCCCAATTTTAAAAAGGATTTACTGAGAACCATAACACAGAATAATGGGGCAGAGTAATCATCTCATTGAATGGCTGGGTTACTTACATGACCGTGCATAAATAACATCTAGCAAGATTAAGACCACACCTAAATACAATGTAGGCACAATTACTAGAAGCCAAAATCCTCTTTAGAGCCCTGGGGCAACCTCTTGATTTTACACCTCTGAAAAGGGGCTTAAGAGATTGAATATTTCAAAATTTTCATTCTGTAGATATGGAAACCGCAGGCTGCCAAGACTAAAGGATTTGCTCAAAATCACAGAGATAGTAGAAAAGCTGTTACAAGAACTCAAATAGTTGGGTTCTTGTATTCTGCCTCCAAGTTCTTCCTTCATCATAAGCAGTACACCAATTCATGTTTATGTGCCACTGGCTGGTCACAAAATTAGAATAGAGAAAGGATAGAACAAAAAAGCAATTCAATTTAATTTGAGAAATATTTATTAACTTCCAACTAACTATTCAATTAAGTTCAAACATTTATTAAACACATACTACATGTAAGACACTTGCAGAAGTGATGAGGATATAAGGATAAAAAAACACTATCAGTCTCTTCCTTACTGGGTAAACATAATCTGTATAGGAAGAAGTAAATAGAAGATAATCTGAAGAGGGAGAGAACAGTAACAACTAGGGGAACCAGGAAAAGCTTCTCATAGGAGTGCCAACATAAACTAACCCTTAAAGTAAGCTAACAGTTGGTTCTAAGAGATAAAGGTGAAGAGGCAGAGGACTCCAAAGCCTTTGGAAAACAGTCTGGCAAAGGCACAAAGATGAGTGGTGAAATGCTAAGGTCAGGGAGCAGCCTGGAGGTCGCTCTGGCTAAAACAATGAGTAAAGAGAATGGAGGATGGGGGGTGGGGAGGGGTTAAAGTGGCGACAGACCCAGGAGAACTTTAAATGCCAGGCAGAGGAGGAGTTACCTAAAGAGGCATGAGCATTTAGCACGACAGAGAAAAGCAGAAGAGTGGGAGCCAAGAGCGTAATTGGGAGCTGCAGCAAGAGCACGGGAAAGAGGGGCCTGAACTGTCTACATGGAGGGAGAGATGAGGATCAAGCTAAAATAAAAAAGAAATGGTCCTTGAAAAGACATGTGAGAAAGGTAGAATTAAAGGAATTAGCATGTGACTAAAAAGGTACGAGGAGTGAGAAAGAGTTGAGATGGCAAACCCAGAGGACTGGAAGAATGGTGCTGGTCTCAATCAAAAGGAGGGAAGCCCAAAGAAGAAGGAAGTGTAGAGGGTTAGATGATGAGTTTCTGCTGTGGGTATTTTATCAGAAATGTTTATGGGACATCAAGATGAAGATTTCAAGGAGGCAGCTGTCAGTAGAAGGCAGAATTGAGAGATTAAAGCTTAACACAGATTTGCGGGTTCTTTGCAAAGCTGTAAATGAACTCATGAGATCACTGAGAAAAGGATATAGAAAAGGATCCAGGATTGAGCTTTGCGGAAGTGAGAAGATGAATAAAAAGACTGTAAAAAGTACAGAGAAGGGACAGTCAGAGAGGCAGAAGGAGATAGAGAGGCAACACAAAGCTCAAGGAAGGAATATCAAAAGCTGCAAAGATGTCAAATAGAATGATGCCCGAGAGAAGACCATTGGATTTAGTGGCTGAGATTGAAGTTTTTCATGTGGCTTTGAGGCCTCAGTTTCCCCACCCCTGGACTAGATGATTCTAAGGTTCCTCAGAGCACAAAATCTATGATCCCATGAAATGTAGCTTCTTAAACAACGCAAAAGGACATGTACATGAATTAGTAAGGGAAATAATTAGTATTTTTATAGATTTTATTTTTTTAATAGAGAAGTTATATTTTGGGATGGATTGCCCAGAAGAAAGAACAGGATTAGATCAGTAGTTCCAAACCAATGAGCTAAGAGCCCCTGGGGAGAGAAGAGGGTTCTACTTACCACAAAGGGTCCTCAATGGTCAAGTGTTTATTGAAAACTGCTGTTTTTATTTAACACCAATAAAATATGCAGTTTGAATACAAATACTATCCAATGAGCATCCTTGAAACTTTGTTCTGTTACTTTGGACTTTGCATAGCTAAACTTAACATGTGCTTTTTCATATGTTCATTCATTAAAAAAAGGTCTGTGCACCTGAATACACAAAATAATTGGGAACCACTAGCCTAGATTATTTTTAAGTTTTTTTTTAGTCTCATGGTAGTTTATAAAACTCCTACCTGTTCATCATCTTCCACAACTACCAAAGTTAATTTGTTCTTCTTGAAGTCCAATCTGGTAATCTTGGGCCTATGAGAATAAGAGGCAGGTAAATAATACTTTAAAGGACTTAAGGACTCAAAAGTCCATCCCAACTTCAAAACTCTCTTGTTCTAAGTAAAATTTGTTATTTTAATTCTAAATTAAAAGAAAGGAAGAAAAGAAGGAATTGACTCATCCAAAGTTGTAAAAACAAGAAGTTTGAGCTGGAGAACATCTTGTATTAAAAGATTTCATGGTAGCTGTGAGTAAATGTGGCTGAAGGCACATGTCTGTTTCCAGTAAACTCCTCACCAGTCCCCAGGCCACTTTGGAAAGTTATCTGGATGGTAAGGGTAACTCTAGGGGAGTAGACTGACACACCCTCTCCAGGACTAGAACGCAGTGAGATGGTATAGCTGCATGGTAGGTGGCAAAGAGATGGCTGTAAAGTAGTGAAAAGTAGTTGGAGCAAGCCTAAAATGCAGTGAGTACAGAAACTTTCCAAATCAAAATAACCTTCCCTGGCCCCTCTGCTGTATGTGCTACCTCTCCTTATTAGAATGTAAGCTCCTTGAAGGCAAAGATTGTTTTCACTTTTGTATTTGCTTAACACACTTCTTAAGGGTATAGTAAATAATATATAAATGCAAAACCTTTATGAATAAGGATAGGGAATCTTAGAGAGTTGCCTAAAGGAGTGGTGTTAATTAAAATCAAGTTAGAAACAGATCACTGGGAACATTATTGACTTAGAGAACCACAAATTAACATTATCTATGTTGTACTATATTTTTATTTATTTTGTTAAACATTTCCTAATTGTATTTTAATCTGATTCAGGCTACTAAGAGGGCTTTTTGAGGACTCAGTTTGACACTGAAAAATTAAGTGACTTCCCCAGGGTCCCACACAGAGGTGAGATTTAATCCACCAGACTTTCCTGCATGCAAAGCCAGTCTTTAGCCACTATAAGATATCATAAATATTTAGGCAAAAGAAGAAAGAAGAATAAAATTCCGGAAACTAAAAGTGAATACCCAATGCATGAATAAAATTATTTTGTTCCTAGGAAAGCAGCAAAGTACTAAAAATATTATAAAGAAAAAAAATAACACAGATGCAAGGTAGAGAGTATAAATCATACAAGTGAAATCTTCTCATATACTGCGATTCCAAATATTCTAGAAATTTGCCATCCAACCCTATTTTGTCTCAAAGCTGGTACACAGTGAAAAGAGTGCCTAATTTGGAGTTGTACAAATTCAAGTACAAATCCCAACTCTGTGACCCTGGGCAAAAGCTACTGAATCTCTCTGGACCTCAATTCTCTCACCTAGAAAATTAGAGGATTGGAACAGATGCCTTTTGAGGTCCCTACTACCTCTTCATTTATAATACAACAAAAGTTTCATTCGACCTACTAGATCTTTTTTTTTTTTTGGTCTATGAGAAGACAAATATCTCTAATTTGATAAAGAAAACTAATGAATAAATGAAACTTGTTTTATACCACCAGAGGTCAGCAAACTATAGCTCCTTGGTCTGCTCCAGTTATGGCCAATGAGCTAAGAAGAGTTTTTACATTTTAAAAAAATTTTAATGTATTTCAAAATGTAAAAAACATTCATAACTTCTAAACCATACAAAAACAGGCTACTGATTTGGCCCTCCAGGAGTACCCAAGTTTGCTGAAATACTTCTACTCTGTATTAGCTATGAGATTTTTTATTCATCCACTGAGGAGGGGAAGGAGAGGAAAAGGTTGGGAATCAAAGTTAAGAGGGGGACAGTATAGCTTAGTAGACAAAATACTAAACAGAGTCAAAAACCTTGTGCTTAAATAATACCTCTTAATACCTATTAGCTGTGTAACCATGGCAAATCACTTAGCTATTCTAAGCCTCCAGAAAATCTGTAACACTATAAATGAGTTGAGATCTGTATCAGTAAAGCGATAAAATCACAGATTCTTTCTATGTCCTGACTTACTTTTTATATACCTTTATACATCTCTGTAATGACCTTCCATATCTGAATTTGGAGTCTATTAACAGAAGCATATTAATTGACCACATGAATACTGTCTTTACTCGTTATGGTTTTGCCTCTTTTGGGAGATGACTTAAAATTTTATTCTAAAAGACAAATCAACATACTTTATCTATATCTATCTATCTATGTATACACACACACACACACATACACACACACATTCATATTTTAGCATTGGGGAATGTTCATATTGCATTCAAGTGGAAAAAAAAAAAAAGCAGAGTAAAACATCTTTAATTCTGTTTTAAATAGGCTTACCAAAAGAATAATCCAATTTTGGTCTCGCCTTCAAACACAAGGACTCCTGTTGGGGTGAGGCCTAGACTATAGTCATTTCCATCTCGAGCCTAATTTTAAAAGATAAAGATAAACATATTTTCATACAATATTAATTACACATAGGTTAATTAAATATATATTCAAAGAGCTATTCTCTAAAATAACTTTCAGAGGAAAACAAAAATTTTATCCATTATTTCAACCACTAGAGTCACAAGCTACATTTCAAACGAAAAGTGCTTTAACAACCAATTCCCAACATATTTTTCACAGATCCCTCCCATATTCTATTTCCCTGAGTAAATCAGGAAAAATTTAAAAGGAAATTGTCACTGGTAAATGAGAGGAAAATAATACTGTTTTCAAAAATGTCTTCACTGGTTTGCCAAGTCCCTTCAAAACTAAAAGCATTGCATCTCGTTTTCAGAAATTTTTTTTTTCTTTGAGAACAGTCTAATTTCTGAACTGAAAAATGAAAAGCAAGTCTATAACAAGGACTTAATAAGTGCTTTTTCATCAATCCATTCAAGATACCTTCCAAAAATGGAAAAACTAATTACAGGAACACCTGCAGGTTTCCATGGTCTATTCTCACTTATCCACAATTTGCAAAATGGCATTTGGATTTTAGATATTATTTTCCCTTTTTGTTAGGAAATTGACTTTTAAAATATCAAAGTCATTTTGGCTTTCAACAGAGGAATTATCTTTTTAAAAATATGAAATTACTGGTCAAAGACAACATGCATGTAACTTATTTCAATACTTCAATACTATAATTTTGAAGATATGGATGGCATTACCTCCTTAAATGCAGATTACAACCCCTTTGTAACTTTGCAAACTGTCTTAGAAAATTGCTAGAACAAAAAAATTCACATTACAACCAATCTGAGAATGGTCCCTCTCCTAATCTTCTTTGACAACAAAAAAAGAGCATCAACTGGTCCATATATAATACACTGTTAACTATTTCATATGAGTTTTACACTATGTTATTTTAAATATTTCAGAATATTCCAGAACTGAACATCACATGTCAATAAATAGGTACATGACAAGAGGAGAAAGTATCTCAAGGTCTCACTTGCCTTCACTACATGCATATCCACTCCATACATTTCTAGCCATTTGGCTTTGTTCAGATAGTTGGTCTCAGCCTGTGCTGGTGTTTGACCCCTGAAATTAAAGGAAAAAAGTAATCACCAAAAAGCCTCAAAATAAACATTAAATAATGCAAATCAAAACAACTCTGAAGTACCACATCACACCCATCAGATTGGCCAACATGACAAAACAGGAAAGTGATAAATGCTGGAGAAGATGTGGGAAAATTAGAACACTAATGAATTGTTGGTGGAGTTGTGAAATGATCCAACCATTTCGGAGAGCAATTTGGAACTATGCCCAAAGGGCTATAAAAATGTGCATATCCTTTGACCCAGCAATAGCACTTGTAGGGCTGTGTCCCAAAGAGATCATACAAATGGGAAAAGGACCCACACGTATTAAAGTATTCATAGCAGCTCTTTTTGTGGTGGCAAAGAACTGGAAATTGAGAGGATGCCCATCAATTGGGGAATGGCTGAGCAAGTTGTGTTATATGAATGTAATGGAATACTATTGTGCTATAAGAAATGATTAACAGGCAGACTTCAGAAAAACCTGGAAAGACTTGTATGGTCTGATGCTGAGTGAAGTGAGCAGAACCAAGAGAACATTGTACACAGTAACAGACATGTTGTGCGATGACTGATATTGATAAATCTAACCCTTCCCAGCAATACAGAGATCTAAGATATCTCCAAAGGCCTCGTGATGGAAAATGCTAATGTTATCCACATTCAAAGAAAGAACTAGGGAATTTGAATTGCTATTTTTTTTCTCTTCTGTTGAGTTTTGATTCCTCTTTCTGATGGTTCCTCCTATTGGTTTTAATTTTTACTTGCAACATCATTAATGTGAAAATATGTTTAATAGGAACATATATGTATAGCCTATATCAGATTGTGCGCCGTCTTGGGGAGTGTAGTGGGGAAGAAAGGGGAGAAAAATTTTAAACTCAAAAGCATAGGGAAGTGATTGTTGATAAATCAAAATAAATTAATAAAAAATTTAAAAAATAACCATTTAGGTACATAAGAACAATGGTCAATGTGTGCTATGTGCTAGTGCTGGTACCTGTATTCTTTCCATTTCTCAAAAATAGCTAGCTCCATCTCTTCTGTCTGAATGGGCACAAATCTGAATTCAGACACAAGCTCAGGGCCATGTTCAGCAAGATCATAGTCACCAAGTTCAGCTACAAACACAAAAGTTATACAAAGTTATATTTTGTTCAGTACAAGTCAGATTACTTCACGCTAAATGTGTCTTGAAGGTCAGCTTCGTCAACATAAAATTCTACAGAAATTGAAGACATTCAGTTTATTCTCATGCAATTACATATCCATCCTAATCCTACCAGATCAGATAAACAAATCGTAAAACTTACCAATAAATGGATAAAAAGCATTTCTTGTAATTTCAAGTAAACATACATTACAAAAAAGTCTAACTTGAACACCTGTGGGCCTCCCAGGAGTAAATGAGCCCTTAGAAAAGCACTTTTTTTGGGGCAGCTAGGTGGCGCAGTGGATAGAGCACTGGTCCTGGATACTCCAAATTCGGCCTCAGACACATTAACACTTACTAGCTGTATGACCCTGGGCAAGTCACTTAATCCTATTGCCTAACCAAAAACAAAAACAAAACAAAAAAAAAACACCCCACGTTTTTTGATAAAACACAGCAAGGACAAGAAAATATACAAAATTCTTAAAGTCAATTGACAGGCATCAACTTCTACTCCATGCAAAGCAGCAGCATGGTTTGACAGAAAAATCTCTACATCTGAAATTAGGTAACTTAGGTTTGATTACCTTGATTAAACTAGTAAGCTTCATTGGACATCAGTTTCCCCACTTATAAAATTATATAGAGATGGCTTCCTGAAATGATAGGGAAGGGAAGAGAGGTCTGGGGCTGTGGCTCTCAGAATGCATCCCACTCTCCACAGTCCTAGTGAGCATAGGAGCTGGCTTCCACATTGGGAGCTGGGACAGTTACCAGCATGCTGGCTTCTTGGAGCAAGGTTATGCTCAGGTATCAGGGTGCAGTGAAGTATTGCTACACTCTCCTCCCCAGAAAGCACTCTCCTATTTCTCCTTAATCAGACAGGCACTACTGAGCTCTCAATGGGGAAAAGTGACACTGATGACCCACTCTACACACAGCTGATGGTAAGTACCAATCTTCCTAACATCATATCCCAGAAGGAGAGTCAGAAGGGTGCATGGGCCTCATCTGGTCTGGTAGCTATGAAGATCTATCATGTTCATGATTGGTATTTCTGACCCCACCCAGCTTTCTGTAAATTAAACACGTTTAGTTCATGGGTCTCTTTTCTATAGGACAGCGAGTCAAAGCATCTGTCCTTAATTTCTTCAACAAACCTGTTCAATTAGAGATTATTTACGAAGAGTCTATTATATTGAGCACAATGCTAAAGTCCTACTCTGATACCTCATCATGGCAAGGAAATAACCCTGGAAGGTCATATCAAGCTGCAAAGGTTTCAAGTATACATGCAGTGGTTGATTGGGTCTATCATCTGAGAGCCAAAGTAATTTATGATCAAAAAGGTATACTATACTTATGTATAGAGGGGAAGTTTTTGGTCTGCAACTATGATATTTTCTAGTAAATTCTCAACAATAAAATCATAAACATATGCAAAAATGTGGAAGACACAATCCCTGACATCAATGAGCCTGTAATCAATATGGGTATAAAAGATTTACATGAGAGACTAAGAGAAGGTATAATAAAACCTAAAGAATGATAATTAAGGCAAAAATACTTCTTCAGACAGACTGCCTTCAGTCTTTCAATAATTCTATAAATCACTGTCTTAAGACTTAAATATTTCCCCTTATAGATAGAAAAAACTGAAGCACGGAAATGTATAAATTAAAAGAAACTTTCTGAGATGGGCTGCTTTTGATAACTACAAACTAATATTTTGAAAAACTAGGGTCAGACACAGCCACACAGCAACTTAGTCTCTGCCCATTTTGATACAACAGAACTCAAATAATTAAGCTTCAGAGAACATGAAACTTAACTGGCATGTGAGTGAATTTTTCTTTTCCTTTTTGGGGAATAGGGAGAAAGTAACATAGGTAAGAATTCATTCAGGGTCAATTGTAAAAGGAGTACTGAAGATTTCCACATTCATGCTGCCTATTCTGTACATAAAATCTAGATCCTTTCCCAATGGGACACAACAAGGAGAGAAACAGCCTCATAACTTTGAGACTAGGTAATTAATCCTAAAAAGCTAATCCCTATCACTAAAAAGTCACCTAGCTATCCTATAGTCAATAAATACTCCTCCATCTTTCCCAGGCATTAAGTAAATTTAGAATTAAAAAAAAATTAAAACTGCTGAATAAACATCAATTTATTAATTGTTCTCATACCATCTTTTTAAATTAGCATGGCATTATAGAAAGAATAGGAGATTGAGTCACAGGGCTCTACCACTTAGCACTTGAGTAACTTTGAGGATATAACTAGTTTCTTTGTCTGTTTCCTCAACTATAAAATGAAAAAGACTAGATCAACTCTAAGTTCCCATTTGGTTCCAAATCTTTGTCCACAAGAATATCTTAGGAACCCTTTTAAATCAGGTACCACAAGTGTGACTCTAGCCCTCATGGTCCTTGACTGGTGTGCCATCTCTCCCTCCATGAGTTGGGCAGCCCCCTTCCTACCTCCCTTATCCTCTGGAATTCACTGTTGACCTCAGGCAACTGAAACCATGGAAAGTGAAACAACAGATAAGGGGTGACTACTGTATTTACTTTGGTATTGATATAAATCTATCCCATAATAACAAAACAAGTATGTTCCCCCACATAACTTGCTCCTTCCTCCCCTGATCCCCCACTCTTGAGAAAAAAAGAAAAAAAAACCAGAGGGAATAGAGGCAGATAAAGTTGCTAAAAACAAAGGACAAGTAATTATCCTTAAATACTTATGTCCAAACTGGAAATGAAATATGGTTTTTAGAACACAATATTTTGCAGATTCTTTGTTGTTGTCTTTAAATTCTTTGACATAAACAACAACCAAAAAAGCTAAGATAACCTTTATGAAAAAGAATAACCCACCTTGCAATGTATAAGCTGCCAACTGGACTGCTGTGTCAAAAGGACATTCCAATCTGAAATCAAAATAATGATTTGTTTAAAAACAAGCTTCTTTAAATGTAAGCCTTTAATAGTTTATTCCTTTGGGGAAGGCTGAAGGGGCAAAATGAAACAAACAACAGACACCTTATCATGAAAAAAGTATTTCTATATTAGAATATTTTAACCTGGGGCTTGAAATTGTATTTCTTTTCTCCCCCGAATTTTAATAACTGTTAGCATAATTGGTTTCCTTAAGATCCTCCAAATTTTTATTTTATGAAATTAAAAACATGATTCTAAGATGAGGTCCATAGGTTTTAATAGATTGCTAAACAGGTCCATGACACAAAAAAGTTAAGAACACTTGTTCTATATAAATATTATTTTCCAAAAACAGTAAAGAACCACCACATAACCCAAGTAATTAGTACTTACTTTCCACTGAGAATATCTTGTTTTAACTGAAGAACAAATAAATACCTAGAAAAAGAAAAGGCCAACAATTTGTATTAGCCAAACATTTCTTCTACTAAGGAATAATACCATACCCTAGTGGGAGAGAAATACTCTTATCAGAGAATACACATTTTAAAAAGAAAAGTCTGGACTTTTTCCTGAGTCTAAGCCAGTACCCAAATACACTGAATAGGATCAGAGACTTAGAGCTAGAAGAGATCTTAGAAAACATCTAGAGGCAAACTCCTTCATTTTGCTAAGGAGGAAACTGAGGTCTGAAGAAGTTCAATGACTTGCTCAAGGTCCCACAAAGATGGAATTTGAACCCTGTTCCTTGGACTCTAAATCTAGTCTTTATACCACTGTACCATACTGCTTCTGATCAAACCCCAAAATCATGTACACACTCTGCTAAGAATGTTAGTTAAAATGAATACCTTTTACTTTCAAGGAAATACATTTATTTCAAGTTTTTGCCTCTTCCAGAAAGAGGTAGGAATACATTACTTTAATAAAAGCTATTAGCAGTATTTTTAGTCCTCTAATTTGAAGAACTGATTCCATAATCAAACATCTACATTTGCAATTTGCTACATAATCATCTTTATTTTTATCTCATTTTATGAATGGAAGATGTAAAGACATAAGGACATTGTGACTGAAATTCACAGGTTATCAGCTCCATGTATACACCCTTCCCCACTGGATGTCAAAACCCTTATGTGATCTGGTAAAAGTTTCCTATTTGAAGAGCTGATCATCTCCCTCTAATCAAAATGCCATAAATAAAAATGAATGGTTATGATATAATAGGATTTCTTTCATTGCATAATAAAGGAGCAGCAAAAATTCAAGGATTCAAATTTATTAGGTGACAGTCCTGAGAAGTATTTTCCCAACTTCATGGTCAAACTATAAAATAGGGAACACTACTATATAACCATAATACTGTAAAAATAAATCAAAAGTCAGAGAAGGCAAATCAATAGAGTCTGAAAAAAATGAATTTTCCAAACTTAGGAACTCTAGCAATCATAAATCCCTAAGTCACTGCCATCACCTCACCATTGTTTTGCTGCAGCCTATTCACAGTAGTACTTCTTCATGCTGTTTCTTTTCTTTTTTTAAATCAATCAAACAGGAAGCATTTATTAAGGACCACTATGTGCAAGGCACTTAGCTAAGTGCTAGGGATACAAACGAAAGGCAAGAATCAGCCTCTGGTCTCAAAGAACTCAAACTGCTACAAGGGAGAGAGAGGTGTAAATAACTGGGCTCACACAAGATACAAATAAGGTTGGTGAATGGTCACACTTGAGGATAAGGCACTAGCTGGTAGTAGAGGTAGCTAGGTAGCACAGTGGACAGAACACTGGGCCTGGAGTCAGAAAAATCCTGAGTTCAAATCCAGGCTCAGATACATCCTAGCTGTATGATTCTGAGCAAGTCACTTAACTGGTGTCTGCCTCTGTTTCCTCAACTCTAAAAAGGGGATAATAAACTTCACTCCCAGGATTGTTATTTAACTTTTTTTTTTAAATTTTGAGTTTCAAATTCTCTCCCTCCTTCCAGCTCCTCCCCCAATCCACTGAGAAGGCAAAAAATATATCACTTATACATATTAAATAATGTAAAACACACTTCCATATAAGCCACGTCAAAAAAAAAAGAAAACAATGAGAAAATTACACTTCAATTTGCACTTGGAGTTCAGTTCACCAGTTTTCTCTCTGTAGATAGATGGATAGTATTTTTCATCATGAGTCCTTCAGGAACTGACCACTGTACTGATCAAAGTAGCTAAGTGTTTCACAGTTGATCATCATAACAATATTGCTATTACTGTGTACAATGATCTCCTGTTCTTCTCACTTCACTTTGCATCACTTCATGTTGATCTTCCCAGGTTTTTCTGAAACCATCTTCCTCATCATTTCTTATGCTGTTGCTCAGTCGTGTCCAACTCTTCATTACCCCATGGACCACAGCACTCCAAGTCCTTCCATCCTCCATTATCTCTCGAAGTCTGTCCAAGTTCATGTTCCTTGTTTCCGCGATACTATCTATCCATAACCTCTGCCTTCCCCTTTTTTTTTTTGCCTTCAATCTTTTTCAACATCGAGGTCTTTTCCAGTGAGTCCTGTCTTCTCATTATGTGGCCAAAGTATTTAAGCTTCACTATCTGACCTTCAAGTGAATAGACTGAATTAATTTCTTTAAGTATTAATTGATTTGATCTCCTTGCTTTCAAGGGAATTCTCAAAAGTCTTCTCCAGCACCACAATTAGAAAGCATCAATTCTGCGACACTCAGTTTTCCTTACAGTCCAATTCTCACAGCCATGCATTGCTACTGGAAAAACCACTGCTTTGACTATACAGACCTTTGTCAGCAAGGTGTTATCTCTGCTTTTTTAGTACGCTTTCCAGATTTGCCATAGCTTTTCTTTCAAGGAACAAGGTTCTTTTATAGCTGCAATCTCATCTGTAGTGATCTTTGAACCCAGGAACACTGCTTCCATTTCTTCTTCCTCTGTTTGCCAGGAAGTAATGGAACCAGTTGCCAAAATCCTAATTTTTTTGATGTTAAGCTTCAAGTCAGCTTTTGAGCTTTCACTCTCATCAAGGAGGCTTCTTAATTCTTTACTTTCTGCCATCAGAGTGATATCAACTGCACATCTGAGACTATTGATATTTCTCCTGGCAACCTTAATTGTGGCTTTTGATTCATCCAGCCTGGCATTTCACATGATGTACTTGGCATATAAATTAAATAAATAGCATGACAATATATAGCTTTGTCATACTTCTCTTCTAATCTTAAACCAATCAGCTGTGCCTTGTTCAGTTCTAACTGCTGCTTCTTGGCCCGCAGGCAGCTTCCTCAGGAGAGTAAGATAATCTGGTATGTTCATCTCTTTGAGGACTTGTTCACATATTGTGATCTGGACAGTCAATGAAGCAGAAGTAGATGTTTTGTTTTCCTGAAACTCTTCTGCTTTCTCCATAATCCAGCATATGTTGGCAATTTGGTTTCTGGTTCCTCTGCCTCTCTGAAAAACCACCTTGCTCTCCTGGTAACTCTTGACTAACATATTGCTGAAATCTAGCTTGCAGAATCTTAAGCATAACTTTGGTGTGTAACATGAGAGCCATTCCTCGGTAACTGGAACTTTCCTTGGCATTGCCCTTCTTTAGGACTAGAATGTTTTCCAATCCAGTGGCCCCACTGAGTTTTCCAAATTTGCTGGCATATTGAGTACAATACTTTAATAGTATCATCTTTTAGGATTTTAAGTAGCTTAGTGGGAATTTACTAGCTGTATGACCCTGGGCAAGTCACTTAACCTGTTTGCCTCAGTTTGCTCATCTGTAAAATGAGCTGGAGAAGGAAATGGCAAACCACTCCAGTACCTTTGCCAAGAGAACCACAAATGGGGTCACAAAGAGTCAGACACAACTAAACAACAACATTTCGTATAGCACAATAGTATTCCATCACAATCGCATACCACAACTTGATTGGCCATTCCCTAACTGATGCGCACTCTCTCAATTTCCAATTCTTCGCCACTAGGATTACCATTCATCTACCCTGTATGTATCTTGTATGTGCTCAGTTATTTACACCTACCTCCTCCATTAAAGTGTGAGCTCTTTGAGACCAGAGGATTTCTTTTTTTACCTTTCATTGTATCCCTAGCACAAAAAGAGCTGCTATAAATAGCTAGTGAGGCAACTGGGGTTAAGTGACTTGCCTAGGGTCACACAGCTAGTGTCCAGTGTTTGAGGCCAGATTTTAATTCAGGTTCTCCTGACTCCAGGGCTGGTGCTGTATTCACTATGCCACCTAGCTGCTCCTTGCTATAACTATTTTTGCACACAGGAGGTCTTTTTCATTTTTCTTTGATTTCTTTGGAATACAGACCTGATACTGGTATTGCTGGGTCAAAGGGTATAGACAGTTTGATAGCTTTTTGGGCATAGTTCCAAATTACCCCCCATGCTATTTCAAAGTATATCACTCAGCCCACAAACTCCAGACACAGCAGTCTATTGGCTGTGGTACATTTCTCCAATAGAGTTTAGCAAGTGCTTTCAATGACTCCACAACAGAACAGAAAAAGCCAAATAATACACCAACTCACTTCCTATAAGAATGGCTCCAGGTACAATGACCCCTACAAGTTAAGTGGCTGACCTCAGAAATAATACATTACTGCTGTTCCACGGAAAAGCCCTCTCCTGTAAGACTACAGTCCTTTCTTAGCAAGTCTATTCACTAAAAAGTTAGATCCATTTCTAATCTTATACAATTGTACATGGACTACAAGTACAGTCTACTAGAACTGAGACAAAATTAGAATCTCAAACTATATATCCAGTTCTCTTTTGATTATCTCACACTATTCCCTGTACAATCTTATTTGCAAAGACAGGTTAGCCAGGACACCCTTAAACAATGTGTTTAACTTGTGTAAATTGCTTAAAATGCACTCAAATATTCAAACCCAATATTGTGAGTTTGTTACAACAGACATACAAAATTTCCCACCCTCCCATCTACTGGGGTTAGGAGTCAGGTCTAGACATATTGATGGATGGTGAAAGACAGTAAAAATACATGACCATGAACAGCAGTTTTGTTCTAGTTCTCCATTCACTTCTGCAGCCAAGACATAAAAGCACCTTCCCCAGATGTTCCTTTAAACTAGAAATAATTCTATGAGACAAGAAAAGAGAACAAAGGAAAGCTAAAGCTCTGAAATCAGGGCCACTGGAAAGTCATGGGCAAGGTCATCCTGCTACAGTTCTTATAACAGAAATCAGGAATACAAATTCAAACTTGTGAACTTATTACCTTGTCAGCTCTTCACGAAGATTGTTTGGTTCTGAGGAGTAAAACTTAACACGGAGGTGCAGACAATATGGTGAACCAACTAGGGAAGGTGGGGAAAAACAAAAGAAACAACTTGTCAGTCTACTAATCAAGTCAGGATTCTTAATTAGTTTCATCTCCAGGTCTGGAAGAATCAGTGAGTGCTGTACAATAACAGATATCCTTATCATGTTTGAAATCTATCGACCAAACTATCAAACCAAAATGGTTAAGAACAATTACACAAAACAGTATTTGATAATAATAAAGTCACTATTCCACGATCTTCTTGCCATTAAAAATTGGTTTGTTTTGCAAGGAATAGACAGCTCTTTGATAATCCCAATATTCCAGGGCTCTATAAATCATGCAAAAGCTTTAAGTCTTGGCAACATACTTAACCAATGCCCTTGAATCCTACTGATCTGTACTCATCAAGGCACTTATATATGCCCTTTATTAATGTTCATGGTAATGTCTCCTGCACACACTTAAACTTACTTCAACTGAAGGGAGTTTTCTTTGGGGCTTCATTATTTTTTAAAAGATATGTGTAAAGCCTGAAGTTACAGAATATGGAATAAATTCTGTGTTAGTGCCTGCTTTTTTCCCCTGGCTATGTTTAGGAGGAATCAAAATTTTATCTTAAGTTGTTTTCAATTTGTTATTCTTAATAAAAAATTAATAATGCAGCCCTAAAAGTTTCTGATGATATTTTGAAACTACAAATACTGTCTGAAACAAAAAGGAAAAATTCCAGGACAAACAATGGCCACACATACATCTATATATGCATATGCCCATGTGTGTGTGTGTACACACATATATGTACAATATATATGTGTACACACACATATGTACACTATATATATGTGTACACACACATATATATGTATACATACACACACACACACACACACACACACACACACACTCAGAGACAACTAGATAGATAGCAATCTCACTTTTTTATCTTCCCTGGCTGATTTTTACAATATTTCTAAGAAAATCATCTTTCTGATATTCCTTTCTAACTATTCCTTCTCCCCTCTCCACTCCCCAACCACAGAATTTTCATGCAGATGTTCAGCCAGGTATCAGTGAAGTACCACAGGCATTACCTTCTGGGATCAAGCTGTAAAAATAAAGATGAAGAAAGAAAAGGATTCAGGATGATTTCAAATATGCTATACCCTGTTTCTCCTAGTAAGCTAGAGTATACCCTTGGAATTCATGGATTCTAGAAAATAAATCAGGTTCCAAAGTGTACCCAAAACAATACAAAATACTTACTTTTAACTTGTTTTTTGATGCTTTTTGTACTGTCCAACCAATGCTGAAAGAAACAATAAAATTAATTGAAGGTCTTAGACAATTAAAAATAGCTAGTATTTACCTCATATTTTATTTCTTAGCAAAGACCAAACCCCCTTTAATAAGGGTTAATATTTAACTTTTAGGATTTTCTTTAACCCAGGCAAAGCTAGGTATCAGTCCACACTGACAGAAGGAATACACCCATGTCAAGAACATCACAAGTCAAAAAAATTCATCTTTCATATTCACTTGATTCAATGTCTGTGATCTAATCAAATGATCTCTGTCTTTTATTGGCCAAATATTAGATAGTTTTGTAATTTGTTTTAAAGTAGGGGAAAAAAATACTTTTCAATAGTTTTTCTCTTTTGTGTGCTCTTTAATCCTTTGCCACTTCGTTTTTTTACGTACATTACATTATGATTTTGTCCAGATCTATAATGAAACCCCTCGCTATGGAGCATCCCCCCCCGCCAAAAAAAAATATTGTATTCCAACTTATCCCTCCTCCATCCAGCAAGTAAACTGATTTTGCACTAGCCATGTCCCCTCCTACTTCTTTCTCCTTTGTGGAATCCTAAATCATTGGTAGCTCCCCCTTCTTGTGACCACAGGGGTGAGAAACCAGACTAGATACACAGAGGTCCGCCTCTCTATTAAATACATAAGCAGTCTTATCCCAAAACTGTTGTGATGGATGGACCCAGAGGTTCCATTCTAAACCATGTGTCAAATGTTCTGAGCAGCCTCTTGAAAGATCATTTCGTGTGGACTCCTTGTCTTTCCATGGCCAGTAGACCACAATGGAGTACACACACCTTCAGTTCCAATGCTTACAGGTCTTGCAAGAAGTGCCAATTTAATTTAATATGTCTCAAACATGTATTAAGGTGTCTATTATGTGTACAGCCCCATGCCAGGTTTCTTGAATAAAATCCTTCTCCTCAAAGGGCTTTAATTCTACTGGAGGAAGACACAACATGTACATGAATAAGTAAATATAAGATCATTTGAGGAGAGAGAGGGTACTAATAACTAGGAGTATCAGGAAAAGCTTAGGAGCTAGCAACTGAATTGACTTAACAGAAGCTAAGAACTCTAAGAGGACATCTTATGTAAAGCGACAAGGGTAGAAGACAATGTCAAATTCAGGAAACAGCGTCTAAGTCCCATTGGCTAAAAACAAAGTATGTGAAAGGCAGTAATGTGTAACAAGGCTGAAAAGGTAGGCTGCAGCCAGAGTGCAAAGAATTTTAAATGTCAATCTGAAGGTATTTACACTTTACACAAAAAAGCAGTAAGGAGCTGCCAGAGATTTTGAGAAACAGAATGATGTGACTAAACCTGTACTTTAGGATTATTTTGTTAACTGTGTGGAAGATGGATTAGAATGGAGAGAAGCTAGAAGCAGGAAAACCCATTAGGAGGCTATTGGTAAAGTAAAGACAAGAAATGAAGGCTGGAATGAGTGTGGTGACTGTGTGACTGGAGAAAAGGAGATGGGGGTGAAAAATGTGGTGGAAGTAGACAAGACATGGCAACTGACTAAGGTGGGGAAGATAGGCAAGGAGTCAAGGATGACATGGCGTTAAACCTAATGACCAGAAAGGTAATGCTCTCAACAGAAATATAACAGTCAGGGGGAGGTGTGTGCTTAAGGGGGAAAAAGTGAGTTCTGTTTTGGAAACTGAGAGTTCAAGGAGTTTTTCTGTATCGAGTTAGCCTGATGCTTGAGCAGTAAGTACCATCTATCTCCAGGATCATATTTAAAGTCTTTTCAGTTCGGCAAAACTAATCATAGTCTGGGCTCTGCTAACATAATCTCTGAAAACACAGAATTAACGCCAGGCCGCAATGAGGAACTGGAATATGACTTTCAAAGGTCCTACCTTTGAGCAGTAGGTTATCAATGAAGTAAACACACACATTATAAAACTTAAATTCCTGTAACACTTAGAAAGGACTAAATGTGGAAGATACATGACTACTAGACTTAGAGCTAAGAGAGATCTGAGATTAAATCCCACTGATTCTTATTGTCTGGTCATGGGCAAGGCACCTAATTTTACTAAACCTCAATTTCTTCACTTATAAAAAATGAAACCTATAGGATAGTATCCACCTCACTAGACTGCCCTGAGGACACATCATAAGGTACTTAATAAATGACTGACTGATAAAATGCAAAATGTTCTACAAACCTTAAGACACTCTATAAATGTTACTTACTAATCAAGGCAGTGGCAACTATTTGAGACCAAGTTTTTGTCTTCCTTTCTTAAGGGGAAAACATTATAGTTGGACTTGTCTTTACATATTTGCTTTTCCCTTTACTTTCAGTAATCTTCTTTTAATTTTACCCTGTTAGACAAATTACCAAGAATTTACGATATCTAAAAGTTCAGAAAGGGAGAGAGAAAAGGTCAGTGGTTTCAAGGTATAAAGTTCAATCACTAACCAAAAAGAAAGCAGACAGATAATTGAAATTATTCCTTTTCTCTACTATCATCATCCTTCTTCTTCCTCAAGAAAATACTAAACCCTCAGAGACTCAAGCACTAGAATACAAAATTGGATTCAGAAGTGGGAGAGTTCTCAGTGACATTCTCTTACAGAAAGGCTGGGAGTTCATGTTTGCTTATTCTCAAGTCTGTTTTCTTTCATCTCCTCCACATTCCAGACCCAAGCTGTTTAGAGCTCAGAGACAGGCACTGCGAGTACTTTCCTTAAGTCAGTGTCTTTAGGACTTGCGTTTCAAAAGATAAAAGTACTCTCTTTCATTCTAACCATGAGGATCTATGGCCCCTGGGACCCTATATGTTCTATCTTCTTTCATTATACCTCCTTGAAGGGAATAAATCTGCTTTTAATCTTATTTCTGACAATCAAGCCAATCACTTAAAAACTCATATTGCCCTAAACTGAATTATGACAGGGGAGAAAAACTTGTATTTACTTACCTCTTAATGAGTTCTGAAATGTGATAAGCTCACATTCTAAAATAAATTCCTTGCTTGTTTGTTTTAAAGAAATAAGCACTCTATAATCACAACACTCCCAAATTACACATTGTATACACAGTAACAAAACCAAAGCTGTTTTTCATATAATGAAGGGAAGTCCTGATACTTAACTTAAGGGTAAATGCTTAAAGACTAGAAGGCTCAGCCATCATTAGACACACCACACCTTAAAAGCCAGCTGTCAATCAATGAAACTTTCATTGCTTCTTTAAGGTTCAATTTGTACTCTGAATAAAAGTATTATTTTAATACAAGCACTAAAAGATAATTCCCAAGGACAGAATGATGTGCTTTTTGTTATATTCCTGCAAATCAGTTTATTCCTGATTTTATCATTAGTCTTTTCATAGAATTTGCTTTCTCCTTTCATTTGGGAAAAAAACAAACAGAAAACACACATATCATTTAGCTGTCTTTATAGAGACACCAAAATTTATTAAGGAAATACAAACAAACTAGATTTGTTTAAAGCCATGTCACCTTTTGGGGACTGAGCATGTACTGTATTTTAGAGATTTTTCTTTTAAAAAGTCAAGCAAATTCAGAAGACACTACATGATGTCTTATCAGATGTGAGTAAATTTTACAGGCAATTCATTTATTTTTATTACCAGATTATTTAACAGAAACATATTTCCATTGTCTTTCTTAAATTTGCTTTAGTTGTGCTATCTTCAAATTCCAGTGCAATTTTAAAACATTCACTGAGGGACCACTCCCTCCCCCACCTTTTTTGTTCGAAGTGAAGAACTAAGGGTGTGTCAGACTGACTTATGGTTAGTTTAAATGAACTTTTTCCCCAGCTTTTTATTCTTTGTTAAACTAAATGGCTCTCTGGAACAAGGAGGGACTGAGGTGGAGATGGGAGATATCTTGGGAAATATAGGTTATTGTAAAACAAAAGATTCAATAAAATTATGTTTTAGAAATAAATACATTATCTCGGAAAATTATAACCTGAAGGAGGAGTAACCAAGTATTAATAATGATTATATCCAAAGAATCATTAATTTAATATGTCTAAGGTAGAGGTCAGAGACCAACAACCTATGGCAAACAAAGCTACTGTCAGACACCGAATGAAAATATCTGAATGGACACAGAGTACAAAGCAAGCAGCCCCTGCATATCACCACCAAGCCAACCTACCAAGGGAGGAATAAGAATAACAATGGCATCCAGGGAGAGTTAAGGCTCGAGTGTCAAAGAGCCAAAGCATGGCCTGTTATCCGGGACTAGGTGATCATATTCTCCACTGTCTACTCAGCCTCGACAAGTACCCTGTCCCAATCCCTTTGGAACCAAAGAATCACAAGAAAATTTTCTACAGTTTGACTTGGGTGAGTGGCTCCTACAGACAAATAAAACTGTCCACTTTAAGTAATGGCGATATTCTTTCTTAACAGGAAAGAACATCATACTGCTTTAAATAGAACAGCCTTGACTTTAAAGAAGAACCCTTGACTTCAGGGTCCAAAAAGCTGGGTTCCAGTCATCGGACGACATATTTAGAGCTAGAAGGGAACTCATGCAATCAATCCAGCCCCCTCATTTTGCAGATGAGAAAGCAGGTCTAGCGAAGTTAAGGAACTTGCCCAAGGTCACAGGGCTAAGTGGCAGAGTTGGAATTCAAACCTATACAAACTCTCCAACTCCAAATCCAAATTGAGTGCTTTCTGTTATATAATGCTGTCTCTTCTCTCTACAAGCTGTGAAACCTTCAACACTACTTGTCTAACTCTGTTTCCTTATCTATAAAAATGGGGGTATATCTCCCTACTACACAGGTTGCTGAGGATCAAATGAGATAATGTGTAAAATGATTTACAACCCTACAGACATAGAAAGGAAATCTATTAATGTTTTGCTAAAAGACAACAGAAATTTTTTAGATTACATCGTCCTTTATCTTTCTTTGGGACCATACTTAACATGAGATTTTATTTTGGTGAGGTAAATCTGCAAATACCCTGCAAATCAAGAGTCTTACAGAGCTACCTAGGAACATTGAGAGGTTAAATAACTTGCCTAGAAACACACATTTCGCGTCTATACTTTAGCATATAAAAACACCTTATTTGATCTGGACCTTACTGATTATCTGGAAATAATCAATAGCAGCACAATATAAACTAAAAGTCAGCTTTCATAAATACTAAGAATTCAATTGAATCTGTGACCTCATTGATTTGGATATTTGTTTCAACAACAGAGATCCCAACCCATCTATATCTGGCCATTTTATTTGACTACGGTCCCTGTATTCCCACAACTTCACCACAGTTCTACATGTTGGCAGCAACTTCCCAAAGTGAAGATACCAGTGGAGCCCCATTCAGATCATCCAAAGACCAGTTATCCTTTACCCTCACCATATGACCAGCCCATCTTCTATTCCACTCATACAGTTTCCTAATGACACTCTTAACTCCATTTCTTTGAAAACCTTTATTTCTTATATAATGCAGCCTGCTCATGCCCCCCATTTACCTCTCCACTGCCCTCAGTGTGAAAGTCATTTTTAATCTTTCAGTTTTGCAACAATCCTGGTAAAAAACAAAAACAAAAACAAAAAACTAGCAATTCAAAAGATTGGCCCTTGTTTGTGGAAGAAGTTAAAAAAATGGAGATTTGGGGCTTTACATTGTGTCTTCAACATCAAATTAAGGGGAGAACCCTCTTTTTGTATTCCATTATGTTTCCATGTGGAAATGCTCTTTTTGGGGAATTCAGAATTTTAAAAAAATGTTAAAAGAAAAAATCATTTTGTTCATTTTAAGACCATTGCAATTTCCTGAAAGCATCCAGTATACTGTTCCTCCTCCTCCTGTTGAAATTCTGAGCCCAGTCATCAATGCATTCAGTCTGTCTCAGACATATATATTGATGGACAAGTTCTATAGACTAACTGCATTTCATAAGCTTGATAATAAATATCCTTTATCTACTTGGTATTTTTAAATTTTTTTATTACCAACTTCACAATCAACAAAAAAGAACCAAGAAAGGCTTACTGAACTATTATGAACATATTTTTATGAACTATGAATATGAACAATATGAACAAGTTTTTAAAGTGAAAATTATTTAGTAGAGCAGCAATAACATTTGCCATTGTGTCCTATTCTGAACCTTTTGTTTTCATGTGTATTTTTAAATGTTTTACTGATGCTGTTTTTTGGCATCTCCAAGGCACCAACAGAGGCAAACTTCAAAGAAGAATGCTTCGGATGCTATAGTCTGTTGCATTGTACCTAAATAACTGCTCAGCACCATTATCAGTCCCAAATTGTGTCTGCCCTTTTACATAACCCTAGTATTAGAGGCAAGGCTTAGTTGTCCCTTACTAGCTTCTTTTTGTATATAGATCCAGTTAGGCTTAGGCAATTGCCCTGGGGAAAACAGAACTTAACTTTAATGTTTTGAACCTTCTAATTGAAAGCAACATAAAAATAACCCCCCCTTTTATTTTCAGATGGGGGGGGAGAATATTTTAAAATTTTGCCTAGGCTAGAAGGAAACAAAAAAGGCGATGGCTTTGAAAGTTAATAGGAACATCAAGCTATATATAAGGAATTTTCATTTTCACATAAAATCCTCTTTTTGGGGGTCCTACTTTGTAAACGGAAATGCTCATTTTATCTGGTGATCAAGTTTAGAATTTTAAAAAGCAAAATTAACGACAAAAATACTTTCCCTTAGCATACAAAATGCCTTTTCCCAGCTCTGCCCTTATGAAAAATCCCACCCAAAGTACTACTGCTACAATAAGATTTCTATTTTTCCATGAATCCTGGCAGGATTATTGTTTCCTACAAGGAAGTTTGACTAGGCACATAGTTGTTTCCAACATTCTTAAAACCCACAGAAAAAGTCTCTTTTCCTTGGTCTTCCCCATATAAAGAAGAGCAAGCAGCTATAAAACTACAAAAAATTCAACAGGCCTTAGCAGCCAATGAAAACCAAAAGCACAGCAGAAATTTTGATTGTACTTCAATGAACCTGACTACTGAGGTAGGGATAGGGTCTTGTAAGAAAAATTGTTCAAAAATAATATTACAAGTTGCCCACAAATTACAGGTTATTCATTAACAAAAGCATCAAAATAATATTAATTAGTTCAGAGTATCTAGCATTTGACTAGATTCTCTACAGGCACTATCTGTCTATAATTACGCTTCACCTTTCAGACAAAAGAAGAAAAAAGCCACCTACCCCAAATTCATTATTTTGCCCTAAATACTAGATGAAACGCTACATAATTCCACAATACTTTTTGTAACTGTTCAAAAGTGGGAGAGAGGGAACTTTATTTTAATCATTAATTCCATTTTGAAGCCAACTAAAGTCAATCTCATCTTAAGTTATTTTCTCTAGTTTTCTCTCCTCTCCCACTGCTAACTACACCTCTATTTTTAAGCTGAAGATAACACTCAAGTACTGATTTCACAGGGCTGCTGTCAGGATTATTATGTATTTAGGTGCTTTGCAGATTACAAATGCTCCATATATTACTCCAATGAAGGAAAGGGCATTAGTGTAATATGGAAAGATTTTACTTAATAAAAATTGTCAGTAGCTCATTCATCACTGTCCTTTTCAAGTTCACTTCTGAAAACCTGGGTCTGATACAATGTCCACAAAGGAGGGAAGATATTAGTGCCAAAATTAAAGGAATAGCCTTAAGTATAACTAATAAAACTTAAGTGATTTATATTTGTAAATTATCAGAAATAATAACATGACATTTTTTCCAGTCATTTCCACAAAATGTAATGTACACGTAATTCTTTTTTTTTTAATTTTACTTTACTTAAGTCTCATTACAAAACTGAGTAGTTTTAAAGACCATATTAAAGGAAACCGGTTTCCTGCCATCTTCTATGCAATTTTGAAATTACTATCTGTTCCTCTACCCATTAAGCACGACAAATGCAAATCCAAAGTTTAGAACTGATTTTTTTTTCTTTAATTATGACAAAAGGATGTAGGGTGGTATTAGCAAGCACCTAACTGCTGGCTAGACTCCCCCTCTCCATAAATATGGGATTTATTATTGTGTCCAACCCTAGGAAAATTAAAGCCTGTAATTTTCTGGGACTTGAAAACTGAAACAAACCTCCAGTCAAGAAATCTGTTTTTAAAAAATATCGGACTCCCAAGATGGCGATAGCTGAGGTTGTTCCCTCACTGCCTCTCTTCTGGAGCTCAAACATAGTATCAGAACAAGAGCTGGACCTCCACCTTGCTCACTTCCTGTAAGCTTTCCTCATTTCTGTCCTTTATCTCTAAACCTTCTTGCTCCTCAATCATTCTCACATCTTATACTTTCAATCCAATTCAACTACCACTCATTAAGGGCCTAATGTGTATAACCAGTAGGGGATATGACAAACTAGGCTCTCAAGCAGCCTACAAACTAATAGAAAAAAATACACACATTCAACCATGATGCGAAGGAAGGTGAATTAAGTGTAAAAGAGAAGTCTAGGCAAATTGGCAGATTATTTTCACTTGTGAGAAGAGGCAAAGCCACAGTGATTTTGCTAAAGCGGCAGAGTGACCATGTCACCTCCCCCCAGGTCTCCCCTACTCCCAAGCCTTCTCACTCAATAAGTTCCAATGGTTTTCTGTCACCTTCAGGATTAAATATAAGATCCTCTGGTGTTCAAAGGCCTTCAATAACCTACCCCACCCCAAAACCTTTCCAATCTTCTTTGACCCTGAATACCATCCTACCCCTAACATACATGCTCTTCATATCCAGAAAACATTGACCTCCTTGCTATTCCTCCAACAAGGCACCAGATCTCTCAGCTCTAGGCATTTTCACTGACCGTTTCCTATGCACAGAATGCACTATTCATCTCTGCCTCTTTGACTCCTTCAAGTCCCTACTAAAATATTACCTTCTACAGGAAACTTTTCCCAATCTTGCTTAACTGTAGTGACTTCCTTCTGTTGGGTTATTTCCTATTTATTTTGTATATAACTTTTCGTACCTAGTTGCTTGCATGTTGTCTCCCCCATTAGATTATGAGCTACTCAAGGCAGAGACTCTCTATCGCCTCTCTTTGTTGTCCCAGTGCCTAGTCAGTGTCTAGCCCACAGCAGACACTTAATAAACGTGCATTCACTGATTGGCTAAAGGCTTAAGCTGCTTAGGGAGTAAACCTGTTTTTTGCCTTTCTTTGTATCTCTAGTACTTAGCACAATGCCTGACACAGGATGTTTAATAAATGCTTGTTTGATTGAGGAGCTAGCACATGGTCCATGAAGGGTGGGACTCAATGGTGGAATGGTGAGGGAAGAGTCCATTTTATGCACACATTGGAAAAAGCTGGGATGAAATAAAGTACAATTTGCCTAGAAAAGTATATGGACTGGAACAGCATGAAAAGGCTACCATATCAGAGGATCATACGTCTAGTGTTGGAAGAGATCTCAGAGATCTTCTAGTCCAGAGGTGTCAAACTATTAGCCTGTGGACCATATACGACCCCCAAAATTCCCTAGCGCCACCCAGACTAGATTACAATGTAACTGGGAAATATTTAACAAAATAAATAATATAACATATACCATGTTAATTTGTGGTTTTCTAAGTCAATATGAGGCTTTTCAGGATCTCTTTCTATTTGAATTTAACACCACTGTTCTAGCGCAACACTTTCAGTTTATGGCTAAAGGAATTATGGCCCAGGGAGGTTGTGACACATCCAAGGTAGCACAGTGGGTTAAGCTGCAGAGCCAAGAATTGAATCCAGGTCCTTTGGCTCCATAGCTGGTGCTCTTTCTTCTGTAGCAAGAAGCCTCCTAATTTGGATCCAAGTTATACAGTCTTATATGTCTTATTTATAACTTGGTGTTTAATAGGCAAGGGAGAACAAGCAACTGAAGTTTGAGTGGAAAAGTGACATGATCAGAACAATGCCATCTTCAATTTCTCTCATTTCTCCACTAGCACATTCCTCCCATATCTTCAATAAAACCTTTACTCCGACCCGCAGCCAAACCTCCACGTCCTCCTCCCCGCCTCACTGCCAAACCTCTAGAAAGGGTAGCCTGCACAGGGACTCCACTTCTCATCGCCACCTTCCTCCTCCACAGATCTGGCTTTCATTTGTTACCATCACCACTCTACCTGCGGCTCTGCCTTAACTCGCCAGTAACTTCCTAAGAATGAGATTCAATGTCCTTCTCCAGTGCTACACAACACTGTTGATCATAGACAGGCTTCTCTTCAACTGGTTGTTCTTCTATGACCTGTAAACATAACCTCACCCTCTGAGCTTCTACTTTGTCCGCATTCTATCACTTGGCTATATATCACCCATTTCCACAGCTTCAACTTTTAGTTCCATTTGAATAATTCAGAGGTTGAAAAATCCACCTGATGGCCACATATGTTTTTCTCACCACCAACTAGACAGTTCTAGCTCATATTCAACAAATCCAAAACTGAATTCATACAGGCAATATGATGCAATGCAAAGGGACTGGATTTAGGGTCAGAGGATCTAGGTTCAAATCTCAGCTATTCCAAATGTGTAACCTTGGGCAAGTCATTTAATTGCTCTTAGCCTCAGTTCCCTGATGTATAAAATAAGTTTGGACTAGACGACCTCTAAGATCCCTTCCAGCTTTAAATCTATAACCTTATGATCTTTCCATCTAAAATCTGCCCCTCTATAACCTGTACTTCAAAATCTAAGTTACCTTCACCTCCTTCCTCATCCATAAATCAGAACTCCTAGGGCTTGACTTCTATTTCTTTGCATTTTTTGGAAAGCTCTACATGGGGAAGGGAAGGGAATAAGCATTTATACAAGGTCTTTTACAATTATTATCTCATTAGACACTCACAACAATCCTATGAGGTAGGTGCTAAGTTATACAGTTGAAGAAACTGAGGCAAACAGAGGTTGTGTGACTTGTCCAGGATCACAGTGTCTTTTTTTTTTTAAATTATATATTAGCTTGGCCTATCCATGAGCAATTAATATTTCTCCAATTATTTAGATCTATCTTTATATGTGGGTGAAGTGTTTTGTAACTGTGTTCATATGGTTCCTAAGACTGTCTTGGCAGGTAGACTCCGAAGTATTTTATGTTGTCAGTAGTTATTTTAAATAGAATTTCTCCCTCTATTTCCTTCTGCTGGTTTTTGTTGGTAGTTTATAGAAATGCTGATGATTCATGTCATTTTATTTTATATTTTATTAACAACTTTAGCTGCTAGGGTTGTTTATGTTACAATTTCATTCTTTGGGGTTCTCTAAGAACACCATCATGAAAGAGCACCGGGAACTTAACAGAGAGGCAGATTTCTCCATCATGTAAAGAAAACCTTCATAACAAGTATGAGGCAGTAAGTAGTGGAGTGGAGTCGAGTGGATAGAACAGAGTTCAAATCCAGCCTCAGATACTTGTCACCTGTGTGACCCTAGGTCTCAGCTTCCTTACCTGTAAAAGTAGATTCAATGATTTCTAAGGTCCCGTGAGGTGCTAAATCTAAGATTTATGATCTATAAGAAGGTATCATCATGAGTAAAAGTAAAGAATCAGGAAAGTACATGCAATTAATAGAGTAAAAGAATTTGGTTTGCATGATGTTGTGGAATCAGGCTGGAAAGAAAGAGAAGACTTCAGGTCTTCCTTGAATTCTGTCTTCAGTATCTACTCAACCCAATCCACTCTGCTCACTGTAAGAATGACAATTCTAGAAAGGGAGGATAGAGTCAACCTGTGATGGGTTTACATGCAAAACCTTGACATTTGTAGTTAATCTTTATTTTTTTTTAATTTTTTTGGGGGGGGGGCAAGGCAATTGAGGTTAAGTGACTTGCCCAGGGTCACACAGCTAAGTAAGTGGCAAGGGTCTGACCTGAGACCGGATTTGAACTCAGGTCTCCAGACTCCAGGGCCAGTGCTCTATTCACTGTGCCACCTAGCTGCCTCGTTTGTAGTTTATCTTAAGAGGCAACAGGGAATCACTGAAATATTTTGAACATGGGTGTAACATGGTCAAGCATTTACTTCAGGAATATCACTTTGGCAACTGTGTGGATACTAAGCTTGGAGAAGGGAGCTTTCTGAGGCACACAGTCCACTTGGAAAGCTACTACAATAGTTCCAAACTAGAGGGATAGCTACGTGATGTTAGCACAGTGATATGAATGATGTTAAGGAGGCAGAATAGACCAGATTTGGCAACTGTCTTAATAGAGGGGAGCTAAGAGAAGAACTGAGGATGATTCTGTTGCTGCAAACCTGGGTAAATGAAGGATTATAGTGTTTCCAATTGTTGGTTTGTTTGGGTTTTTTTGGGAGGGGAGAGATAATCTTTCTTTTGGAAAAGTTCAGTGTGAGATACCTGCAGAACATCCATTTCAAAATGTACAACAGGTAGTCAGAAAGACAGGACTAGGACTCAGGAAAGAGAACAGGCCTAGATATAAAGATCTGATATTCATATAAATAGAGATGGTAATTGAACTGATGGGTGCTGATGAGGTCGGTGAGAAAAGGTTAGGGAGAGGTCTGGTTTAAACATAGAAAAGAACCCAATTTCAGGTAGATTCAAAGTTAGGAAGTCTGCACAATGGTCTAGCAATGGATCTCCAGAAGGAGTGGCTGGACGGTGGGAGAACCATGAGAGAACAGTACCATGAAAATTCAAAGAAAAGAAAAGTTGACAAGGGGATAGATGTTCAGTGTCAAATGCACCAATAACACCACAAAGGAGACTGATAAATGCTTATTATTGACATGGGAGTAATTAAGAGTCAGCTTTCTATGCACAGAGAATTATAGTTCAAATCCTGGCTCTGATAACTTCCCATATGATTTCAGGCAAATAATTTCTTTGTGACTCTGTTTCCTCATCTATAAAGTGAAGAGCTTGATCTAGATGGCTTCTAAAGTCCCTTCAGTCCTAAATGCAATGAAATTTAAGAAAGGTGACACTTAATAGTCATACCTCATTCTTCCTGGTTTTTATAAGAAGCTGTGAGTCATCTGCCCCTGTACTCACCCATTCTTCTCACCTGAATAGCTGACTCTGTCAGGTTGTGTTAGAAATAAATCTTACACAATTCTTAAACGCAAGTTAACTAGGTCATTGCTACACCAAGTCACAGAAACCAGAATTTATTCTAAATCACCCGGAAAGAGTCTACATGAACTGAAGCCATAGAGTCTCAAAGTCATTTTCCCTACCATAACAAAGAAGTCAGTCTGGGCAACTAGTGGTGCTGGCCCTAGAGCCAAGGAGACCCCAGTTCAAATCCAGCCTCAGCTACTTACTATCTCTGTGATCTTGTCTTTTATCCAGGGTGCCACTAAAATGGGGATAATAATGACACTACCTCCTAAGGTGGTTGTGAGGATAAAATGACACAATACTTGTAAAGTAATTTGCAAATCACTGTGTAAATACTAGCTATTATTAATGTTTTACTGTTGTTGTTGTTATTTTCTGGCCTATTTTCCTACCTTGACCTAGTAGGAATTGGCAATTGTATTTCTATTTCTTCAGGGGAAAAAAAAAGGCTATTCTGTAAAACACCCTGAAAATACACCAAAATATTCATACTAGTACTTGTGGCAACAAAGAGCTTTAAAAAAAAAAGTGGGTGCCCAAACAACTGGAGAATATATGGAAAAGCCATGGTATATGAATAATGGAATATAGCAATATGGTAAAGTGATAAGTGAGGAATTCAGAGAAATGCAGGTAAATTTGAAAGAACTGATATGGTGAAAAATAATTTTGTACCCTTTTGTACAAAAATATTTACAGCAGCTCTTTTTGCAGAAGCAAAGAACTAGAAACTAAGGAAGTGACCAGAAAATGGAAAATGGCTGAACAAATTGTGACATACAAATGTAATGGAATATTACTATACCACAAAAAATGACTTACAGTACAGTTTCAGGGAAATCTGGCAAAACGTGTCTGAACAGATACAGAATAAAGTGAAGAGGACTTGGAGAACAATATATATGATAACATTATAAAGAAAAACAACTTTGAAAGATTTGAGAACTCTGATCAACGCAATGGCCAAACCACAATTCCAAAGGACTTCCTGAGAAAGAGGCAATGAACTCAAGATGCAGAATAAAGAATACACTTTCAGACATTACCAACATAGAAATTTGCTTTTACTTGATTACGCACATTTGTTAAAAGGTCTTTGTTTCTCCAATGGGGAGGTAAAAAGGAGAGGAAGGATAGCGATAGGATAGAAAATGAACAGGAGACAACAGAAAGCCAAGAGAAATAAAAAACAAGCAGGACAACTCAGAAAGCTACAAGTTGTCTTTATTATATAATTAAAAAGAAAAGCAAGCTATACCTAATAGAAAACTGAAGTTTCATGTACTTTTTTCTTTTTCTATTCTACTCTCTTCAAAGAAATGCCCATTTAATTTAGTAATTAAGTTCAGAACAAAAACAAAGATTTTTTTTTAAATAAAGAAATGTACCATATTATTCAATCAATGACACAAAACAGGTGAAAATAGGCTCCAAAGCACCAATGCCATAGTGGATTTGAAAAACATGACAGTATTTTTTTGAATTATACAGGGGAAAAAAAATCTTGGATAGAAAATGTAATAAAGGTAGAAGAAAACAGGGAAACTAGTTTTTATAAAAAAATGGAGGAGGAAGAAAAGGAAGAATGGTGTGAGGCAGTGACTCTACTTTTCATTGGCATATTGAAGGCACTCCCTCTATCAGTGCAATCAGTATTTGCTCTATAACTGAGAATCATGATTGCCTCAGTCTCTAAAACGTCATGTGACCTGGTCAAGATCACACAGTCTTCCGGACTCTAAGGTCAGCTTTTTTACCCACTACACCATAGCTACTTTAAGGAGATAAGACAAGAAGACAATATTGCCTAAACTGACTTTCACGTGAAAACTCAGGTTCTTCTACATATGGAATTCTAGAGATTTTTACTCACTGCCACTTGTGCTGAATCCATAAATCTCAGTCCAAAATAGTCACTTTCTATCAGGTCCAGATGGTACATGATCTGGTCAAAGAGCGCCTGTCCTTTGGCTTTTTTCTGAAACAGCAAAAACGTAAATTAATGTAAGAGTGTGGATTAACAGAACCCTTAACCTGAACAAAAAGGTAGATGCAAATTAGTTATCTACAATATAATTGAAAAAGCAGTATTTGCAATCACACTGAGAGTTATAGTCACCAGCACCTGAATGGAATCACTCAATGGAACGGACATGGGGAGAAAAGTACAAGAGCAGAAGTTTCATGAGAAAATTGGCTGAAGAAATTTGAGATGTTTAACCTGAAAAGAAGACTTACGTGAAACTTTATTCTTGAGAAGGCTTTCATAAAAGCTTGAAAAAGCTAACATAATTAAGTTTATAGAACTACTGTCCACCTGAATTAGTAGAGATAATTTTCTTATCAGAAGTTCCCCATACCATTTAAATCATGGGTTTAGACCAACTCACTTGAATTTTTTTTTTAATCAACTAAATCAGTAAGTGCTGAGTTTCTGTCAAATCCCTAGCACTGTGCTACACGTTATGGGGAATTCTGAATAGCAGAGCAAAAGAACTTCTGACCTAGCTGAAAGTTTGGAGAATTAATACTAAAACACATTATTTAACGAACAATTATGTGCTAAATTGTATACTGCTTACTATAAATTATAAAGATTTTAAAGACAGATGTAAACTGGTAAAGCTTTATAAAGGGTGAGATAGGATTCAGATCAGTAGTGAAGAAAGGACAAGGAGTTCCAGGTACAGAGTAGAATGAGCAAAGGCAGGGAAATGAGAGTGATCACGACGTGTACAAGAAGAGCAAAGAGATGACAAAACGTAATGCATGATTAATTAATAGTGACAGAATCTCCAAGTTAAAAAGGAATTCAGAAATCCTCCAATCCAACCATATCTAGACAGTAACTTCCCCTATGACAAATTCGATGAGCAGTCATTACTCAAAGGCTACAGAGGAGGAACTCTCTAAATGCTAAGGCAGCCGATTCCCCTTTTTTTTTCGGGGGGGGAGGGAGAATAACGTAGGGAAAGGTCTAATTGTTAGTAAATCTTTATCTCTTAACAAGCTTGAATCTTCTCTGCAACTTCTAACCAACACTGCTAATTCTTTCCTCCAGGCTCAAATGGAACAAGTCTAATTTGTCCTACACGTGACATCCCCTTCAGATACTTGACCACAGTTATCATGTCCCTCCTACCCCAAAATCTTCTCTTCTCTAGGCTAAATATCCTTAGATTATTCAACTAACCCTCATATGATCTCAAGGCTTTTCAAAATCCTAGACATTCTCCTCTAGACACTCTCCAAGTTTATTAAAGTCTTTCCCAAAACATGATGTTTAGAATTGAGCACAGTATTTGAAATGTGATCCGACTAGGGCAAATCCTAGTATACTATCATTACCCTAGAGCAGTTCAAAGATGACATTAGCTTTTTTGGCTGCCAAATCCCACTACTGGCTCAGCTTAAAGCCTATAGTCCACTAAAAATTCTGTAATTTTTTTCAGACTGCTTAGCCACACATTCTCTATCTTGAACTTAATTCACATTAGAGAATAAGGTTGTATTGTATACAGAGTGACACAAGATTAGAACAGTTGACAATGGTAATAACAAAAAAGGGGAAGGTTTTTGTAAATTAAATTTTATTCTTTGTTTAACTGCCCCTTAAATAATCTACCTAGCTGATGATGTCACTGGAAAGATTCGACAGAATGCTCAAAGAGAACTTTACATACCTTGAAATAAGTTGTCAAATAACAGTGTTGGACTTTTAAAGAACTAGTAAGGTAGAGTTAACAATGAAACCCAGGTCTTTATGACTACAAATTGTGTTATTTTCACTATAACACAACTGCTCTATAAACTTGGCAGTTAAAAATACTTTTGTGCACATATCTCAAGTTTAAAATCTACTTGTAGGGGCAGCTAGGTGGCACAATGGATAAATCACTGGCCCTGGAATAAGGGGGACTTGAGTTCAAATCCAGCCTCAGACACTTATTAGCTGTGTGACCTGGGCAAGTCACTTAACCCTGACTGCTTGGAAAAAAAATAAATCTACTTATATTTGCTCTAAAAATTTTTAAATAACACACTTTATATTAAATTTTGGTTTTTAGCACTCAACTCATAAATCTAAATATTTTGTGCATATTTTCAAATTATAAGTCTAAAAATATACAACGAAATAGCAAATTCAGACTAAATCATATTCCCCTCTTTTCTTGAAATCCTCTCTTAAAAATTACATTTGAGATACAGAAATCAAACTGAAAAGCAGAAAGATATAACTTATACACCTTATAAAATAAAATTTATAACTTGATTTTCACTCTCCACCATCTTCTCAAGTCTTTTTTGACAATGAAATAAAACATTTTCTAAGAGTAACTTATTTTGGAACACTGGTTTTCCCTCTCCCTGCTTTCCGTGAAACATCAACAATATGTTTTAAAGAAGTACCACAGCAAAAACATGAAGAAATAAGGCTCTTTTGTTAATTTTGGGTACAATGACTCTATTGGATGAATGATGAAACAGACTGTCCACCTTTTAACAAAGGTAATGGACTCAAGATGCAGAATGAGACATATATTTTTGAACTTGACAAAAGTGTGGATTTGTTTTGTTTGAATATTTGTAATAAGGACTGTTTTTTACCTTTTCATTTAGGAGAGCTAGCAATACTGTTTCCATTAAAAAAGAAAAGAAAGGTGGTCACAGAAGCATTTTAAAAAATGCAGAGGAGAACAGAAGAAAGTTCAAAGAGAAACTGACAAGAATAACAGGTTTAAAAGTAACAGGTTAAATTTATTATATACTTTTCAAAAAGCAAGTAGCACATAATAGACATTTTTTTGTTTCTCATAAAATCCTATTTTTCTGTTTTATTTTCTATATAGAAATGTTCTTTTTGGTGTTTATTAAAATAATTTTGGTATTTATTAAATTATTTTTGGTGTTTGTTAGGGTAAATGACAAATTATCATGTTCCACACATGAAGAAATGCAATTCTGTTGGGTGATAAAATGAAAAGAACACAAATCATAGCTCTTTCATTAACAGTTACAGACTTGAAACAAGGCACTCAACTTCTCTGAATCTGTTTTAACACTACAATGAACTTCATCAGTGTGGTCACCAACTCCACTGGTAAAGATTTCACCGCATCCATGCAATTTTTGTCCATGTCCCTTTTGGAAATCTTGCATAAAAGATCTTCCCAATATGACAGAGTGTTTCCTATAGTTCCCCCAGCCATATCATCTATAAAGTGAGGATATGGTACTATATGTTACATTATTTCTAAACACCCTTGCTGCTAATATTCTAGAATTTTATGATTCAATCAACATATATGCCAAGAACTGTGCTAGGTGCTGGGAATACAAAGGCAAAATTATCTAGTCCTTGCCCTCAAAAAGCTTCTATTCTAGAGGGAGACAAAATATAATATAAGGTACAAAAAGGGGGTACTCACAGCTGGAGGTGGGCACGTTAGAAAAGGCTCTGCATAGAAGTATCACGTGAGATATGAACAGTCAGTTTTCAGATGAAAAAATTAAAGCTATCTATAGTCATATGAAAAAATGCTCTAAATCACTATGAATTAGAGAAATGCAAATTAAAGCAACTCTGAGGTACCTCACACCTTTCAGATTGGCTAACATGACAAAACAGGAAAATTATAAATGTTGGGGAAGATGTAGGAAAATTAGATCACTAATGCATTGTTGGTGGAGTTGTGCACTAATCAACCATTCTGGATAGCAATTTGGAACTACGCCCAAAGGCATAGTTGATATATAGGCTATAAAACTGTGCATACCCTTTGATCCAACAATACTACTACTAGGTCTGTATCCCAAAGAGATCATAAAAAAAGGGAAAAGAACCCACGTATACAAAAATATTTATAGCAGTTCTTCTTGTGGTGGCGAAGAGTTGGAAATTGAGGGGATGCCCATCAATTGGGGAATGGCTGAACAAGTTGTGGTATATGAATGTAATGGAATACTACTGTGCTATAAGAAATGATGAGCAGGCTGACTTCAGAAAAACCTGGAAAGACCTGCATGAACTGACATTGAGTGAAGTGGGCAAAACCAGGGGAACCCTGTATACAGTAACAGCAACATTGTGTTATGACCAACAAGACTTAGCTCTTCTCAGAAATGCAATGAGCTAAGACAATTAGATCCAGCTGCTAGGCTAATCCTTTAGGTACCAGAAATAGTCATCTGGTACTACTAGTCTTACCTCTGGGTAGAAAGATGGTAGATTATAGTTGCAGAATAAGGTATACCTTTCAAACATAACCAATATGTTGATTTATTTTGCGTGACCATAGACATCTGTTACTAGGGAGAGAGTTTTATTAAGGGATTGAAGAAGGAGAGCAATAGAGAAAAAAGGAACAATCTAAGCAAAAGCATCTGATACAGTGACCACAACTCAAAATATATACAACATTCTGTTCTACTAGAAGCTCACCTCTCTACTATCACTGATCTTTTATTGATTCAAAGTTCAGGTTCCTTCTAGTTATTTCATTTGTTTTGCTGTAATTTTGTTCTTTTAGTTCTGCTTATTTCACTCTGCACCAGTTCACACAAATCTTCTTATGTGTCTATAAATTAATCATACTCATAAATTTTTTAGGTATTCTCCAAATGATGAGCAGATGTTTCCAGCTCTTTGCTACCATTAAAGTGATGCTATCAACAGATATTAGACCAGTTTTTGAAAGTCTTAACGTGTATGTTCCATAGTAGAATCACTGGGCCAAAGAATATGAACAACTGCAGTCATTCTTCTTCCACAATTCCAAACTGAAATTCAGCACAGTTGGATCAGTTTATAGTACCACACACATTAATGTGGTCCTCTTCCCACATCCGAGCCTTTAACACCAAGCGTCTGCCCTTTATTGTCATCTTTGCCAATTTGCAAGGCAGTGAAATGAAAACTCAAAGGTGATTTAATATGCATAACCCCTTACTATTAGAAATTTGGAGCAAGTTTTTATATGGTCATTTATTGTTTGCTGTGCTTCTTTTGAAAAGCATTCACATTCTTTGACCACTTATCTATTGGGAAATGGTTCTTGGTCTCTAAACTCCTCCTTTATGTCTTACCTTAGGATCAGAGGTTGTTTGTTCCCTCCCCCTCCTCCCAGCCCATAAAGCTTTGTGAGCTTAATCTATGATCTCCCAGTGATATTCCAAGGCACTTTTTTCCCCTTGAAAACTTAAAGCATAAGACATTCTATTAAGTAAAACAACACTGAAAGATACATCAGAAAAAAATATTAGGAAACATGGAGAACTGTGAAATTAATCTTAGGTCAGTACTAATTCTATTCCAATTTCAAGGGATGACTAAACACACTTGTGCTGAAATTACTGATAATAAATGGGCCAAACAGCTACATATCAAAATATGTAGCTTTTTCCCCTCCCATTATAATGGTTAGGCATAATTATGGGCTAGGTTTTGCTTTCTGAAGAACAGAAAAACTAGATTCAAGAAAAGGAATTGGAATCTAAAAGAAGAAAAATAAACAAACACAAAAACCTGAACCTTGATTGACAAGTTTTGATTTGAGGACATAAAGAAAGATATAAGTATCTACAAATACTAAGAAATTAATACTTCAAATATTACTAAACATGGCCTTGGTAACTACTCTCCACTCACAATTATCTTTTGGAATAGCATACAAGTAATAAGCCATCCTGGGGATGATGTGGTATTAGGCAAATCACATTGTGAGACAATTTTGTAAACATAAAATCTGATAAAAAAAGGCTATCAAAGGCAGCCTTTATAGGAGAAGAGGAAAAATGTATATAAAAAGGCAACATACAGTTTGAGGGATGTGTATACCAGCAATTCTCAAAATGTGGTCCAGGGATGTCCCAAGACCTTTTTAGGTGGTCTGCAAGGTCAAAACTATTTTCATAATAACATTAAAACATTTTAAAATTTTAGAACTGGCGTGAACAATAAAGAGGAGAGGTATCATGGTTCATTTTATCTTGATAAACACCAGTTAAGCAGGACTTCTCTGCTTTCTGTCTCCTATAAAAATCCTCGAGAAGGATAAGGGCATACCCATTTGCTATACTCTAAGGACAACTCTAATATTTAGTTGTCTTTTCCCTCCATAAATGGCCAAACCGTTACCGTTACCATTAACATCCATGTGCAGAAACCTAAGTGCTACATATTTGTGTCAGCTTCCTTCTTTCAAAAGTTAATAGATATAATAAGGATATATAGGCAAACGAAATTCCCAAAAAAGGTATACTCAGTAGGGTACTTTGGGCCCATTGCACTATGTCAGGAAGCTGTAGTAACATGTCCCAGACTCTTAAACTCTAGGTTTTCATTCAAATTATTAGAATTATATTTCTTGTGATGGCCCACAAATTCCCACTTTTAAAGAAATGGTATTAAACAGTATCAATGGAAACAAATGACAAAAACAACTGAACACAATAAACAAAGACGTCTATTTTCCAGTCTCTCTAGTTTTTAATGAAGTTTTGAGCTGCTAATGTCAATCAGTTATTTCACAACTTGAGATTTTTGACAGGAAGATGAAGATAGCTATAACTGATCTTACAGATTGAGATAATGATCTTTGCATTGTTTCACTTAGCTATGCAAATAAAGTTCAAATGTAAACTGCATAATATTTGGCTAGCTACTCCATACAAAAAAAGGCATCTCATATGAATGAAAATGACATCACATAGGTAGTAAAGTTGAATCAGTCAATAAGCATTATTAAGCACTTATGTGCCAGGAATTGTGCTAGACATATGATATACAATGGCAAAAAAAAGTTCAAGACCTCAAGCAGCTTACATTCATTCTATGGGGAGGGAGGGAAGGAATATGGACATACCAATTAAGTATAAATAAAATAAAATTTGGGGAGAAGGAGGCACTATCTTAAGGAGAGTCAGGAAAAACAAAGAAGGAGGTGGCAGCTGTATGGAGGAAGTCCTCAAGAGCAAAGACTAAAAGCTATCATATCATAAAACCATCACTAGATCACTAAGATTCATTAGCAATACAAGTTGGTAAAGCTAGCTTGCTATTACAAAACACTCACTAATCACATCATGTTCAACATAACAAAGAAATCCTAGAACAGAAAATGACAGGAACTACAAACAAATTATAAGGGATTTGTTTTTCCAACTTAATTTCTAACAAACAAATCAAACAAGATACCAATCAAGGAATGGCTCCTCTTCAGCTTAGAAAATAGTTAAACCAAACAGGAGCCAAAAATATGCCCAGATTTGTTTTATTGCACAGGCTCTGTGTGGCTTTTAAAGGTCTTCAACCCGGCCCCTACCTTTCCAACCTTACATTTTGCTCTCCCCTCCACATACACTCCTGTCTCTAGACTCCATGCCTTTTCAATGGCTATCCTTCAAGTCTTAAATATACTCTTTTCCCCTTACCTCTACTTCCGAACTTCTCCAGCTTTCTTCATGTCTCAGCTAAAATCCTACATTTTCCACGAAACTTTTCCAGGTGCCCCTCAAGGCTAGTGCCTTCCCTTGGAGATGGCCTCCAACTTATCTGGTACCTATCCTATATACAACACAGCTACTGGCATGTTTTCTCCTCAATAGAACGGGAGCTCCTCGAGGACAGGCTGTTTTTTGCCTTTCTTCGTATATATATTTAGCGGAGTGTGTGGCACATGGTAAGAACTTAATAAATGTCTGTTGACTTGACTGGACTGGCCAATCTAGGATTCTAAGATTCGAGGAATCAATTATTATCACAGCATCCCTTTTGTGTTGTTCCCTCTGAGCCTCTCTTTAGCAGACACTTCTTCAGACAGCCAGACCATATTGTGGTGAGTCATATGCCAGGAGCATATTATAGTTACTAATTCTACTGACAGGTGCAATCAGTCAACAAATATTTATTCAGTGCCTAATATGTACAAAGCACAAGGCTGAGGGAACAAAAAGGTGACACAACAATTTGTTTTCTTCACAAAGCTCCAGTTTAGGAACTTAAAGGCCTCCTTGATACAATACAATATTTAAACATTAAAGTAAAATAACAAAGTACAATTTGAAAAAAAAAATAAGAATAGAAACATTACTTTCTAAAAAGGAAAATAAAGAATGCTTTTGGAAGAGACAGCACTTCAATAGAGCCTTGAAAGGCAAATAAAACTTAGGACGGGCAAGCTGGGGCACAGAATGGCATTCAGGCTCTTGAGCAAAGGTGCAAAAGAGGGTGCAAGGAGTTTGGCTAGAGGATAGGACAAGTGAAGACAGGTATCACAGTGGGCCTTAAACGCCATGTGAATGGATAGATACTGGATCACCTTATCTTTAGAGACTATGTTACTTCACAACCATTTAATATCAAAAATACTATTAGAGCTAGTTACATAATCAAAACAAGACAAGACAAAACCCTGGCAATTGTAAAATAAAAACATGCTAAAATTGTCTTGAGATTAGCTTTCTAAAGCATCCCTTTTTGTCCCTTTGCAGTACCACATGAGACTGGACATTTCCAAAACAACCACTGTATGTAGTTCATAACTTGGGGCTATATAACCAAAAAGTGTGTATCACACACAGCAGGTTACAAGACTATTTTGGTAAGCTTAAATATACTCCTTAAAAACTAAAATGTTAACATCTTCATCTTCTCAGGAAATCTGAGATTAATAACCAATTTTTAAAGAAGTACATATATGACTACTAATTCCCATAACTTTAATATCTTCTAAGAGCTTTACTCACAACAACCCTATGAGGTAGATGCTGATGGTGAGAGTGCTATTTTCACCATTTTACAATGGAGGAAACTGAAGTTCAGAAGGGTTAAGTGAACTTCCCAGGATAACAGTGAGCAAATGTTTTAGATGATATATAATCCCAGGTATCTCAATTCTTAAGTAAATTAGACTATCCATGGGAGCATGTTGCTTCTCATTAAACTCCTTTCTAAAGATTTAAATATTATTACTTTTGAGTGATAATTTTAAGGAAACCTGATGGAAAACAACCTAAACCTACTGAAAATAAAAACTGTTGAAATCCAAATAGCACTAGGAGGTCACAAAGCATTTTGCATGCGTAGTATGGATATGGTACAAACCCCACTTCTCTCTCACCCTGGGATGATGTGACTTACTCCATGCCTCACTCCCACTGGCAAATCTAGATGTTTCCCAAAGGGGATAGGGGTGAGGCTACAGGGAAACTATAAGTCTACTACTCACAACTATAGCTGTTACACCCATCAGTGTACTACCCATTTAAATAAATTAGCTAAAATAACACCTTTGATTCTTAATCATGAAATATCTATTAAATGTGAAAACAAGAATAATCATAACCTAATAATACCAACTAACAAATTGGGTCACACTCTCCCACCAAAATTCACAATATCCCTAGAGAGGGTGGGTATAAGGTCACAGAAACCTAGCAGGAAAAACCATGGGCCCAGAGCAATTCAAGACTCTGGAAAATGCAGTCTATACCAGAGATGGGAAACCTGAGGCCTGGAGGCCACACATGGCCCTCTAGGTCCTCAAATGTGGCCCTTTGACTGAATTCAAACTTCACAGAACAAATTCCCTTAATAAAAAGATATGTTCTGTGAAGTTTCGTTTCAGTCAATGGGCCGCACTTGAGGACCTAGAAGGCCACATGGGGCCTTGAGGCTGCAGGTTTCCCACCCCTGGTCTATACCCTGCCTCATCTGATGAACTGATCCATCCCTTGTTTGGGCATCACCCCTCCCCTACTGGGAAGAGCCACAATCTGAAGGCTACTAGCCAACAAAACAGTGCTGAGTTCTTTAAGTGAAAGCAGATAATCCTAAACCTATCATCTGCAGAGATATTCATGTGTACTGCACTGGCAAGGCTCTGATACAGTGTTACCTCTCTCAGCATAAGAGATTCCCCCCAAGTCTGAAATGCAGAGATATTCAGGTATGCTCACTGTGCTCTCAAGAGTTTCCTCTCTTAAAGCCATAGATGGGACCACAACAAGGGGCCAAGCCTTCTCTAGGCTGCTTTCTCTCAGGTCCTTTCAGTACTTTCCTCCGAGAGGCTGCTTTTCACAATGTTTCTCACACAAGCAATATCCCAGTAAGAAAGGAGCACCATATCAAAGGAGCACTTTGATCTTCACAACGATCTTGTGAGGCAGGTAAAACAGACCCTGTCCCTACTTTGCTGATGAAAGGAAACCTAGTTTTTCTAACTCCAAGGTCAATAGGACAAATCAGAAAGAGATTAAGTTCATTATTTAAAAAACAATCATTATTACAATACCTTTAAACCATGACTGGTCAGTATTTCACAAACTAATTTGGCTGTAGAATATTTTTGGGTCTAAAACATGTCCCAGAAAGCTACGTGGGGAGTGGAGTTCTCTAATGTAACACAAATGAAAGGGTAGGTTTGGAAAGTTCTGGAAGGAAAAAAAGGTGAAATCAACTATATTTTTATACCAAAAATTATCACCCAAGTATTTTGAAATACATATTTAACATTTTAGAGAGTGCAATGTCACAAACATGTAAGTTCTCTCATACTACATCTATTTATAACATGTAAAACATAAAAGAACTTATATTAAATTTCTGAAGAATATATGTATACTATAAAGAATCATACAAGTACACATTGTAACTTTTACTAATCTAGATAAGTCCCTCAGATTCCAACCAAATAACTTTAATTATTGAAATATTAAAATGGCCAAGCCCTATTTTTGCTTCAACCTTAAGTCTGTCATTAAGAGTCTTCAAAATACTGATCAATGCAGTAACTAATTGTGACTTTAGTGGGCTAACATGAAACAAGCAAGCTCATAGTCTTAGAGAGGTGGTAGAATATAGGTGCAGAATAAGGTACGTATTTTCAGACATAACCAATGTGTTGATATGGGAGGATTCTAGGGAATGGGGGTTAGGGGAACACATTGAGAAGTAATTGGTTTTTTTTAATTCCCCTATTCTCCCCCACCCCACTCCCATCCCCAAGAGAAAAAAAAAAGCCCAAAAAATATCTAATAGTAAAGAATCAGAAAATTATTATAAGCAAGACTCTGGTGTGTCACAAAACATTTAAATTTATGTTGTAACTTGTTCTCACTCATATCAGCAGATAACTAATAGGTCAAAGATCAGAAAGCCACTATTTTTGTACCTGATCAAACTAAGTGATTTAAAAAAAAAAAAGTATCAAAGACAATGACAGACTCCAGATTAAAAGACTATTTCCCAACTTCCTTATTACTTCCTTTTCACATTTGTTGAGTCATTTCAGTCCTGTACAACTCTTCATGACCCATTTGGGGTTTTCTTGGCAGAGATACTGGAGTGGTTTGCCATTTCCTTCTCCAGCTCATTTTACAGATGAGAAACTGAAACAGGGTTAAAGTGACTTGCCAGGGCAGGGGGGAAGGGGGGTGTCACACAACCCAGTTGTTAAGAGTCTGAGGCCAGATTTGAATTCATGGGGATGAGTCTTCCTGATTCCAAGTCCAGTGCTCTATTCACTGCACCACATAGCTGACCCCTCCTTTTCACACAAAAAATTCAAATGGTAATCTTAAGCTTTCTAAAAATGTATCTTATCATTTTCTCAATTCTATCCTATAATAACTTCTCACAAATTGCTACTGTAAATTGATTCAACTGTCCTGGAAAACAACTTGCAATTACACAGGAAAAGTTAATAAATTTTGTTTAAAACCTAGAGATTATACTATACTTCAAGAAAGCAGACAACAAGAACAGATCCAAATGTGCAAAAACATTACAAAGAGGCACAATGGCCTAATACAGGAGAGCGGTGGATTTACAGTCAAGAAGACTATCTTAGGTACTTACAAGTTGTACGGTCATGGGTAACTTGTCACTCCGTGCCTTAGCTTCCTCATCTGTAAAACAGGGAGTTGGATCTGATGACCTCTAGGGTCCCTTCCAGCTCTATTTATGATCCTATGACCACTCTAAAAAATGTGTCCATTTTTTATGGACACTGGGGAATGGCTGCACAAATTATGAACGTAATGCAATATTACTTAGCAGTAAAGAATGACCATAATGAAGAATTCAGAGAAACATAAAAAATGATGCAGTACAAACTAGAGCTTAAAAAAAATGTACGACTACAATATAAATAAAGACTGAGAGGCAACAAGACGCCAGATACAGACAACAGTAAATATTAGCAAAATATGATCAAAATCCAAAGGTGTATCTTTCCTTTCTGCTAATGACTGACAAACTGCTTTCAGGAAATGTTATGGGAAAGGGGTGAAAAGTCATCTAAATTCATATCTTTTTGGAATCAAAGGCTCTTCAAAATCCATGTGGTCATCCAAAAGAAAAAAATGGAAGGAGCCCTGGATTACTTCCTGACAAAGTGGTAATGGACTCAATACACAGAACAAGCCATATTTTGGGGCATGATCCACGTGGAAATTAGTCTTGCTTGACTATGTATATTTGTTACATTTTTTCCCCTTTCTCAATGCAGAGAAGGGAAAGAAAATAAATGCTTGTTACTTAAAATGTTTTTAATTTTAAAAAGTGCTGGATTTTGAGTTACAGGATGAAAATTCAAATCCAATTCTGCTACATTACCTTTGTGACTTTGACAATCACTTTTCTGGACTTTAGTTCCCCTACATGCAAAATAAACAGGCTTGATTGAACCAGATGCCCCGTGAGATTCCTCTGAATTTGATGATTTTTAAATCTTAGGATTTTCCAGGGTCTACCCAGCACAGGCTTCTTTTCATCTGCCTTACTGCCATTCAAATTGCTCCATTTTCCATTTGTGGTCCCTTCACTACTGAGATTTCTCAGGAAGGCCTACATTAGTGCCAAAGTATCCTATCAAGCTATGGCCTCTGTCTTCACCCTGAGGAATACTTCTACAATGCTCTATAGACCTTTCTAAAATCAGACCCACCCCAAAATACCAGCTCCAGACACCTGTCTGCAAGTCCTCAGGCCTTACTATCTCCACTAAGAAGATGAACTCAGAGGGAAGGGGCCTTGAACAATCTATTCATTTGCCCCTTCCACAAACCTTTCTCTAGCCACTGGTACTCTGCTAGACTTCTTCCTCCGTGGTTAATACACTCCCAACCCTGTCATAATCGTCCTATTCCAGTGATTCTGAACCCCTGCCCATCACTGTACAAACCCCAGTCATTATCACCACTATTTCTCTCTTTTATCGCCCTCAATGCCATTCCCTCTAAGTGACCCAATACAGATCTGCCATTCCTTCCACTGTGCTCTCTGGAATGCCTGTTACATACTTAAGAAACCTGTATTAGGCTTAAGCCTCCTTTCCCACCCCTTCCATCTTCTGGCTCTCACTGAAATCTGGATCCCTTTTGATGACAGGGTATTCCTGGCCAAACTTTCCAAACTCCTGATTCCCAGGTCATAGTGTGGGAATTGGAATACTCCCTCTTCCCCATGGTCAGACTATCTAGCACACTCAGTAAACCTCTCTTCCTCTGGAGTTCATTCAATCCATATTTATCATCCAATTGAGATTCTGGCAGCTAATCATCTACTTGATCCCTAGAATACATAGTCTCCTTCCTTCCTAAAAGACTTCATAGTCTGGCTCATAGTCACTCCCTCTCTTTTCCTCAAACTGGGGGAATTAAACATAAACAGTAGTATTCCCTAAAATACCCAACTTTTAGCTTCCTCAATCTATTCAATTCCCATGACCAGTACTACGCCAGAGACCGCACCTTAGTTAGCTACAAACAGAGATGGTCCTAGCCTTCACCCACAAGTGTTCCACTTTCATGTTCATAAATTCTTAAATTTTTTTTTATCAGATCATAATATTTTTCCATTCCATAGTTCCATCTGCCTTACCCCTGTTCCTCTTCTTCACCATGACCTCTAATCCTTCCAGTCCTCAATTCTTTCCCAGGTCATCACCCCTACACTGGCTATACTCTCTGTCTTTCCCTATCTGATGAGTGAGTTCAATTCTACACTGTAATCCTTGTCCCCTTGAGGATCATGGCTTGTCAACCTCCGAATCTGATTCATTCCTACCACCTCCTGATTTTATTGATATTTTCCTACTCCCACTAAGAGATGGGGGGGGGGGGGAAATCAAGAAACTGTATTGACTAGGTCCATTTCTACATAATCTTAACCGGGCCATCACTATGCAAGGCAATCCTTTTATACCTCCCCAATTGACTCACCATTTCACTCACTTATCTAAAAACTCCTTCTTCTCCTCTCCTCATCTAACTTCACTTAAATGTCATCTTCTGCTACCACCTTCATCCTCCCTAGGTTGAAGAGGTAGCATTTTTGCTTGCCATGACAAATCTCTCTACATGTACCCTTAATCCCATTCAATCTCATCTTCTCCAACAGACTGCCCACTCTACCATACCCACTTTCTCACTAATTATAAATTTCTCCATATCTACTGGATGCCTCTCTGCAGCCTACTCGTGTCTCCTCCATCCTTTAAAAAAAAAAAAACAAAAAACTTGCATGTTCCTTCATTCTACCTTTCCACACTAGTTATTGTCCTGCATCTCCTTCCCTTTCACGGCTAAATTTCTTTAGAAAGCTGTCTACAAACCAGTGCCTTCACTTTCTCTTTCTCATTCTCTTTTAAATGACTTCCAACCTCATCATTCAAAATAAAGTGTTCTCTCCAAAGTTATCAGTGATTTTTTAAATGCTAAATTTAATAGCCTCTTCTCGACCTCATTCTCTATGCAGACAACCCTTAACACTACTGATCACCTTCTTCTGCTAGATACTTTCTCGCCACTCTAAGGTTTCTGTGACACTGCTCCTTTTTGGCTGTCCTACCTGTCTGACCACTCCTTAGTCTTCTTTCCTGGATATTCCCCCAGGTCTTGCCCTCTAAACCTAGGTGTTTCCCAAAGACCTGTCTTGGCCCTCTTCTTCTCTCTCTCTATACTGTCTCCTTTGGTGATCTCATCAGCTCCCATGGGTTCAACTATCATCTCTGCTAAAGATGATTTCAAGTTCTGTATGTCCAGTCCTAATCTCTAATTTCACACCACCGACTGCCAATGTCCCAGAGACATCTAAAACTCAGTATGTCCAAAACTGATCTCATTCACTTTCTCCCCCAAACCTCCCTCTTTCCCAAATTTCCTTTACTCTTTTTTTTTTTTGCTTTTACAGGGAACAAAAAGGGAAAATCATCTATCTTTAGAGTACCAGAATAATGTAATAACTTACTTTAGTAAAGGTAAAGGGTTTTTTTTGGTTGGTGAATTTTTTCTCCCTTTATTCCTCCATCCTTTCAGTCACCCAGGCTACCCAGCTCAGTGTAACCCTCACTCCACATTTCTCACCTGTTGTCAAGTCTTATAATTTCTATGTTCACAACATATCCACTTCTCTCCACTTACACAGCCACCACCCTGGTAGAGGCCCTTCACATCTTCCCGTCTGCCTCAAGCCTTTTCCCCTTCCATTCAGCTTACAAAGTATTCTTCCTGAAATACAGATCTAATCATCTCACAGGCCTCTTCAATAAATATTACTGGCTCTTTATTACCTCCAGAATCAAGCATCAAGTCTTTTAAGTTTTAAAGCCCTTTACAGCCTGGCCCTTTCTGCTTTCCAATCTTTTTATACTTTACTCTTACCGTCAAGCAGTCTTCAATCCAGTGACACAGGCTTACCCTCCAAGCTGTCTTTCCCAAAGGCCATTCTATCAGTCAATTCTCTGCCTTTTCACTAGCTGTCCTCCAGCCCTGGAATATTTCTCTGCTTGTCTCTGCCTTCTAGTTACCCTGGCTTTCCTCAGGTCTCAGTTAAAATCCCATCTTCTCAATAAGTTTTTACCAATCTCCCTTAATCTTAGTGCCACCTTTCTTCTGCAAACATCTCCCAATTTATCCTGCATATATTTTGCTTGAAAACAGTTGTTTGCATGTTTTCCCCCCATTAGACTGAGAGCTCCTTGACAGCAAGCCTGTTTTTTTGCCTCTATTTGTATCCTCAGCATTTAAGCACAGTGACCAGAATATAAAAGAATATAAACGCTTGCTGACTGACTTGCTCTACGAACAGCCCTCAAATCCTAAGAGTATGACAATAGTGAAAATAAACCCCCTATGGCTCCACTCAATCCCAATTCCTCCCAGACTGAAACTCCCTTCTCCAGTCCCCACTCCCTTTATATGTGTAGTATCCTTCTATTAAAATGTAAGCTTCCAGCTAATATGACTGACCCAATGGAAGGCAGACTACATAGTTCCAATACACCTACTCTGGTAAAAACCTGAAATCCTCTCAAGACTGAATAATGATCAAGAAATTTAACTAGTAATTAGAGCAAGTGAACATCATCTACCCCAGAACTACACAAAGAAGTAGTCAGAGGCCCATAGCCAACTAGAATAGGGATCACCAGAAAAGCCAGGTTAAAAAAAAAATAGTGGCTTCCCTAAAGAGAAAGAGAGGAGACAAAAACACATGTAACCTGCAGGTTAGGTATCCTACCGCGAAGTCCTGAGGAGTATCAGAAGCCAGTGCTCAGAAAGAGATAAACCAGGCCCAGAGGTTACACCGTCCCTAACACTGTCCTGAGATGTCAGAAAGGACCCAGAAGATCTAGAGCTCTAAATATCAAAGATCCAGGGGATCCTAACTCCAGGAGATGGAAGTCAACACAGAAACACAGATGACCTGAGGGAGATTAAGCAGGGTTGAACACTCCAACAAAAAACATAGCAGGGAACAGGGCCTGACCCTGGCACAAAGCTCTACTTAGGAATTCAAGCTGAAACAATGAGTAAAAAAAAAAAAGACAACACCAAACAATAAAAAATCACTATAGATCTAAAGATACCTCAAAAAGAGTTACTGTTTAATAATTACATACTCAAGGGAGTCTATAAAAAATGGACTTTCCACAAGGACTACATGAATACTCAGAAAAAATAAAGCAAGAAATCTAATATGTGGGAAGAAAAGCTCTACAGGAAAAACTGGAAGGAGAAAAGAGCTTAGAAGAGAAAATAGTAAAATTTACCCAAGTAACAGACTCCTTGAAAACTAGTATAGAAAAAACAAATGAGACAGCAAGAAACAGCAGGACAAAATAAAACAAACTGTAAGACATCTGATATATTTTTTTTAAAAAACAAAACAAAACACTGACCTAGAAAACAGTTCACAAAGAGATCACTTAAGAATCACTAAACTCTGAGAAAACCACAATTAAAAACAAAGAGCCTGAACATTATATTTGAAGAAATCTTAAATGAAAACTATCCAGATCCATTAGAACTAGAGGGCAAAGTAAAGATAATACCAGAAAAGGAATAATCATAAGCAAAACAAACTTTCTAATGCTGAAAGGGAGTAAGAAGAAAACAACTAGACTCCAAAGGGTGCTTGACATGGCATCTTAGACAATCAGGGAGTCGCTGAAAAAATTATGGCATAGGAATGTCACCTAATAAGAGAATATTATTTTATTCTACGAAATGACAAAAGAGATTTCAGAGAATTCTGGATAATATGAACTGAGGTACAGCGATGTAGACAAAACCAGGAAAACAATTTATACAATCATAACACTCCTTGACCTGGGAATTTTCTCTGCCCTCATGGCCAGCTCACACACCAGTGTCTGCAGACCTCTGCATCTTCCTAAACTGACCTGGGCAAGATAAACAACTAATTGTGACTTTTTTTCTTAGCTTTCCCTATCAGAATTCATTCTAGCACATTTTCTAAGTTATTGTAGAAAAGGTGAGTTGGGCAAGTTGGATAAAAATGCTGACCTTCACTCTACCATCTTGACTCTATGCTCCATTTCTGGTGCTCTGCTTTCTAACGACATGGGGAAGATTAAAACTGTCTGTATATCATTTCAGTGAATATGAATTCACCTAGAAGAAATGGAATCTTTAAGCCAACTTGGTGGCAATACTGAATCCCTGGATGAAGATGAGGAAGAATCCCTTCCCTGAACAAGATACTCTACCTCCTAACTCTGTACACTTTCCCCTACAAATAGAATGCCTCTCTCATCTCTGGGTTTTGTTGTTTACATATAGCAATGCTGATGTTTATGCAAACTTATCTTGTAGACTACAACTTCACTGAAGTTATAAATTATTTCAATTAATTCTAGTTGAATCGTTAGTATTCACTAAGCATACACTTAAATCTTATCATCTGCAAAAGTGATCTTTTTTTCTCTTTGCCTGTATTCATTTCCTCAATTTCTTTTCTTGTCTTGTTATTATAGCTAGCATTTCTATCACAATTAATAGCAGTGGTAATATAATGAGCATCCCATTTACTTTTCCTTCCCTCATGCCTTTCATAAATAGTTTTTGATGACTCCCCTAGGTTCCCACATTTGTTCCTTTGGGTATTTCCATTTTTTCCTTCTCAGTGAATGATTTATGCTTGTATCTTTTTTTTAAAATTACTTACTTATTGTAGTTGTATTAATAGCTTTTGTGTTCATATGATATTCACCCACTATATATGTATATACGTATAACACATATGTATATGTAAATATAAATATATGTATATATATTCTCTAACCAATGAACACATTGTTCAGATCTGACAGAGTACGCAATATTCAATGACACTACATCCCAGGCCATCGCTAATGATCCTGACTTTTGTCTGGCCACTGATGACTTGGGAGGAGAGAGTGAGGCTGAGGACTCTGCCCCGCTCTGCCTCAATTAAATCCAACTCACATACAAAAGTCAAGACATCACCCTTGTGATGTCATTGGTCCTCTTCAAGAATGAAGGATGAAGGGGCAGCTAGGTGGCACAGTGGATAGAGCACTAGCCCTGAAGTCAGGAGGACCTGAGTTCAAATCCAGTCTCAGACCAAACACTTGCCACTTACTAGTTGTGTGACCCTGGGCAAGTCACTTAACCCCAATTGCCTAAAAACTAAACTAAAATAAAAATAAAAGTATGAAGTATGAACAAGTGACAACTAAAATCCCACTTTCTTAAAGATGCCTCTCCCATTCCCTCTTAATCCCTACTGTCATCTCTGTTGATTATTTTCAATTTATCTTGCATATAAGCTTGTTTGTACATAGTTATTTGCATGTTGTTTTCCCCCCATTAGATTTTAAGCCATTTGAGGGCAGGGACTATCTTTCTATCTGTAGTGCTTAGTACAAAGTAGATGTTTACTGATTGACCTCATACATGCTACGAAAGATTTAGTGATTCTATCAGGTGTAGTACTCACGTTACTGTTCCTGCTCCTGTTTGTTGTTGCAGCTTCCTGTTAACAGGAAACATGCCCAAACTTTTCTCTAAGCAACTCCTCCAGTACCACTTCTCACATCAATGAGGTGAGAATTGCTCACAAATGGCCTTTAGGTCATTTGAGCAGTTTAAGTCCCCACAAAGATTTTTGGGATGTTACCTCCAATAGCAAAGGGCATCTGTTCTACATAGGCTGAGACGGTTTCTCAGGGGCACGAAAGTCATTCTCTGGATTTGGTTGGTCCTGATGAGGCAGGCAGTGCGATACAGTGAATAGAGCCCAGGATTTCAGAGTCTGGAAGATCTTGGTTAAAATCCTGTTGTGGGGTCTTTATGATCCTGGACAAGTCATTTAAGCCCCAATGGGTGTCAATTTCCTTATGAAAAAATGAGAGCTTGGACTCGATAACTTCTAGGACCCTTCCACCTCTAATTCCACCATCCTATGACTAGAGCTAGAAACACTAGCATGATTTTCTTGTGGACTAAAGCCTAAAAAGCCAAGCCTATCAGAAGGTAGTGTTCCTGAGTGTCACTGTGATCCAACCATGGCAAATTCAGAGGTGGAAAGGAGCAGTATCTATTTTATTTGGTAACTGTATCCTTTTTAATATCTAGGTAAATTTATTTTTGTTGAATTTTATGATGCACTAGTGTTTTATTGCATCCCAATCCCAAGTCTGGATCCCTGGCCTGGATTGAACTATTTTAAATTGGTAATTAATTAGTAATTGCATTATTTTTAATATCTTAGTCTAAGTAAATGTGTTTTCATTGAATTTTATGATGTACTAGTGTTTCAATCCCAAGCCTGAATCCCTGGCCTGAGCTAAGCCTGGCCTAGAACAATACTCATTAACTGAAGAATGGCTAAACAAATTTGGCACATAAATGTAATGGACTATCCTGCACCACAAGAAACAACACAAAGAATTCTGAGACACTCGAAAAAGCTACTATGAATTGATAGTATGCAGAACCAGGAAAACAAAATGTGCAAAGTTATTAATGGAAAGGATGAAAAATAACAATAACAACAACAAAACAACATGTAATTACAATGACTAAGCCTAGCCTGGGAGAAAAGAAGAGAAAATGCTTTTCCTTTCCTTCACTGGAAAAGGCTAATGAGTGTAGAATACAATAATTGCTGTCAGACAAGGTCTCTGTGTTGCTTAGTTTTGCTGAACTTTAAAAAAAAATTTTTGTGGAGACAGTCCAAGATCCCGAGCTCAAAAGCTTTGGCAAATGGCAGTGTCCCTAAAACCAACCAGAGCAATGGAAATGGCAATGCTTTCAGGCCACGGTCCTCAGTACTCATACTGGGAAGCAACCCCTGAGGAGAAGCAGCATGGCAGCTCCTCCTAAAGGTGCCAGTCACATCTCACATTAAAAAACCACAAAAGAAAAGTTCTCATCACCAAAGTCTTTTAATACTGCAAATGTTAAACATGTGCCCCGAGGACCACGGGACCTTTCCATCTTACCTGCTGGTAAAACTTTCCATGTGTTGTCCCCCTATTAGAATGTGAGCAACTATTTGACACGTAGTAAATGCTTAATAAAACGCTTTATTAATTCATTCAAGTAAAAACAAAAGATCAATTAAAACGACAACTTTCAACCTTCACCACATCTCTTTATTTTCAAAACTTTTTTTTTTGGCTCTACTCCTTTCAAAGGCCCCAAAGGACCGTGACACAACTTGGCCTGCACTCCTATGCTGTCAAAGCACCATTTGCCTGGACTTCAAGGATGTCAGCTAAGTTCTGAAAACAGACGACTGGGAAGTTAGCTATCGCATGCTGCTTCTGCCAGCTGGATAACTGCCTCTACTAAACAAAGTCTTGAAAGATTATGCACTGAACCCTTAAACACAGGGCTGTTCCCAGCTAATAACCACTAACAAACCCAAAAAGAGGCTCCCAAAAATTAACAATGGTCTTAGAAAAAAAAATCTTAATAGCTCAGGAGCCTGCACACCAAACTGATAACCTAGAAGCATAATTATTAGGATAATCATTTTAGTAGACTGATAGAGTTCTATTATCTAGCCAGAACAGCATTTCATGAGAAAAGTTGAATTACTTAGAAAATGAAGAAGTGATAAGTGTAGATACAGCACCCTGATTCAGTAAGGTTTTTGACTGTTCCAGAAAATACTGTCACTGACAAACTGGGAAAGCACAGTACAGATGATGCCACTGGGAAATGAGGGAAGATCTGACTAGATTTACATCCAAAGTTATAAATGGCTTAGGTATATGAAATTGGTATTGGGGCCTGTTCATTTGTTATATCTTGACAAAGGACTCTGGAATATATGCAAGTCTGCAGCAGAAATGAAATTAAATGGAATTGCCAATAGTCTGGAAGGCAAGGGAAAAAAAACTGAAATGACTCTCTTAAGTAGAAAATTGAATCTATGGACTCAGGATGCAATTCAACAAGTGAAAGGTGATATATATACAGTGACAAAAATAAAACACTTTAACATTTACAATCATTCCCACTTAAACACATGTATACCTCTCTAAACCTATCCTCTTTTTTCCTCCCAACTGCCTCATTTCATTTAAACAAACACAGGTCTCCAAGATGTCTGGGAGAAAAAACACTTTCCAGCTACCATGATGCCCTTTCTTGCTACCATACTATTTCCTTCTTTGCCACATTTATTTACAGATACTTCCATTTCTTCTACCTACTCTTATCAATCAACAAATATTTATTATAAACACCAACCCTATGCAAAGACTTCTTCATTGTTTCAATGTCTGCCACAGAAGTGGATACCAATTGATCAGTGGAATAGATTAGGTTTTTGAACTACAGAAGCAAACAAGCATAGTAGTACAATGTTAGATAAATGCAAAGACTACAACTACTGAAGTTAAGGGCACCCTATTCAACAAAAATTGCTAGGAAAACTGGAATACAGTCTGGTAAAAATTAGACTTAGCCCCATTTCTCATACCAAGAAAGCTCCAAATATATATGATTCACATATAAAAAATTTATATTACAAACATCATAAACAAAGCACCATAAAAAGGTAGGTGCAAGAAATAATTACTTTCAGATCTATGAAATAAAGGAAGAGTTCATGACCAAATATGGAATAGAAGAGAATCAGGGAAGATAAAATGAACAATTTTGATTACAAAAAAATTAAAAAGTTCTAGCAAAAACAAAACAAAGTAGTTAAAATTGAGAAAAAAATAGTTAATTGGGGGAAAAAATCTCTGCAGCAAATTTCTGTCATAACCAAAATACATAATGTATTGATTCAAATTTCTAAGAACAAGAGCCATTTCCCTATAGATAAGTGGTCGAAGATTGTAAACCAGCAGTTTTCAAAGGAAGAAACCCAAGCCATCAGCAACCACATGAAAAAAATGTTACAAATCACTAATAATTAAGAGAAATGCAAATTAAAGCAACTCTGAGGTAAAATCTCACAACTTTTATATTAGCAAAAGAGGACAAGAAAAAAGAAAAGAAAAATGACACTTGTAGAAGGGCTGGGAGAAAATAGGTCCATTACTGCACCGTTGGATCTGGGATCTGGTATAGTAATTCTGGACAGCAATTTGGAACTATGCCAAAAGTCACTAAACCATGCAAATCCTTTGATTCAGGGTTATTACTAGGCCTAGACCCCAAAGATATCAAAGAAAGAGAAAAAGGATCCAAAATTCACAAAAACATTTATGTAAACAGCTCTTTTTGTGGTGGCAAAGAACTGAAAACTAAGGGATGCTTATCAATTGGAGAATGACCAAAGAAATTGTAGCATAACAGATTATTGTACCGTATGAAGAGAAAAAATGAGATGATTTCAGAGAAACTTGAGAAGTCTTATCTGAATTGATAGAGAGTAAAGTGAGTAGTATCAGACCAATTTATAAAATAACCACAATAATCTAAATACAAACAAGTCTGAAAGACTCTATGAATTCTGATCAATGTAATAATCAACCATGATTTCAGATGATTAATGATAAATAATGTTACTCATCTTCTAACAAGAGATAGTTTCAGGATACAATATGAAACATATGTTTTTGGGCATGGTCCAATGTGGAAATTCGTTTCTCTTGGCTTTGCAATTTTTTTATAAGAATTTTATGTTAATGGTTTTTTGTTTTGTTTTGTTTTGTTTCTATTTGGGGATAGGAAGAAGAAAGGAGAAAGGGCTAGCAAAAATCTCTTTCCCCTACACCCTCACTCCCAAAAAAACCCAGAAAGCTAGAAGAAATCACAAACAGGAGCTTTTAAGTTACATTTTGAATTTATTACACACTTGATAGCAAGTTCTACATAAGAGTTTCACAGTTTTATGTACCATCTTCTCTTTCTGTTCTACCATGTACATGGAAATGTTCATTTTGTTGGTCTTTGCAAAGGTCAGAGTAAAATTTCGTGGAAATTTAAAAATTAAAATCTGAAATCTGAATAGAATTAAAAGAATCCAAATTCTATCCATTTCACCCCAGTTGTCATGCTCTTGAAGGGCAGTGACCTTCAGGATATTCCATTTGATGTTTTGACTGCCACCATGCTGAAATTCTCCCTCATTTTAATTTTTAAATTCTCCTTTCAATATAGTAGCTGAGGGAAACACAAGTTTGGAGTATAAACTCATTTATAAATCTTACAAAAGAAAATGGTAGAAGATTATGATTAATATCAATTACCTCATAAATTGTAAAAAAAAAAAATCATATTGTGAACTCTATAGAAAGTTTGGGGAGTTTCAACTAAGCCAGATAACTCCCACATCATTTATGAATGAAACTGGAAGGAAGAAAACAAAGAAACTGAAAAGAGAAAAGACAAAATTCTTTTCTCCATCAATAATAGACACTATATCTGAACTAATATCACATGTCTGATGTGCTATACTGAAAGCAAGTAGGAATGAAAATGAAGAAAATAAAGGTAAGAGTTAACAGTTGTATCCCAACAATATGCAACATCAAATACATATTCACAGAAAGAAGTCACGTTGACAGTTCTGAGATCACTAACAGATTGAATCTCAAGGTAAAAAGGGCAGGACACCAAAGACTTGGGGGGGAAAAAAATGATGGACCTTTTTTTTTTAAATGAGAGAAAATATCAACAACTACTAATCCACAAGCCTAATTTTTTTTATAATGAACATACACATTTAGAGTATATTTGATGAAGATATTAGAAGAAAACAGACAGACTTTCAGACACTATATAGAGCAGTAGACTATATCTTTACAGTCACACAACTGACTAAAAAGTATAATGAATATAACCCTACTGAACTTACTGGTTTGTTGACTATGTTAGTAATGTCTATCTTGACTTACAAAACATATCCTTAAACAATCTCATCTAACAACATGTCTCCTAGGCACATGATAAAAACATACAAGGTTCTCCAAAATACATATCAGAGATAATTCTGTTTAAAAACAAACCAACAAAAAAACCCCATACCTCTGATCATTAGTATCAGGAAGGGCATAAAAAAAAATGATTGCTAATAAGGTTTACCCTTGTCATCAACAATACTCAGTAAAGAGTTCAAATCAGGGGCAGCTAGGTGGCACAACTGATAGAGCACCAGCCCTGAAGTCAGGAAGACCCGAGTTCAAATTCGGCCTCAGACCAAATACTTGACACTTACTAGCTGTGTGACCCTGGGCAAGTCACTTAACCCCAACTGTCTTAAAAAAAAAAAAAAAGAGTTCAAAGCAAAGAGGGAGGTTCCGTACAGATGGTGAGGTCCTCCAGATGCCCTGGCTTATGGATAACTTTCTGCCCACTTCATCAGGCCATAGGACACTACAGAGAGTCCTAAGAAAGAACCATCACTCAAAACAGTACAGTCATGTATCTAAAGAAGAAATAATAATGTATTTAATTAAGGAAAAAGCGGACAAATAAGCTTCTTTTCCAGATTATGATACATACTTCAGTTTTCATACCATAGAACCGAACCATTAGCATATACGCTAGACATACACTGCAGATGGACAATAAATTAGGTCTAAAATTAAGCAGGAGGAGAGTGAGATGCATTGGGAAACTGTTAAGTTATTTTTAAATTAGCTCTAGCTTCTCCTTGCATCAAAGGTTCATCTTTTAAACAATATTCTTCCAGTGATGCTGTATGGTTATAAATGTATTATCGCTTTTAAAGTTTTCTCAGCTAAGTTTCTGATTAGAGTTATAAAAAAAAGTATAACTAAGACACATTTGCTAGAAGTTAATGTTGGCTGAGGGTTCTGAGACAAATAGTTGCTTCTTTTGAAGGTTATAAATTGTGATTTGTGTGTATGATGTGGACAACAAAACTATGGTATGATGAGTAACAGGACAAATGTAATTTATGTGATTATAGTCTGTACCCAGAAAAAGAGTAGATAAAAGGACAGATTTCAGAACCCTATCAGCTAACCTTGAAGCAGAAAATGATGGATTAAAATGTTGCTTTTGAAGTCTAGCTGAGCAGAACAACAAATGGGAAGCAAAAAATAAGAAAAGCTACTGAGTGGATTGACTAGTGTGGTTGAAACATGATGCCCAGTGGGAAGTTAGTAAAGCAGTAAGTACCAACTTAGGTTATTAGGATAAGTATTCACCACAGAAACTACATTATTCAAGTAAATTTCATGGAGATGGCAATGACTTATGAGTTACTCTGAGCACATGGGTTTTTCTCACTCACGTGCCTCCTCTGGAAGGTTTTTGTATGTTTTTTCCCCACAGATTTTGAAAGTATTGAGAACGTGCCCTTTTGTGTGGATTGTATTGTATTTATTATTTATGCATTTTCTTTAATGAGCACCTGTGATATTATTTCTTCTGCTTCACTGTTAAGTAGTTACATTTAAGAACTCAAAGTGACATTATTGTTAGTGGCTGAATCATAAGACCCAGGAAGTATGTACAAGAGATGTACGAAAGGAAAATATGGTAGATTTATTATGTAGGAACAGATAACCAATGGGCAATATATTCACACAATGTCATAAGAACTAAAGAAAGAGCCTCACACTACATCGGTGGATCCCTACAATGCAGAATTTACAGGAAGTCACAGATGAGTCATGCAGAATAAGGTATGGATGGGCTGCAATGCACATCAATGGGAGTATGCACAGATACAGCCAAGTGTGTAATGCTTTCCCTAACTATTGCAACTATGAGTGATCTCAAATTTCTACAGCACTTTCTATACCACACAACAAGCAACTGATGTTGTCCTTCGTTTGCCTGCATTTCATATAAATGTTAATGCTAACTATCCAAATAAACTAGGTTTAAGAGCAGAAAGCTGACAGGCTTTTTTCATATTTTGTTGTTGTTTCATGGACCCTAAAGGTTTCCTTAGATTTCAGAGTTTTAAAAAAAAAAATTTTTTTTATTGACATCTTCTGTTTAAAGAAGGGAGGACAGCAAAGGCTTAGGGGGAAAAATCATGGAGCAAATTTTTTAAAAAGGCAAGAGAAAATATCATTAACTACTGACACATAAATCCAATTTTCTAGAATAATGTACATACTCATTGAAACATACTTGATGAACATTTAAGAAGGAAACAGCCAGGCTTTCACACATCATATTCTACAATACAGCCCATCTTTACAGGCACATAGCTGTAAGAAATAAAGCCTCTGTTACATATAAGAAAGAGAATTTTTATTACATACAAGGAAGAACTTTATAAAATAGATATGTATATGTACACATATATAATTCATACACATATATCAATAAAAAAGCTTGCAATAAAGTTACTGACAGTGTCCTTTTGGTTCCATTTATAGCAAGAAATGTCCATACTGACACAACCACCAAGGATCTCACAAGGGACTAAGGGTTATTTTTTACAGATGGTCTAAAAACCGTTTAAAGATTTCCAAGTAGGCACAAGGAATTTTAGATTGTAATCTTTGCGAAACATAAACAGTTACCATTTTAGCTACGCAGGTAAGCGTCTAGTGCCAGTAACCCAACTCCACAAGCTGAGAGGACAACAAAATGGTCCTCAGCCCACCTGCCAACCTGCCTGCAGAACAGACAAAGGAAATATTAGTTTCCAAAGAAAAGCCTTTCCATCTTTCCCATTTAACTTCATCACTCTTACAAGACAGCCTCTGGGTAAGAGAACAACATAAAGTCACAAGAACTGAATGATGGTATAAATCTGTTTTGTCCGATAGAAGTGCTTTTCTTCAGCTGAACTTGGGGGTGGGAGGTAGGGAAGGAAGAGGACTATGTTTGTCATGTCATGTTTTGTAGCCATGTTTGCCACCAAGCATTGCCTAGAAAACACATTATTATTTCCTGAGAGCTGGAACCTTTTACCTAGGATGGGGGGGAGGGGCGGTTTGAGGCAAAACTAAGGAGATGGCTCAGTGATAGGTTATCTGTGGCTGAACTGTTTCCTTATTTTCATGAACTTTTACCATGTAACAGGAAATATACAACTATGGATAACCTATGGTATGCACATCACTTAAATCCCATGACTACTCTAATTTTTTTTAGGTTAAGGCCATACTGTGTGGAGTGAAGAGATAAATAAGAAGGAGAGAATAGTTATTTCTTTTTTTAAGAACTGACAATTTCTCTGTCTCTTCCTTGGGTAGATCAGCTAGTACTCCGAAACTCATTTTATTATTCCCTTCCAAGTAACTAGAATTGGGTTACCAGTTCTAAAAATCACTTACAGAACTTAAAACATAATTGTTAAGTTTTACCAATAATCCAATCTAAAATTCTTCCTGTTTTGCTGCAGATATCCTCACAAAGAAAGGACCAGGGGGCATTCAGACACTGCACACATCCTAATGGGTACCCATCGTGCCAGGAGATTACAGGCCATTTGATCCACTGCTTTAGGAACTCTGAGCTCCTCACCACATAAGTGTTTAAAAACAAAAAATAAAAGTTACTTTACAAATTTATCCCACTACTATCAGCAACTTCATCAGTAATCCTGAGACTTCATACTTCAAACATTAGGTAATAAAGGAACTATTTTCTAGCTGCTTGCTTGTGCATAGCAACCTCAGGCTTTTCACCATATTGATTCAAGCTGTCACAGGGAAACAGTACTCAAAACTCCCTTAGAGAAAAGTATTCAAACAAGAAATGAATATGAAATTTCATTACCCAACTTGCCAAGAATGTTAGAATGTGTGAACCACCCAGAACCCTCAGAAGATCTGAGGTACCCTACCTATGAAAATACCTATTTATTTAAAATTCAAACCATCAATATTCAGTAACCAGGTATTTTTCTCCATTATATTACATCATACTTATCAATATACAAATATAATGCTCATAGAGGCACGTTAGGGCATTTCAAAATTCTGAATCAAAGATTTATATTCAATATAGTTTGGGTATTTAAGTACATTTTACTTTATTTTCATTTTTAAAAAATTTATGGGGGCAGCTAGGTGGCGCAGTGGATAGAGCACCAGCCCTGAAGTCAGGAGGACCTGAGTTCAAATCCGGCCTCAGACCAAACACTTGACACATACTAGCTGTGTGACCTTGGGCAAGTCACTTAACCCCAATCGCCTTACCCAAAAAGAAAAAAAAATTTATGACACATAGATAAAGATCAAATTCTACACAGGTAAAGATTAAATTCCATAATGTTCAATCCTGGCTGGCAGTTTGAAGAATCTCTCCTCCTCCCTGCCACTATAGCTGTCAAGTGCTGCTCCTTCTATCCCCTCTCTCCACTTAACCCCAGAACTCCCCCTCACTCCCCATCACCATGCTATTGCCTCCTTTGCCCAAGTCCATTTCGCAGTCTCCCCCTTTTACCCCACCCCATACCTCTCACCAATTAAGCCTATAGACATTGCAGACTCACCTCAGTTCAACCTGCCCACCTCACAGACAGAATAATGCAAAACCCCATTGAAAACTTTTCAATAGCTTCTGGAATCATCCCCACTAAGACTCTATTTCTCCCATTCCCTTCCCTCCCTCCTAAACAAGGAGTCAAAGTCCCCTCTTGTCAGTGTAGCCAAAAGAGGAAGAAAAAGAAATAATCCCTTTTGTCAGTATGTGAGATAAGACTAAAAAGAAGGCAGGCAAGAAAGGGGTAAGAAATTTTCTTCTGGAACCTAGAAAATCCCAGAAAGCAAAGATATAACCAGAGAAACAGAACCTATTTTTCCCACAGAATTATAGGGAAAATGTGGTATTTATTTACTTTTATGAAATTATATGTTAAGTAAGCTGTCTGCCAGCTAGGGACCTAAGATTGATATCATTATGTTTCCTGGGAAAATGTACTCCAAATCATGTTTTAAAACAAAATCTAAATTATGGCAGCATGATAGAGTGGGGAAAAAAAAAAAGCAGCCCTGGATTGAGAGTTGAATCCTTGCTCTGTTATTTATTACCCGTGTGTCTTTGGCCAAGTCACATCACCTCCCCAGGGCTTAGTGTTCTCAGAGAATCTCACTAATCTAATCCCTTCCAACTCTAAAATTCTATGATCCTCAATCCAAATATTTTCAGTTAGTGAGAATATTAAATTGATAACATTCCATTCACCAGCAATACAACTCAATAATGATTAAGTGCCTAGGTGCAAGGCACTGCATTAATACAAAGAAATCCAACAGAGGCCCTACGAGCAATGAACTCACCAGTTCAGGCAGGTGGGGTGGGGGAAGGGATGACTTGGAAACATATCAAGTACATAAAGAAGATAAAATGGCATAAAACTATCTTCAAAGGAAACATCCAGCTTTTGCCTGAGGACTCCAATAAGGGTTAATCCACTAAAGGTAAAGTAACATTAGAAATTTGTGGGGAAACACAGAGAAACTATTAATAATCCTCTACTAAGACAAATGAAAATTTGAAAGCATAATGACTCAAGAGGCAGGATAGTGTAATGGACAGTCACTTTTGGAGGTGGCAACCACCTCCCTGACACATACCAGCTACATGAATTTGGGCGCAGTGTCCCAGGCAACTCTAAAGCTATCAGCAGCAGGACAGTTGCTGATTTACACTGGCAGTGGGAGTTTACTCCCTGGAAGCTCCTTAATCTAATGAAGTTACCAGTCTGTACAAAAACAAAATACAATAACAACTTACACTGCATACCTCTGTGTTCCTAACTCAGCAAAAAAAGAAAAAAAAATTCAACATTACAAAAACTTTAATAAAGCTAAGTGAAAATATATATCTATATATATATATATATATAGATATATATATATCTCCCATAGTAATCATCTGTGTTCCAGTGAAGAAGGGAAAAGAGTCAGCATCAGGAACTGGAACTTTAGCAAACTTCAACTTAGATGGGGAAAGAATCCATCCCAGGCAGAGCCCATAAAGACTCAAAGACGGGAATGAGAATGAGAAGCATTACTGAGAACAATGGGCACAGAATAAGAAAAAGGGAGTACAAGGAGATAAGGCTAGATGGTTGTTAAAGCTAGACTCTGGAGGTCCCTTAACCTCAAAGTCAGGGGTTTATCCTTTATTTGGTGGGAATCAGGGAGTTACTAAAGGTTTTGTATTGGGGGACATATCCATTCTGCACAGACAGGTATTTTCATAAGTGGATTATTGCATATGGCCAGACATAGATGTTATACTGACTGTTTACTAAACTGCTTCTTCTATCTCTTTTTAAATCTTTATTGGAAGAAATTAATCAGTAGGTATGGAAGAGGAGAGGAGAATATTTGGAAATAAATATGATGTAAAAACAAAAAATAATAAAAATAAAAATTTTTAATTTAAAAATAGGAGTGGAAACTAAGGAATATCTACTGAAATTTGCTTTTTAAAACTATTTGAAACATGTACTTAATTAACAATTTAACTTGATTAGTTTCTTAGTGCAGACAAATGAAAAAACCAAAAGGTTATCTGTGATTATGTAATGCCTTATATGCAAATTCTCAAGGATGAGATAAGAGCACTAACAAGATTTGAGTCAAAGAAAAGCAAGGCAAAGGGGAAAAGAAAATGAAAGGAAAAGATACCCACTTACATACTTAGAAACAACAAGACAGGAATATAGCGTCAAAAGTATGTATCGCTTCTTTGCCTACTTAGACTAAAAGATGAGGCACAGAAAAAAACAACCAACCTCAGTCCAGAGTTCAAGTCCTACAAACTGCTAAAGGCACCATTAAATTTAATTTGACAATTTACCAATCATTTAGTAGATATTTAAAAAGCTAGGTGTCCCAGAGACATCATCTCAAATTCAACACATTCAAAATAGAACTCCTCCTTCCCCAAAAGCTACCCTTCTCCTGACCGTCCTATTTCTCTTGACAGCATCACTCTCTCCAATCTCCCTTTACAACTTCAGAGTAATTCACTTTGCACATATAATCAGTTGCTAAATCTCATGTGTTTCTAATATATTGTCTCTCACTGCCTTCTCACTACTCACACAGTCACCACCTTGGCTCAGACCTTCATCACCTCTCTTGTGGATGGCTGCAATGGCTTCCTAATTCATTTCTCTGCCTCAAGTCTCTCCCTACTCTAATTTATTCACTACAGAGTTGTAAAAGTGATTTTTCTAACTCTAACTCAGTAGGATAAAACTTCCTCTGCTTTATATTTAAAGCCCTTCTCAGCTTGGTTCCCACCTACATTTCCAACCTTAGTTCAACCAAACTAGTCTTCTCCCTGTCCCTTGGCACTACATCTCTAGTCTCTGCACCTTGGCACTAGCTGTCACCCCTGCCTGGAAATGTATTCCTTCTTTCCCATCACCTCAAAGAATCCCTTACTCTCTTCAAGTAATCAGGCTCAGCTCAAACCACCATGACACCTTTCCTTGATTCCCCACTCCCCTACCCAACTGCTAGTGATCACTTGTATTTGTTATGCATACACTTATATATACACCGTTGAATGTTATGTTATCTCCCCCCAACAGAAAGAGGGCAGACTGCATAAGGGCAGGGACTGTTCCACTTCGGTCTTTATATCCCCAGCATCAAGCACAGTGCACAGCCCAAAATGCTTGCTGGTGGTTTAGACTATCACTTTAATGGGTTATAAAGGCCTTTTCTGCTATTAATAAACAGTATCCTGTCCAAGAACTCTATACAGCTGTTTTAGGAAGTCAAATTTTCTGTTTGATATGTACATGCCAATTATACTCTAATCAAAAAGCCCAAAAAAGCCAACTTCTATTTCTCCTCTTAGTTTTAATAAATTTTCTGACACATAAATGTACATTTACTTTCATTTATTGACCCAAGATGATTCCGACAAGAAATTTAATCCATACAAAAGTGAAAAAAATTCGATTAAATGCTACATACCGGCAAATCCACACTGACATCAGTTCCATCTAGCAACGACACCCTACATGTAATAATGGACTTGGCATCTCCAGCTGCAGGAATATGGGTAGCAGCTCGCTGGGCTTCTCTCAGACGTTCCTTCTCAGCATGCTTTCGCATTGACCGGCGCCCCAGCGTTCGTCTGAAAAAACTTAGCATCTTCCTCACTAAGAAATCAAAAGTAAAAAGAAAAAATTAGCTTTCTCTTTTAAAGATTAGTACAGCATGCCATGCTTTTTTTTTTTAACCTATAAAACCTTAACATTTGACAAGAGCACTACCTGTGATTAACCACGGAAACAAAGGAAAGGACAAGTAACTTGAATTTATCTACACCAGCCTCTTATATGGCCTGCTTTGGATAACCTTGAATCTTCAGAAAGACAAAAAGTCACCAGTTACTTTCTACCTACTATATCAAAGCTCGTAGCATGGTAAGTGCTGGGGATACAAAGGTGAAGAGTTAACTATCTAAAAACGGGAATCCATGTACACAAATACGTTATGATACAACCAGAGTTGTCATCCGATTCCTATGGAGGTCAGTTAAATCCATTTCATTCTATGATCACAAAGGCAACCATATTGAACATGAATGCCATCTACTGTATCACAAAAGAAGGGATGGCTACATCACTGCCAATCCATTATTCCTACTCAAAGTACAGGCCTTTCTGATGATGGGTAAGAAAATCTTAACTTCCTACAGAAAGGAGAGTACATTAGGAATGAGCCCTAAGAGAGACATCAACAATTACTGAATGCCCACCATACCAGGTACTAATCAACCAACAAACATTTAGTAAGTACCTTGGTAGTAAGTGATGAGGATACAGACAAAAATTATCTAATCCCTGTCCTGAAAGGACTTACATTCTGTCAGGAAAGAGAACGTGCACATAACAAATATAGGGTTATTGGATGGGGAAGGCACCAGCAGCTGGAGGGGATAAAAAAAAGCAATGCTTGAGCCAAGTTTTGAAGAAAACAAGAATTCTAAAAGGCTGACATAACATGAGGAGGGAATGCATCCAGGACACCCTGTGCAAAGGCATGGCGATGGGAAAGTACAATGTGTCAGGTACAGTAGGAAGGCCAAAGTACAGGGTAACATATGATATGCATAGTAATATAAATATGAGTCTAGAAAGGTAAGGTTGGAGGCAGACTGTGAAAAGATTTAATTGGAAAACAGAGGAGTTTTCTATTTTATGAAAGGGAATAGCGTCATCAGAGTCTAATGAATAGGAACATAATCACACCTGCACTTCAGGAAAACTTTGGCAGATGAACTAGAAAAGGCAGAAACTTGAGGACAGGAGAATAATCTGGAGGTATTTCAACCCAGACAAAGGTAAGCCAGGGCTTAAACTAGAGCGGTGGATACGTGAGTGGGCAGAAAGAGACTGATGTAAGAAATACTGTTGTTCAGTCGTTCAATTGTTCACTACAACTCTTCACTACCCCATATTCCATAGCACATCAATGCTGCCCATGGCATTTTCTTGGCAAAGATACTGGAGTGATTTGCAGTTTCCTTATCCAGTGGCTTAAGGCAAATGAGGTTAAAGTGACTTGCCCGGGGTCACACAGCTAGTAAGTGTCTGAGGCCAGATTTGAACTCAGGCCTTCCTGATACTTCCTAGGCCCAGCATTCTATCCACTGAGCCATCTAGCTACCTCCTAAGAGATACTATAGAGGTAGAATAGATAAGTCTGGTTGGTTAAATGGAGTGAGGGAGAGTAAGAAGACAAGGAGGTTTCGGAGGCTATCGACCCAAGTGTCTGAAAAAGATGGTGGAATTGCTGATAGAAATATTAAAAAGGACAAATTTGGAAAGGAAAGATGAGTTCTTTTTAGAAAATGATTTATTTGAGATCCCTACAGATTGAGGAAGAAAGATGATTTGTTAAAAATCAAGAGGACACAATAGAGGAAGAAGAGATTATACTTCTATATTTTGGAAAAGGAAAAAAAAAATCTAAGAAAAAGATGGCAATTGAGCTGAACATTGAAGGACAGGTAAGGATTTTCCCCCGAGGGCAGAGGTCAAGGGTATCCCTGACAAAGGAACCATGTGCAAAAGTAAGGAGGAAGGAAAGCATGAATCACATTCAAAGAATTACCAACAGCCCAATCTGGCTAAAGCACAGGGTACATAAAAAGGAAAAGAAAAACAGTTTTCCAGAGTATAAAGAGCCTTAAATGTCATGCAAGAAACTTGGACTTTATTCTGTAAAGCTGTGGGAACCATTAAAGGTTTCTCAGTACAAATGTGACAAGATCAGTACAATGCTGTAGAAGCATTATTCTAACACCTATGTGTAGGACATAGAATGGCTTGCAATGGAGAACCTTAGGTGGGAAGACTGATTGTAACACAGTCTAAGTGAGGGATGAAGGCCCAATCTAAGGTGGGGACACTGGGAAGAGAAAAAAAACAGGGGCAAATTAACTAGGGAGACAGAATCAACAGGATTGATTAGAAGCAAAAAGACAGGTAGGAGTCAAAGATGATGTCATGGTTTCCATTCTTTCTGACTGTGAGGATAATGGTATATTTATCATAAGTAAACAAAGTCAAGAGAATGTGTCTTGGAGGAACAAAGAGTCTGCTTTTAGATATTAATAAGTTTAAGGTACTGATGAGATTCCTAGGTGAATGTGTTCAACAATCAAGTGGAGTTGTGAGTATGCAGCTACAGAGAAATTACATGATTAAAGATTTGAGAAAATGGTCTGAACATAAAAATGGAAGATTATCCCCAAGAGAAAATTTAAAGAAGAGGCATAAGGACAGAACAAAAATGATGTACAAAGACACTGCTTTCCATGAATCTTACTCGAATCGGATTTGGCTTAAGTAGGGAATAACATACATACTCAATTGGGTATGGAAAGCCATCTTACCCTACAGGAAAATAAGGGGAAAGGAGATAAGAAGAGGGAGGAATCAAAGAAGGGAGGGCAGATTGGGGGAGGGGTAATCAAAAGCAAACACTTCTGAGAATGAACACGGTCAAAAGAGAGAATAGAATAAACGGGAGGCGGGATAGGATGAAGGGAAAGATAGTTAAGTTTCCCACAGTATGACTACTATGGAAGTGTTTTGCATGATTACACAAGCATAACCTGTATCGAGTTGCTTGCCTTCTCAATGAGGGTGGGTGGGGAGGGAGGAAGGGAGAAAATTTGGAACTCAAAAGTTTTAAAAACAAATGTTAAAAAATTGTTTTCACATGCAACAATTAAAAAATTTTTTACAAAAAGATACTACTTTCCCAGTTCTCCTTCTACCAGTCTGATTCATACATATACATGTATGCATACATATACATACACACACATGCATTCAACATGTCCAAAAAAGAGAACTCCTCTTTTCTCTCCTGTCAAGGGCACCACTTCCTTTCTAGTCACCAGGATCAAACCCTGAACCCCTGGCCTCCCCATTCTATCTCACGCCACAAATTCAATTAGTCACCACTTCTACCTCCACAGTATTTCTCCCATCAGTCCCTTTCCCTCCACTCATACAACCATCACCCTATTTCAGGTCCTCATCAACTTTTGCCTGAACTGTTTCAAGTCTCCTAACTTTTCCTTGCCTCAAAAGTCTCTCCCTGATCCAATCCACCCTCCACATAGCTGACAAAAAGCAAAAGTCTGACCACATCACTTCCTGGCTCAGTAAAGCTCTATTGGCTCCCAATTGCCTCTAGGATCAAATGTAAACTCTTCAGTTTCTAATTTAAAGCCCTTCACAACCTGGCTCCACTCCCCCTTACCAGGTTTATTAGACAATACTCTCCTTCATGCCCTCTATGCTCCAGCCAAACTGGTCTTTGTGTTATTCCTCATACATTCCATATTCTATTTCTGTGCCTTTGCATGCCAGGAATGCACTTCCACCTCTATGAATCCCAAGTTTCTTTCAAAGTTCAGCTAAAACACTACCTCCTACATAAGATCTTTCCTGATCCCCTAGCAGTCATTGCCTCCTCCCCCCAACAAAAAGTTATCTTGTATCTTTGTAAATTGTTTTCCACAGGATATAAGTACCTTGAGGGTAGGGGCAGGTTTATTTCTGTCTTGATATCCATGGCATCTAACAGTCCCTGGCACTTAGTAGGGGATTTTAAAAATACTTGATTTAGAAAGATAAAGGACAAAAGTAGAGAGTTTCAAAGAGAGAGTAGTCAATAATGACAAACATTACAGAGAGGTCAGGGTGTAGGATGACTACACTTCAACTAAGGAGTCCCTGGTGACCTTTGAGATACTAGTTAAGTAAAGTGGTGGATCCAGAAGTCAGACTATCAGGTGTTAAAGAAAGAGTTATGGAGGTTTGAAAAGGAGAGGGAGAAGGGGATAATAGGTAAGCCAATAAGCTAGGGGAAATAACAAAAGAATGTTAAAGCATTAATGGCAGTCCCTGCCCTCAAATAAGTCACATTCTAATAAGAGGAAACAATATATATTTTTAGTTCCAATGGAAAGGATCAATGACCTTTTTTAAAGAGTAAGACATTTATTTTTAAAAATCTTAACTGAAGACTACATAGTTTTTTAAAAAATACAAAAGTTACTTCAACTAACAAGACAGAATAAAGATTAAAAGAAGCCAAGTTTCCTCTACTGCAGACATAAAAAAAAAAAAAAACCCCAACAACTAGACAGTTGATGAGGATTTCAATGTTCATTCAGGAACCAAATGGCATAAACGGGAAAAAATTAAAACAAAGCTCTTGATTACTTCATTTTTTTTAAAAACTCACCTGCCAGCAGCCCCTAAATTTCATAATCAAACTGAGAACTTTATTAGAGGGTCAAACGAAATCGTAAGGAGCCCATTCAGTTAAAACCTCCTAAAATCCCGCCAGCAACATCCCCTTTTCCAAAGCTAACAAGTGCATATAAATTAAAAAAAAAAAACCGCCCCTTTTTCAGGGACAAGTGCAGTTTCTAAAGCTAAATAAACAGAAATGGCTTACTAAGTCTAACGAGAACTTAGCAAGCTCCAGAGGGACTGGAGTGTGACCAAGCCAGCAGGAATATTAACCCAGCTTCTTCCCTCGGGGACATTGCAGCCTTTGTTTACGGAAACAGGCAGAGATTCCCTCCGAGGACACGCAGCATCAGTAACACCTGAAACTCCGCTCGCTCTACATTCCCATTGGCTGCGAACCACTCCCCTTTAAAGCAGTGTTATTTGAACGGGGGTATGGGAAGGGTCAACATGTGGCAGCCTCTGCCCAAGGCCTCCCGCCGACAGGTAACCCAGATACTGATGGGCTCACCCCCCACCGAAGGGAGGTCCACACCCCGGAGCTCAGGAGAGGCTGCGGACGCCCGGCCCGATGTGAAGGGAAGAGAGGGCAGGGGGAGGCGGCCAGAAAGGAATGCGGAGTGTGGACAAAGCTAGCCAGGGCTCCGAGGGCAGAAACGGCTCCGAAAAGGCAAGGACGGAGGAGGAGGAGGAGTAGGGTCGGGGAAGAGAATGGGTCCGAAAGAGTAAACAGGACAAAGAAGCTGCATTAGCCCTTCCCGGGGAAAGCGAAGGGCAGAAGGCGCCGTGGCGCCTTCGTTTCGGGGAGCAGACTCCGGAGAAGGGGACGGTGAGGACGAAGGGAGGAGGCAGCGGGGGCTGGGGGCTGAGGCCGGGGTCCTGGGGGGCGGACCAGCGCCGGCTCGGCTGGAAAGGGCCGGCGCCCAGGAGGATGAGAAACTGAGAATTCGGGAGCGGGGCGGGGGCCGACGGGGAAGCCTCGGGGAGCGGCCTGGCCGGGCCCGGCGGGAGCGCTCCTGGCCCCCCGGGCCGCACGCACGCAGGCCGGCCAGCTGGCCCGGGGCGGGGCGGGCAGCCCCGGCTCCTCGCTCACCTGGAGGCGGCGGCCGCGGCAGAGGAGTCGAAGGCGAGGGGCAGGGAGCGGGGAGGCCCCGGGCCCGGAGCAGCACGCTCCGCTCCAGGTGGGGTCCCCGGCCGGCCAAGGGCGGGCTGGGGGCGCGGGCTCCTCCTCGGGGACTCCGGGAAATGGCGGCTCCGGCCGCTGGCGGGCACACGCTAATCCCCCCGGGAGAACCTGAGCCTTCTCTGCCCCAGCCCCTTTAAGGAGCTCCCAAGTCCGGCCTTCGGGGCGGGGCCTCGCCTTAAAAGGGCAACGGCGCCTCCCAGGAACTCCTCCCTCCTGGATGTAAAGGGTTCTGGGCTCCTGTTTAAAAGGGCGATTGCAGGAGCGCACACGTACCTGAAAGGTTCCAGACTCCGAGTTTCTGGGAGTGCCTTTCTCCCCCGGGCCTCAAATTCCTCACCTGTAAAATGAGGAAGTTCGACTAGTCCAACTACTCCTGAGTTTGCCTTTTAATTAGTGTCTCTGCTTTTATTCTCTCCCGGTTCCAATCCATCCTCCATCTAGCTGCCAATTAATAATATTCCCCCAAGATCCAAGGCTGACCAAGACCCTCCTTCCTCAAAAACCTCCAGTTGCTCAAAGAACTACAAACTCCTCAGCCTGGTCCCAACCTACGTTTCCACACTATGCCATCTTTTCTATGTTTTTAAATAAATTTTAACGGTGTCTTTTTTTTTTTAACCATCACCATACCATGCATTGGGTATCCCAGTACCCTGACATCCCAAAAAGTCATATAACAAATAATTCCATGTAACAAACAGTATTTTTTAAAGACAGAAAAGAAAGGGGGGGGGGAGAATCAGCACAAGTAATCAATATATCAAAAAAGTCTGAAAAGCATTAGAAATGTACGCTACTGGACCTTTCACTTCAGCAAAGGGGTGGCATAGTAGTCAAACTATGTCATATTGCACTAGATGTTCCCAGAATTTGACAGTCTATCTTTGCCCAGAAGGTTGTTCTCCATACCTGAAATGCACCGCCTTGTCCCTTGAGTCTTACTTAGAATTCATAAATTCATTCAAGGTTTCAGTCAAGCACCATACTTTCTGCTCAAAGCATTACCTGATACCCTCTTGTCCCCCCAATTGTCAGTGTTCTCTCCCTCTTCAAATTATTTACCTTATATTTGTCCATGTACGTGTTACAGCCATGTAGTACAGGGGTTCTTAACCTTTTGTGTGTCATGGACCTATTTCATAGGCAGGTGAAACCTATGGGTGGCCCTCTTCTCAGAATAATGTTTTAAATGCATAAAATAAAAGCCAATCGTATTGAATATGCTTATTAAAAGATGGTTTTTATAAGTTCAAACCACAGAAATTAAGAATCTCTGCATCTAGTAGAATTTCTTTGAGGGCAGGGGCTGTTTTATGTCTATATTTGTGCCAGCAGTGTATAGCACAATCACTTGTACATAGTAGGCACATAATTAATGTTTATTGCATTGACTGGATACTCATTAAGACCTAACTATCCCTTTTTTATCTTCCTCAAATTAGAATCTGGCACACTGTCACTAATACATGTAACATATTATTAGTTCAGTAACTGAGCATATATTTATTTCCCTTCTTCTGCCAGGATTGTTTAGGACTGAGTTGTTTGCTCAAAGTTGACACAATCCATCAAGAAACATGTACACATGATTTTCTGTATACAAAAGTAATCATCTGCTATACACCAGATATCATGAGGAATATTTTCTAAACGACTTCAAAAAAGTTTAATAATTTAAGCTGAATGTATGACAGTCATTCACACCATTAAGACAATGTAAATATACCTAAAGAGATCAAAGAAAAAAAATTTATAATACAAAAATATTTGTAGCATTTTTTGGTAGTAGTAAAGAACTGGAAATTAAGGGGGTTCCCATCAATTGGGGAATGACTAAACAAATTATAGTATATTAATGTAATAAAAAATTATCATGCCATAAGAAATAACAAAAGGCATATTTTCAGAGAAACCTAGGAAGACTTATATGGACTGATGCAGAGTGAAGTAAGCAGGAGAAGAACAATTTATAAGAGCTACAACACATTGTAAAGAAAAACAACTTTAAAAGCCTTAAGAACTTTCATCAATTCAGCAACTGACCACAGTTCCAAGAACCTATGATGAAATATGCTACCCATGTCCCAACAGAGAGATAATGGATTCAAGACACAGAATGAGACATTTTGGGATGTGGCCAATGCAGGAATTTGCTTTGTTCAGCTATGCATATTTGCTAACAAGTGTTTTGTTTGTTTTTCTAAATTTTTTTAAATTTGTTGGGGGAAGAAGGTGGAAGAGAGGGAATAAATGCTTGATAATTGAAAAAATAAACATTCAAAAACAATATAAGTGGAAATTATGTTGGTGGACTTAATTTCCCATAATACATGATTTTGGGCTGTGCAGCCACCAGATAAGGATTATGATTGGTGTTTGAAAGCTGATGGTTTAAAAAGGACAAGTGCTGAGAAGCAGTAGGGCTCAAAGCCCTACTTGAGGTTGAGGATAGAGAGAGAGAGAGACAAGAAGACTGTGTGGAACAGCTGTCATGGCATCATGTATGCATCATGTTGATAATCACAGAACCAGAGCAAGGACTTCCATCACTTTCTCCTGCTGGAGGGACTCCTGTTCTATCTACCATATTCTAAGCATCCACCACATGGTCTGTGATTCTAAGATTGATTGTACCCTTCTGCTGTGTGTGTGTGTGGGGGGTTATATTCTAATTCTATGAAGTCTTTTTAAGAACAACGTTTTTAAATTCATAATATAAAATACATAGGGTTACAAAGGAAACCAATTATATTGAATTTCCTCTAATCTCTATAACTCCTGGGGAGGATTAAGTATGAGTGCAAAGAATGTTTTTATTCCTTGACTGATCCCTTCTTTGTTTTATATGTCATTTCATGTCTCAACTACTTTTGCTGTTAGATTGATGAACTGTGATATGTCTAGCAATAGAGTAAGACATTCTGTGGGGAATCAAGCAGTGAGCTGAATAGTTATCTCAGAACATCCATGTAGAACAGTTAACTGGGAGAAGGGCAGTATTACAAAAGCATGTGGCATGCTTTCGTAAAGAGTCAGAGCTAGAACGGATGGATGATTTCATTCAGGTGCAGAGCCAAAGGAAGGAGGAAGGAAGGCACTCATCTTGTAATCAACAGACATGGATTAGAGCCCCAGCTCTCAGACTTAAAACTTTGGAGTCTCAGTTTACACATTTGTAAATAGAAGACTGAATCAGTAATTTCATTGGTATAGAGAGGTCCCAGATGAAGAAATTCCCTCTACCAATGCATGTTGGTACATTCTCTGCAATTTATAACCCAGAGAGTGGAATTATTTGCAAAACAGGACAATAATACTTGTACTACCTACCTCACAGGTTTGTTATGAGATAAGTGCTTAGTCAGCCTTAAAGTATTAAATAAATGTGAGTCATTATTGTCATAAATTCATATGAAATAGTTTAAGTTCCAGGTTGATGTTGTTTTTTAATTAAAATGTGATGCCTAGAACTGAACACTGTCTTCCCCATGTGGTGTGGCCTGACCAGGGCAGAGCACAATGGAACTGTCACTTCCTGTGTTTTGGACACTGTACTTCTATTAATGCATCCTAAGGTCACATTCACTGTTGACTCAATGTGTTTTCAGCCCACCAAAGTCCCCAGGTCTCTTTCACAGGAACTTTCTAGTCATTATCCCTATTCCAGATATTTCTGTAGTTGATTTTAAGTGCAGCATATTATATCTATCCCTATTATGTTTCACCTTGTTAGAAGCAGCCCATTTTTTTGCAGTCAAATTCTAGGATTTAGGAATTAGCACTCCTGCCCAGCTTTTTGTCATCTGGAAATTTCACAGGCATATCATTCATATCTGTATCTAAGTCACTCATTAAAAACTTCAAACAAGAAGAGGGCTAAGCATTGAGCCCTAAAGTTTGCCACCAGAAACTTCCTCCTAACTAAAAAACTTTGTTATGTCACAGATTGCTTTGGCAGTCTGGTGAAGCCCAGTATTACTGTGGTTTGTTGCCTACCCTCATAATTGGAGGAAATACTAAATTTCAGTTAAAAGTTACTGGGAAAAAAAAAGATGTATTTTTTTCCCCCATCCAGATTCATACACTCTCTGAAATCTATGTATTAGAGGCCTTGCAGATCCATGGATCCCAGGTCAAGAACCTATACTCTAGAATGAGACCATTCTGTTCATTAACACTCTTGAATGCAGTTGAGTGATCAGCACTTCCCTTTCTAATTATACACAAAACATCAGTTTAATAATCTGATTAGAATTTTGCTAGGGATCAATGTCAATTTCATCAATCAGTAGTTTCTGCCTGGAATCTACTTTTTGGGCCAATGGGGATGTTTGCTCTTCCCCAGTCATCCAGCACTAAGCCTGATCTCCAAGATTGTACAATCACTATAAGAGTTCAGCAATCACATCTATTTTTATTATATTTTTTAATTTAACATTTTATTATTTTATCTAGTTTTCACTACCTAAAAAAACAACTTGTCCATGTGAAGAGACTTGAACTTTAGAGCAACTAGGTGCTCTCCTAGTGGACATTACTTTGCAGAATAGGAATTTATTTAGAAAAAGTTTGTAGAACTTGACACTGAAATGCTAAAAATACATGAAAATTTAGATTTGAATGGTCCAGAGTATAGCCAGTGCTGCCTGGAAGATCAAGTCCAAGGGGATTACTGAAGTGAAAAAGAAAGGCGGTAGACCCAAAGAAAAACTATGCCATAAAGGTCCAAGAGGACCTTTCTGAGTCTATTCTTCAGTGAAATGTCTTCTGTATTGATCCGGACCCTTCATTCAGTATTGATCGGACCCACAATTCACCAAATACTTGTTTAGAACCTATTATAAGAAAGGCATTCTTCTTTTTTTTAAAAATTATTTATTCATTTATTTTTAGTTTTCAACATTTTTTTTTTTTGGTGAGGCAATTGGGGTTAAGTGACTTGCCCAGGGTCATGCAGCTAGTAAGTGTAAAGTATCTAGTCTGAGATCAGATTTGAACTAGGGTCCTCCTGACTCCAGGGCCAGTGCTCTATCCATTGTGCCACTTAGCTGCCCCTCAACATTCACTTTTATAAGATTTTGAGTTCATATTTTCTCCCTCTCCTCTCACCCCTCCCCAAGACAGCATGCAATCTGATATAGTCTATACATGTACCATCATATTAAACATATTTATACATTAGTCATATTGTAAAGAGGAATCAGAAGCAAAGGGAAATACCACAAGAAAGAAAAAAAAAGAGAGAAAATAGTATGCTTCTATCTGCATTCAAACTTCACAGTTCTATCTCTGAAAATGAATAGCATTTTCCATCATGAGGCTTTTGGAATTGTCTTGGATCATTGCATTGCTGAGCAGAGTTAAGTCTATCAAAGTTGGTCATAGCACAATGTTGCTGTTACTGTATACAATGTTCTCCAGGTTCTGCTCACCTCACTTAGCATCAGTTCATGTAAATCAAGAAAGGCACTCTTCCCTCCACTAGGAGTACAAAAAAAAAAAAAAATCCGCTGTCCCTGCCCTCAAGCAATTCACATTTTTACTGGAAGCAATAGCAGAATGAATGAGAATGAAAAAACCTTTCTTAAGCTTTTATTATGTGCTAAGCACAGAAGATACAAATAGAAAAAGAAATGAAATAGTCCTTGCTCTAAGGAGCTTAAGGTCATTGGGGAAGATACAGGGTGTATAGAAAGCCTTAAGGTCACTTTAGATGGCCATACCCAGGAGTGTGAAGAGCACAGTAGTGAGGCAGATGGTAAGGACTGGTGATTCTCCATTTTACTGGAGAGTTTTGTTGATCGTCCATATGACATTAGCAACTATGTCACTCCTTGTGACTCTTCCTACCAGGCCAGCCCATTGGGTCTAGGTGGCCTGGGATAAGGGGAAGAGCAAAAGAGAAGGTAAAAAGGAGGAGTGTCTCACCCCCATGAAACCACTAGCCATCCCATTAGGTCTGAGCCAAGGTGGGAAAATGGTCATGGAAGGAGGACAAAGGTAAGGCAGGAAGGAAAGGCACCTCCTGCTGGTGGTTCTTTCCTCCTAACTGCCCAGAAGTAGGCTGGATGAGGCTGCAAAGAGAATGGAATAGTTGGGAAGAGGAATAAAAGGTTAATTATTATCATGGTGTTTGCCAAGCTCTTTGTCAAACTCCTTCCCGATTGACCTGGACTTCAGCTGAAACAAGAAAAGTAAACTAAAACATGTGACCTCCTTGGCTAAGGACAACTATTTGCACCATCCAGACGACTCTCCCATAAAATCATAGACTCACAGAGTATTAAGAAGTTAGAGATTATGTAGTTTGCCTTCCCCTCCCCCCTTATTTGGCACATAGAAGACTGAAGTCCAAAGTGTTTGACCCAAAGTCCAAAGGCTAGTTAGTGGTAAAGGTATAACTAGAATTGGTGTCTCCTGACTCTCGACGGCCTTGCCATGAGGGATGTTGTAGGAAGAGATTTATCAGCTCTCACCTTCAATCTCTTTATCCACTGTTGCTTTACTACCACCTATAAACATGCCTACATTGATCTCATCCTTTCAAAAAAATATTTTCCCCTTGATTCTGCCACCCTCTCAAGCTAGCATCCAACACCTCTTATACTTTTCACAGCATATCACCTCAAGACTGGGTTATCTACACTTGTTGCCTCCATTTTCCTCACCTCCTACTCACTCCCTTGTAAGTTGCCTTCTGACCCCATCGACTGAGATTAATCCCTCCAACAATACCAATGTAGTTGTTGTACAATAGGAAGAACCCCTGGATTTGGAGTCCTAAGAGCAGGACTTAATTCTTGGCTCTGATACTTACTTGACCCCTATAATCTTGGGCAATATCCCATTTGCCCGGGGATCTTGCCATCTGCCCTGTGACCTTGTGTCAAAGTTAGATGAGTTTCAACCATGCTTAATTTGAGAGAGAATCACATCTCTTAAAAGCACACTAGAAAACAAAGGGGGGGAAATCATCCATAGAAAATGACAGACATTCCGTTAGACACTGATTTTTAAAAAAATTTTTTTTACATTTCGAACTCCCAGAACATATTTCATCTGTAGTCAAGTATATATTGTTTTCTCTGATAGCAGGACATGGACTGTTTCATTTTTGCATTTATGAACCCAATAACTAGCACAGAGTCTGGAACATAGTAGGCACTTAAACTTGATTGGTTGAATATTAAGTGTAGACTTCTACACTAGGGGTTGACAGCCTAAGGCCCTGGATGGGGTTAAGGTAGAAAAAGAGATGAAACAGGACAAGATTTATGAATCTGAAGAACACAGAAGGGACTTCTTACCCTCAATGCTTGCACACCAAGTCTATCACAATGCCTGAAATTCAGCCATAAGCAAGTCACCTATTGAAATGCATGTAGATAATAGACAATATAAAGTATTTACATGCTAATTTTTAAAAGAAATCAGTTTATCAAATGTTCTCCAACTTACTGAGTACTTAAGCTTTGAAAATGTAGGAAGGGACTGCCAAGTAGGGAGGGATGGAGTCAAGGAAAAAATACTCCTATCTCTTAATTTTTCTCAGGGCTACAGCCCCGACTATCAAGTTTCTCTCTACTTTATCATAAGGGTTACTTTCTTTTCCTTTTTATTCCTTCCTTCTCTCCTATTGTTTTCTCAGCTCTCTTTCTTCTTCCTCACTCCAGTGCCTTATTCATGGAATGAACTGTGATCACAGTATAGGGTGTATGTGTATTGTCCATGTAGTTTAAATGTATCCATAAGGGTCTGTCTAGATGTGGCTTGAAGGTAGGCATTGAGGGTTAGTCTAATCTCCTCTACCCATTCTTCTCCAAGGAAGATTTTGATTCCTATCAGGAGAGAAATAGGAACTTAGGGCCATGAGGCTGGTCACTCTTCTCTCTTTAGAGAAAGGGTACTGGGTTATAATTATATCTATCCATTCCTCCATATTTTTAGTCTAGGGAAATAATTTTAGGTTCAAGTTGCACTCCTGATTATTATCCCTTAATGATGAAGGAGTGACCCAAGCAGTATACCTAAGGCTTGACTCCCTAACCCACCATCATTGCTTCTGGAAAGAGCATAACAATGAACTGCCATATGGCTCCATTCATCATTCCTTTCGCTTCCCAGACAAAGCTTCCCTACTCTGACCCCCCTCCTCAATATGTGTTGTCACCCCAATTAAAATGTAAGCTCTTTGAGGGCAGGGTCTCATTTTTATTTTTATGTTCTCAGTACACAGCATGGTGCCTGGCACAATATAGGTGCTTAATAAATGCTTGTTTCCTTTCTTCTGAGATGTTTTAGAGCCTTTCCAGTTGGGAGGTAGGCCCGGGCTGGCACTAAAGAGAACAGAAAAGCATTGCTTAATGGTATTTATAGTATTCCACAATGTGCCAGTGACTCCAGGACTCAGCAACCTTGTTAACTCAAGCAGTCACTAGGTAGGATATTATTCCAGCTGGCAGGCCTAAGGCCCCACCGTAATAATGATTATATCACCACCTTGTAGTTGTCTAGCTCCTTAAATTTTCAATGCACTTTCCCCAGGCATTACTTCCTTTGATCCTTTCAACTGTCTTCCCACTTAGTTATTTGGAAAATTTCTTACCTGATGTTGATTTGGTTATTGTTCCCAGAGCAAGAGATGGAAGAGGGTATGAGGAGGGGGGAATGAGAAGGAAAGGAAACATGGGAAGACATGATCACAAAGTAGGGGGAATGGAGATGGTAAGATATCCCAAGAGCAATAGGGTGTATGGATTTGAAGCATGCAATGACAAATCTTGGCCCTGGAAAAGAAGAGAGGGGATGTACCAGCATCCTTTCCCTGGAGAGCTGGGGGGAATTATGGGTGTGGGGTGCTCTCTATTTTGTCAAACACAATCATCAGTTGTCAAATGGTTTTGCTTAACTCTTTTTCTTTGTTCTAGAGGAAGGATTATTGGGTCAGGGTGGGAGTGGGATGGAGAAGAATATCGAAATGATTGTGATATTGAAAAAAAAAGCTTCAATAAAACTTTAAGGGGCAGCTACGTGGCACAGTGGATAGAGCATCTGCCCTGAAGTCAGGAGGACCTGAGTTCAAATCCAGCCTCAGACACATAATACTTCCTATCTGTGTGACTCAAGTCACTTAACCCCAATTACCTCACTTAAAAAAAAAAAACAAAACCAAAACACTTTAATTTAATAAAAAAAAGAAACCCAGGATCACCCTTTCACCAACATAAGGCTTCAGAGAATGAGTTTAATGAGTGGGGTAGGTTGACAAAATGAGATCTAAAATGTTAAACATATCTATCGGGAAATCCTTTTAAGAAGAAAACCATTGAATATTTTACCATGTTCCTTTGGCTATGTTAGCTTTCTGTTTGACTTCAGTGGCAAAGAGCACTTGAATGGTTCATATGGAGAGTACTGGAACACTTTGGAGAAGTCTGGCTTCTCTCAGGATGCTATCTGATTAAGAGCAGCATGGTGCAGGGGAAAGAACACTGTATTTGGTGTCAGGGGGTCCAAGTTTGGATATATACTGGAACTGTGGCTTTTTTTTTTTTAAGGCAATTGGGGTTAAGTGAATTGCCCAGGGTCCCACAGCTAGTAAGTGTCAAGTATCTGGTCTGAGACTGGATTTGAACTCAGGTCCTCCTGACTTCAGGGCCTGTGCTGTATCCACTGTGCCACCTAGCTGCTCCTGTGGCTTCTTTTTTTTTAAACAAACATTATTTTTTCTAATACATTTAGAAATTTTATTTTTGGCTAGATTCAGACTTAAAGGTGAAATCTCTTAGTGAAGACAAGGCTATATCTCTTAGCAGTCTTCCTGACATTTTAAGTTAGCCTCTTTCATTCACTTGAACAGAGCCTTACCATATTCCTCGTCCTTGTTCTTCTGGGAGAGTGACTTCTTTAGAGCAGTGACTCTATTCTTGGGCAACAGAACATGGTGGGTCACCAGATGAACTTTAGGATGCTTGTTCCTGGGTTTCTTACCTTCTTCATTTAGAGTCTTTCTCATGATATATTATGAACTTCTTTGTATAAGTTGGAAAGTTTTCAGATCCTACTAATCCCATGTGACGAGGCATAGTAGAATCTTTCAGTTGAGGTATAGCTTTCTTACCTTTCTCCACAGTAACCAAATTGAGATTACCCACATTGGCATCCCGTAATACAACCCTGAACAGATTTATGTCTTTTTTTTTTTCTGGTTTGCCTAGAGTGATAGCAAGAATGGCCCTTAATAAGAAGTAGAGAGTCACATCAATGAGTTAAAACACCTGGCAATACCCTTTGACCCAGCAACACCACTACTAGGTTTGTATCTCAAAGAGATAAAAAGCAAAAATATGTACAAAATTATTTATAGCAGCTCCTTTAGTGGTGGTAAAGAATTGGAAATTGAGGGGATGTCCATCAATCAGGCCATGGCTGAACAAGTTGTCGTATATGATTGTTATGGAATACTGTTGTACTATAAACTGTCAGGTTGCTTGCATTCTCAATGAGAGGGGAGGGAAAGGAAGGGAGGGAGAGAATTTAGAACTCAAAATTTGAAAAGAGGAATGTTGAAATTGTTTTTACATACAATTGGGGGGAAAATAAATATTAAATTGGAAAAAAAACACCCTGCAAACCTTTTCTGACCTTCTCACCACTAATTTGGACCATATAATCTTTCCACTCTTCATGCAGAGCATCAGCAGACACATCAGTGGCCATCTGTTTATCATAAAAGGTCCGGAGCTTTTGCTCATCATCTATTTAGATGAGTTTCTGGCAGCCAGTATCTGGGAAAGAGATAGATGTTTGGGTTTCATCTTTGCACAGGCCTGGATCATCCCTAGAAAGAGCCTGGCTGGTTATTTCTTGCGGGAACTTAGGGAAATTACCTCACATGAAGGTTCCTTAGTTTCTTCTTTCAAAAAAGTGTTAGACAACAACAAGGTTGCTTAACCTAGGATCTACAAACTTGTATTTAAAGAAAATATTTTCATAATTGTATTTCAATATAATTGGTTTCCTCTAGAAATCTCTGTATTTTATTTTATGAATTTAAAAACATTTTTCTGAGAAGGAGTCCATTGGTTTCACCAGACTGCCAAAGTAAAAAATTAAAAGAAGTTAAGAAGTCTTAGACTGGATGATTTCTAGGGTCCACTCCAGCTTTACATCTTTTAAATCCTCTGATCTTTATAGCCTTATTTGTTTGGTGTGACAACACTCTACTAAAATTAACTTCTACCTTTACCCAGTTGGGCAACAACATATTGTTCTGGAAGAAGCACTGTCCTATCTATATACCCAGCCACTCACCCAGGGACTACAGTGTCTGAAATCCTCTCATTTGAGATTTCTCCCAACTTCTCAGTGCAGTTTTACTAAATACTCTTGCAAGTGTTAGAGGAAACACATTAAACCAATTCATACTAAAATGTTAGTCAAGTATCAGATACACCATCCCTTAAAGAAGAGGGAAGCCTAGGGAAAGAAAAGCAGGGGGGCAGCTAGGTGGTGCAGTGGATAGAGCACCGGCCCTGAAGTCAGGAGGACCTGAGTTCAAATCCAGACTCAGATACATAAGACTTTCTAGCTGTGTGACTCTGGGCAAGTCACTTAACCCCAACTGCCTAAAAAAAAAAAAGAAAAAGAAAGAAAAGCAGGAGGAAGGATACTAAGAGGCCCGAGTTCTTGTCCTTTCTCTCAAGTTTAATCATATAATCTATGGATTTCAGGGAGAGGGTCACTTAGAAATTCTAGAATTTCAGAATTAAGACAGTTTGAGGTTACTTAGTTCAATCCCTATATGGAGCATAACACATTTCCTAAATCAAGGTTCTTATATCCAATAACAGGCTTATTACCTGCCTATGTTTAAAGATCTCCAGTGATAGGACTTGCACATCTTAATTTGAAAGGCCCAACTCCAGAATGTTCCTAGGATCAATGTTACTGCTAAGGAAAAATATTTGGGAGACGGGAGTAGGGAGAGGTGGGATCTCTTCTCTTGGGTCAGTTCTTCATCTGTTTGTTAAAACTGATAAAGAAAATTGAGTAATTTCATCAATATCACCACTTTGATTTTTATAGAGGGGACTAATAATAATAATTCCTGCATTTATATAGTACTTTAGGGTTTACAAAGTTGGTTACATACATAATTTGTTCGATCCTCATAACTCAGAGGTAGGTGCTATTATTATCCCCATTTTCCAAATGAGGAAACTGAGACTGAGAGAGGTTAAGTAATTTGTCCAAGATTACACAGCTAGTAAGTGACTGAGGCAGAATTCAAAGTCAAGGTTTTCTGACTCCAAGCCCAGCACTACAAAACTTAATTAACCTATAATTAACAAAGTTAATTGTATTAACAGAGCAACCCACACAACTGTTTGTTTCTGTAGGGGGAAAGCTGAAAAAGGGATTTCTCTTGTAACAGAGGTCCTGTCTTGAAATCTCTCTGGGCATCCAAAACACATGAAATGCTTTGGGAGAATTAGCAAGTCTGGATACTAAAAGACAGAGATCAACTTGATTTATGTGATGTGACACTGATCCCTCCCCCTGTCCATATCACCCTGACAGAGGGAACCAAGAATCCCCATTCCACATAGGTCCTTAGGCTTATTCCCACATGTTCAGCAGTTGTAGGCATATCCTATTCCCAAAGACATGGCCACTCTTACTGTATCAATCAGTCCTCCTAGTAAGATGTAAGACCTATAAGACCTCTAGGTCTCATCATCTTTCTTACCATCAAATCCTAAGGTCTCTGCCCTATTGTTACACCCTCCAGATTTTCAGGTGATGCTATCTGACTTGCCAAGGCACCCTAAGGACCTACAGGGCTTGCCACTTGTGTTGCCTTTGGACTTCTGGCTCTTGCCATCTACCCTGCAACTGACCTCTTTTTTTGTGTTATCTCTCCCAATTACAGCATGAATTCCTTGACAACTGGGGCTGACTTGCTTTGCTAATTTCATCCATAGTGCTAAGATATAGTAAGCACTTAATAAATGCTTTTTTATTCATTCATTCAATTATGACAATAAACATTTATTTAAAAAAATAAACATTTATTAAATACCTACTATGTGCCAGGAACCCTGGTAGGTGCTGATGACAAAAATACAATAAATGAAACAATCCTTACTTGCAAGGAGGTTATATTCTAACGAGGGAGAGAATAAGACATTTATAAATAAGTGTATATAGAATATAAGGAGAATAAATACAAAGTCTTTCAGTACAAGGAAGGAAATAAGCATTTCCTTAAGTACCTACTATGTGCCAAGCACTGTACTAAGTGCTCTACAAATATTACTTCATTTTATCCTCACAACAATCCTAGAAGGTAGATGCTATTTTTATCCCTATTTTACAGTTGAGAAAACTGAGGCAGACAGATGTTAAGTGACTTCCCCAGGGTCAAACAGCTAATAAGGCTCCAGGGCCACATTTGAACTCAAGTCCTGACTCCAGGCCCAGGGTTTTATCAGGGGAAAGGCACCAGTAATTGAGGGGATTAAGGAAAGACTTCATATAGAAGGTGATGCTTGAGCTGTATTTCAAAGGAAGGGAAGGATTCTTTAAGGCAGGAGAGGGTGCATTCCTGGCATGGGGGGCAGCCCCTGTGAGGGATCAGAGATGGCAGAGAAGGCCATTTTGACTGGATAGCAGTATGGAAGGGAAGTGATATGCAATGAAGTTGGAAAGATAGATTGGATTATGAAAGCCTTTAAAAGCTAAGTGAAGAAGTTTATATTCTATCCTAGGGAAATAGGAAACCACTGGGTAGGGAAATGCTATGGTCAGATCTGCATATGTGTTATGGTTGGTCCTTTCTTCTCAAAGAGGACCATGACATCAGGTTGATGATGACATGACTTGCAATTGAATTTGATTTGAGTGAGGGAGGGCTGTGCAAAGTCACCAGCCTCACTTTCTCTTCCAGAACCATCTGGGTTCAGTGGCCAGATATAGATCAGGACAACTGGAGATGGTCCAGGATGCAGTGGGAGACCTTGGGCTTTTTAAGCTAAGGTCTTTTCTAGTTCTCACTTTGAGTAAGGCAACACCCATTCAGTGAATAGGCCTCTTTAAGAAGTGTGTCAAGGTGGGGGCAGCTAGGTGGCACAGTGGATAGAGCACTGGCCCAGGAGTCAGAAGGACTCACTAGCTGTGTGACCCTGGACAAGTCGTTTAACCCTGATTGCGTCACAAAAATAAAAACAAAGAAAAAAAAGTGAGTCAAGAGATGGCCCCTTTAATTAAAAAAAAAAAATCAAACTGGGAGGGGAAGATTCTCAGGGTTGCTGGCCAAAAGAGAGACAGTTACTATTGACATTCACCCTGAGCCAGGAGGGCCAAAAAATAACCATTAAGTGGTGCTTGGGAAGGGCAAAGACCTATTCTTGTCCAATCAGTGAAATCCAGAGTGAATTGGAATCTACTTACATGTTGCAATTTATCCTTTGTTCTCAAAGAGGACTATGACATCAGGTTGATCTCTCCTCTCCTCTCCTCTCCTTTCCCGTCCCTTGAGGGTGTTCTGCCCAAAGGAAGGTACATTTTAATGGCGGAAACCTACCTAGTTAACTTGGGTTTTACTGGCTAGATTTCTTTCTCGAAGACCAAGCCTTAATCCCAGTTCACTCTGGATGGGTGTTGCCTCCCTCAAAGTGAGAACTTAAAAGACTTTAGCTTAAAAAGGCCAAGGTCTCCCACTGCCTGCTGGGCTATCTCCAGGCATGCTGACTGACAGCTGGCCATTGGACCCAGATGGCTCTGGAGGAGAAAGTGAGGCTGATGATTTTGCACAGCCCTTCCTCACTCAAATCACATTCAACTGCAAGTCATATCATCCTCAACCTGATGTCATAATCCTCTTCAAAAAGGACAAATATCACCCAAGGATGAAATCAGATGAAAGGGAGAGAGAATTTTGAAGAGGAATGTTCAAAGGGGCTTTGGGTGGGGACATATATTGTCCTTCTCTCCCTTGACAACACTGGAAACTGCAGCCTAACAGCTACATAGGAACTAGCAAGTAGTAGAAAGACCATTTTGCTGACTAGCTATATGACACTGAGCAAGTTGGGGCCTGTTTCCTTATCTGCAAAATGCCAAGGGCTAAAAGAGATTAGTGATTTCAAACTGAAATAGAAATGAGGGTCACTAATCTATGCATACAGATCCTACAGCCCCATATCTACTTGTTTTAAAATGGATATTTTCTATGTTTTATTGTATATTTATTTTGTTAAATATTCCCCAATTACATTCATATCTTTTTCAGGTAGCACTTGAAGACACTACCCCTGGCTTTGTTCTCTAATTCAGGGCTACAAATTGGAGCCTTCTCAGGCTATATACCTAGTAGGGTATTTTAGACATCAAATACCCCAAAAACGTGTCCTGGTTTTGCTTCCAAGATTTAGTTCTTCTGTCTGCAAGCAAGAATGACTTCAGAGCAGGAGGGCCTTGTGTTGACAAAGCTGATAGCCCTATCAGAACTCAGTAACTTCAGGCATTACAGACATATAATCTTTAACCAATTAATTAACCAATTAATCAATTGATTAATCAACCAATTATTATTTATAGAGTGCCTGTCACATGCAAGGCACTGTTTTAGGGGTCATAGGAGACACAAAGTCATGACACTTTTTTTTTTTAAAACAAATCTTCCAGAACTCATACTTTTGAAGGGCTGATGTTAAAGCAGAAACTTGCTGTTTTGAACCAAAATTCGAAAGCTTGAACTTGCTCTAACAAGATACTGTTAATTCTCAAAGTGGTTTAAAACTCCTCTTGGGATGACCTACAAATTACAAAACACCATTCTGAAGATCATTCATTATGGCAAATTTTTAACCTTTGAAGTATGACTTGATTTTTTGGAAACAATTAAAAAACTAGGGAACAGGCGGCTGAGTTACCAAGTTGGGATACACTGGGTTTTTAAAAATTTAAATATATTTTAATCAATGAAAATCTGCCTTCTCTCTCTCCTATCCCACCTTGAGAAAATAAGAAAAATAAAACCTGAGGTTTTTATTTTTAATCTAAAACCAAAAGTTAGTAAAAGTGAGTATTATGTTGATTTTCAGGTTGTTTCCAAAGAGGCATTCCCAAAACATTGCAAACAATGGTAGCACTAGAGGGAAAAGTACATAGCCTCCAAGGGGACTATTTGGAAGCGGGACTATACTCATTTGGATGGATTTCTTCTCATATCTTTGCTTTAAAAGATCAGTCTTATTTCTCTGCATTAGTTAACTAACATATTTTGGTTTTCTCCCTTGAAGGGTTGTGAAGAACAAAGTAGTTCTAAACTTTAGATCAGGAAAAGAAACCTAACATTTAAACCAACAAAGTCCTAGTAATGAAAGAAATTGAAGATCAAAGGTTATCTATTAAGCTAGTGTTAAGCCTTAACATATTTAGGTTGAAATACTGCAGCTCCTCCTTGTGGCAAAAAGAGATTCAACATTGTCCTCCTCAGGCTCTGGGGATAGTATTGAAAATTAGATTACCACTGCTCGAAAGTCAAGGAAGGTCAAAGCCTGCAAACAAAAGATCATAGGATCATAATTTTGCAGCTGAAATGGGACCTTACTGGCTTACCTAGTTCACAGTCTTCCTGTTTTTACAAATGAGGAAAGTAAGGCCAAGAAAGATCGTACCTAAAGTGATGCAGGTGCTAAGTGCTCACTTCCAAAGAGTGAGGAATTAACTAAACCCAGGTTGTCTGATACCAGACCCTGATTTCTAGACTCCCAGCTTTTAGACCCAGGTAAAAATGTGTGAAAGGCAGCTGCTGCCCACAGCCAGCAGGCCAGCTCCACTGAAGAATTCTTATTTGTAAGGATAGAATTTGAGTAGGACAGTGTTGTCAGATGGAGATTTCAAAAATTATAGCTTCTATTCTGCAGAAAATTAAGGTTTTGTAGTGCAGGAGAATTCAGATGAAAAGCATCATTCCACAGAGAAATAGCTTTAATCAACTTTATTGCTGTTCACAAGGGAAAAGGGAGAATATCTGTTAGCTGAGACAGTCTTGGAATATGGCCTCCATGTCTGCCATGCAAGGTACATAGTAGGGTATCAATGCTCCAGCTAAAGGTCCAGAGCCCCTCAATATATCGTCAGAGACAAAGAACCAGTATAATACCAATGGGTGACTGCCATGTTATCTACAGGTGAGAGTATTTTCTAAAATATCTAATGAGAGACATAGGAAATAAGAAGAGGAATAGGGAAGTAAGGATAAGGGACAGGGAAACTGGGGTGTTAAGCTGTCCCTATTTAGGAAGGGGTAAGCTCTTTTAGGCCACATAGGTCCAAGGTATTGATTGCACAGTGGCTCACCCAGCCTGGCAGCTTGAGGACTGAGGCTTAGTTCCTCTCCTGACTGCTGTTTTAAGTCCCAGGTCCTGGTCAATTATCTAAATCTTAATATAATGAATAAATGATGATTTCAAATGGTGCACTGGACAAGAGTTTGGTGCCATAGCTGAACTTCTAGTCTTTGGGTAATGCAGGCAAAGAATGAAAGTTCTTTAGAGATTAATGCATATATGATGGTGGTCTAGGCATGCTTGGTATAACCTGCTTTCACCCTATTTACAGAGCAATTTTTCTACTCTTAACATAAACCCCCTTCAGCTTCATTTGGTTAATACTGACAGAAATCGCTTGGACTGGATCAGCACCACTAGTTTGTTGTTGATCAAAATGGCATCACTATGTCGGGGTCAAGGTATAGCATGTGCTCAGACTAATACAAGCTCGAAGATTCTGCCATGGTCAGACCATTATAGTCCATATGAACATTTGGAGTGGAGATACCTCTAAATTTGAACATCTCAAGTTTCTTTTGAGTTCCTGTGTTTTGAATCTAGCCATGTATAGAAAGCTCCTAGGTCATAAGAATGTGGGAAGATTAAAAGAGAAAATAATATTTCAATAACCACCCTTCACCAACAAAATCATGGAACAAAAATTAAAACCGGTGACACTGAAAACAAAAATAGTCTAGGGTAAATCAACTCTGGTGCATGCTTATTTTGGCCATTTCCAAAATGGACACATTTTACTATCTTGGTAATTTTACGTAACTTGACAAATCCCTCTTTAGTTTAGTGCAATTATGCATTAGAACTTTTTTGATGGTCCCCCCGAATGGAATTTTACAAAGTTCTACAAAATGCACAGCTAGAGAGTGTTAGGTGACTGAGGTTGCATTTGAACTCAGGTCCCTCCTGATTACAGGGCCCATGCTCTTTCCACTGCACCACCTAGCTGCCCCTCAGCTTGTTTTTTAAAATGAGATTTCATCCAGGTTATCAAATTTGCCTTTCTATTAAAAATGACATTTATATAGCATTTTAAAGTTTGCAAAGCATTTCACAAATTTAAGGTGAGTTTGGTCCTCATCTTTCTCTCTACCCCGCCTACTGTAACACAGGATAGAAGCAGGTTAATGTGCTAACAGGTATCACCCAGCAAAGTCCATAAGGTAGCTATTATTATCTATGTTTCACAGGTAAAGAAACTCAGTTTCCTTACCATTTCAGGAATGCTAAATGACTTGCCAGTAGTCAAATAGTGTCAAAGATGGGAATCAATTCCAGGTCTTTCTGACTCCAAGGCTAATATTCTTTCTTTTGGTCTGGATATGTGATGCCAAAAGACTTGAGCATTATTCTAGTCTACAAAATTTTCAAATGAGGTAAATGGTGTAAGTGTGGCAAATCTTTTTTTGTGGAAGAGGATATCCAACTTCAGCCTCATTGTAATTCCTCACATTTCTTATTCAGTATATGAATTCAGTAGCGATGTGTGTCTAACATCCTTTGCCTGGACTATTATAGTAGTCTCCTAATTGTTCCGTCCAGATCCTTTCCTCTACACAACTGTCAAAAGGATATTCCTACAGTAATAGGGATGACCACATCACTTCTTTGTACAGTAAACCACAGTGGCTTCCTATTGGATCAAGTGCATTGTTATCTATAAGGTTCTTTGGCTTTGAAAGCCTAGCTCCAGCCTACCTTGCCAGGCTAATTATATGGCATTCCCTGCCGTGCACTGTGGTCCAGTAAAACTGGCCCTCTTGTCATTGCTCACATAGGACATTCCATTTTCTGTCTCTGCACAAGCCATTTCCTAGAAGGCACTCAGTTCACCTCGTGGAAGCCTCAATACCTAGCACTGTCTGGACCAAGGTAGATGCTTAAGAAATGCCTGCTGAGGCTGACACAGGCTCTTTCACTAGCCCTACTGTTCCTGTGTCAAAGCATACAATTCATAGTCAGTCCTTCTCTGATAAGCAACAAGCCATTTTTTTCTTGGGAGTCTGGTATTCATTTATTCTGGTCACAATTCAGCTTAAAAAAATATCTCCCTTACTATATTCCTTTACCAGTTTTTTCTTCACCTTTTAGTCTTATGTATTGATTCCAAAGTTCAAATAACTAAGATCATTTAGAACAGAAAGGGTATAAAGAGCAGGACAAATGGTAAGGGCCAGTGGTTCTTAATGCAGTTGTAGAGGATGATAAAGATTTTACCAGACCAACTATATCTGGCGATTCTCTGGCTCAAGCAACCAAAAGTTAAGTGTGAGCACTTGTGCTCTCCTATGCTGAAATGGGTGGGGTGACTTGGAAAGGCCTATGACTATTGGGAATGAGTAGAGCTGATGATCAGAATGAAAAGGAGGGCTCTGGGTTCACTTCTTCTGGGGTGGGAATGAAGGCTCATCAACCACCTAGGAGAGGAGGCAGGGTAGGGAGAACGGCTCCTTACATGTTCTGCTACTATAGTGCCCTGTGGGATATTTTATTTCAGAATTAACAACAAAAAATATTGCAAACTTTATAATGAGTATTAAATATTTGACATAATTTAAGTACATGGTAATATGTTAACTACTGATGAGCAATGCCTATAAAAAGGTATCTAGTCACTGTGCTGACTCCTACCAATTAAATGTTTATTGTACTACCCTCCCCTCCTAAAACTCAGCAACCACTTGGGCCAGTAACAAGTAGGAACCAAATTTACACTTATCACACTTTCCTCAAGATCCCATCCAAGGGACAAAATGTTAATGATTACGAACGTTGCCAGAATATAACCCTCAAACCTCCCAAAAAATAACTGTCCCAAAAGTCTCTGAACTTCAAATTACTAAAGCACATCTTTATTTTGCAATTGAACAATTAAGTTTCACAACTATATTTATTTTCAAGTTTTACCTAAACAACTTTTTCAACAGAAATGAAATATAGCCACAAAATATTTAACAGCATCTCACATGATATAATGAAGTTTTTCTTAAGACTAAAACAATATTGGTTAATGAAAATTAGCATTTTCATCCTGGGAACTGCTGGTATTTTGTAGATTATTTTGTTGTATTGATGGCAAGAGCTTTCATCTTTGCTGAGATGAAGACAAAATACACAAGCCCCTTTTAAAGCATACAGTAAATAGCTGCAGTGAAAAAAAGCACAATGACAATTTCGTATTGTCCAGTGCTGACCAAATTCAAGTTTATACATTTTTTTTTTTCAAATGAACCCTTCGCTCTTTTGCCGTAGGGAGTTTATTTGATCAGGGTGAGGGGGAGGGGAAAGGGGAGTTTTTTGTAATAATAGAAAGTCATTTAAAAAAACTTAATATAAAAATCCACAGGACTGATTTCAGCTTTCAAATGATCAGTTTACAAACTTGGGATAGTCATTAGGCAATGTCCAGTTCAGTGGAATCAGATAAATAAAAGGGGCAGGAGAAACGTGAAACTCTTTATTGTAATCAGGAAATAATTTCTGCTAGGATTATGATATGGATGAGATTCTTTTTTTTTTTTTTCATTACACAGAGGCTAGCACCAGGAAAACAATAACAAGAAGAACAAAAAAAAAAAAACAACCAAAATTCTAAACATTCTCTACACAAAAATAATCTTTTCAAAAATTACTATTTAAAATGAGATCACTGTTAAATATACAGTGAAATATCTGTCCCAAAATTAAGCCTACACTGTAGAAAATAAAGACTAGCTTTTCTTATTTGATAAGATAACATGGATGGTAACTGCAACGTCCTGATGCTGTAGGGCTGGGCAGTTTGTTTGTAGCAGATGTGTTCTCACATACAGCAGAAAATGAAACAGCTTAATGTAAACTGTTTTAACCCCTTACGCCCCATTTTTTGGCATGTGCCTCAAAGAGTAAAAAGGGTTAGGACTTTTTTCTCTTAATTGTACTGTTGTACATTATCTACTTATCTTTAGTTATCAAAACCTAAAATAAGTTACAAGTACAAAAAATACATATTTCCAGGTATTTATGTAATGTCAAAATAATGCAAAGCAGAAATGTTCATAGTAAACAAAGCCTGTCTGCAGCTGAGAGAACCCAGAGTTCAGCAAGGGGAATCCTTTTGCAGTTTTTTGTATTAAATAAATTGCTGAAAGGTGGACAACTAAGATTATACCAATTGACTTCTGAAGATATTCAGTAAATTTCAAGTTGATATTTTCAAGCATTTGTAGTTGAGTATAATTTTTTTTAATGCTACATGCTGATCAATTAAATTCTTTTTTCAGAATTCTACCTCTCTCCCTTTCATTCTCCCCCTTGGCCCCCTGCCAAAAAAAAAAGTCAGTAGTTAAGCATGATATAAAGTGCTACTATTGAATTTACAGGAAACAGTATGTTCAAATTTGGTTTATAAACAGAAAACTATGTGGCACCACTAATTCCAAACCCATCTATGGGAAGAAAATTACTGCTGAAGTATTAGAAATGTATGAATGCCAGGAAACCTAAGAAAACATCTGTAAATCTTCTAGCCCAGTATTACCTTGACTAAGCAAATAACTTATACATAACATTTCCAGGAGTGCAGAGATTTAAGCAATCTGAATTTTCCACTTAAAGAACATGGTTGTTTGCAACTCATCCTCACTCTTTTAAACACAGTTTGGCAAGTCTGCATCTTTCACTTTCTAAGGTCCATATGTCGACTTTGGGGATGAGGGCTCCAATTAAAACATACTTCTCTGCAATTAAACTAATGTAATCAGAATCCTTTTATTCGTAAGTGCCTCTTGGTGAAAGATTTCATTTAGTAATGAAACATTTTATTTATGCCAAACACAATGGATAATAATTCACTGTGCTTTTCAAATCTTCTAGGACTGGGAAGCCTGATACTAGCTACTTAATTTTTTTAAGGAACTGTAACCAAGACAAAGGAAAAATAAGCCCCACAAATATTTAGAGCATTTCCCCCTCACGGAAACCTAATTGTTCAAAGTAAACCCAGTTATTAAAACAACTGGAAAGTAACTGAGAGAAGTTACTGAGACAAGAATGCTTCACAGAGAAAGGATAAAAATTCAGCCTCTAAGCTATAAAAATGACAAGAAATGAGCTTATTGGGTTGCTATTTTCTAGAGGAACTGCTACACAAAATGATCATTCAAAAAAGTTGGTTTCATATTTTAGTTTCTTTGCAGATGAGCTAGTAAATCATTTAGGATTACAAGCAACCAATTGTATGTCGTGGTAATTTGGACAAAATAGTCTTGACTGTACATGACTCCTAGAATTAAAAAACCTAACCACTTTTATTGCTTCAGTGTACTCCACTTATACTCAAATTCAGTGTATTTGAATGATATAATTCAGGCCACAGTTGTTTGGCTTAAACCAAAGTTATAACCCTCAAAATGTTTGCCTGAATTTTTGGATGCCTTAGTGACAGTCCCTTGAGATATCACCTCATGTTAAATACATAAAATACACCAGTAAATATTTGACAATATCTTTTTTTTCTCATTTCCTCCACATATATATCCCCATCTATATTTCAGAGTTCAAGAATACAAATCTTCTACATTTAAAAACAATATTCTAAAATTTTTACAAATGATATATGGCCCTTACACTTTTCAATCCTAAAGCCAAAAGGAAAACAAAATGAAAAAAAGGAAATTTGTACATCATACGCTGTCACAAACTTCAATGACATTGCTCCTATTTACAATACAATGAAAACCACTTACGTGTTAAACTGCATTTTGTATGAGGGAAGTGTAACAAACTTTACTTTTTTTTCTTTTCCTTTTTACCCTCTGCCACCCCCCCTTTTTTTAAAAAGAAACGGTATGAAAATAACTATTTGTAAAATCGAAGTCATAATTCTAACTACTTATATGTCTGAAAGGTACATTCATGTTCTTTTATAACATGAATGACATACAAAAATTTTCTTTTTTAAAGAAGTGATAATTTATACCTAAAGTAAAAGTTTTTTGTTTTTGTTTTTGTTTTTGTTTTTAGCAGTTTTGACCGTTTTTTGTCCATAGAAAAATATATTTACACTTTTTAGGCCATTTATACCACAACAGATAGAAAGTTAGGTTTAACTAAAGCTTTTATGGTATGATAAGGCTTTCAAATCTTTTAAATATTTGCCTTGGGAATTTTTAAATATTTTTAAGAGCTTAAATAAGTGTCAGAACTTTCTTCTAAAACCATGGCCTTAAATCATAGCAACTTTTACATATACATATATATATATATACACACACACACACACACACACACACACACACATATATATGTATTTTGTATTTCTTAAGCACTACACAAAAGTATGGGGTTGATAGGAGATAATTTTTCAGGTCATCTCATCATAATGAATTATTTAAAGAATAACTTCTCTGACCACTACACTGGCAAGGATTTTAATCTGCTACAAAAATAAAGTCCAGGAAAAAAAAACCTAAAAAACTTTATCAAAGCAGTTTTACCAAGATGAAATAATATCTAATTTATTGCTGAAGCAACACTTGCATTTGATGAGAGTGAATTATTAAGAATATCTGTAGTGTTGTTAAAAAAAATCTTCAATGCTTCTATAATAAAGGAAAATTTGGGAGATCGTATTGCAGATGATGAAAAGCAACTAGCAAAACAATCTGCTTTGGTCTGGAAATTTAAAGATTGAAATAAAACAAGAATTCTAATACATAATTTTAGATATTTTTCTAGAGCACTGAGAGGTTAAGTGACTGGTCAGTGGTCACACACACACACACACACACACACACACACACACACACACATACACACAGTACGTATCACAAGTAGACTTCAACTCAAGTCTTACTGATTCCAAGGCTGCTGCTGCCCTTTTATTCATTAGACCATGAAGCTATGGTATTTGAGCTGTTATCAATACAGTCCTAAGTGTATTTTAGAAAGCAAGTAATGCATAGTTATAAAACCACAACAGGTTAACAAACTGTCCAACAATCTATGCTATCATATTGATGCATTGGAATTTAGTGGTAATCAGTTTCTATTTAATTTGGTGGAAACAACATAAAAAAAGCTATAGTACAAAACCCCTACAAAATTCTGGCTATGGAGCCGAAGCAGATCCATTGAAATTAAAAATCAAAGTCTGTCATTTTGATGAATGGGGTAATTTAATGTAGACTAGTGAGATAGCAGATGGGAATGGACATCTACTATACTTTGGCATCAAATTAAGAAGAGTATACTTTTAAACACTGGTCATTTGACCAGATTTCTGTTCCAGCAAATAACTGTTGTGTTGTACTTGGCTAATAGTGCTTTTATTATTATAGGCTAAAACCAGGTTAACATAAACTATATAAAAAAAAATCACCCACAACAATAAAACTGCCTGTAAACATACCCCACTCATTGTGGTATAAATGGTTTTTGTGAACACAAAACTGCTTTGGCAAAGGTACATAAGAATAGATATGTAAAGTACAGATGCTATGTAGTACACTCTTATAATACACTCTTGCTTCCTTTTAAATTCCAGTACATTTTCATGATATGAACATAAATTCTTTTATTGTAACGGACATGTTCTAAATCTTTATGGTAGACTTTAAGTGCTTTATTAAATTAGCCCTCTGTAATAACAAAACTACAGCCCAAACTTTTCCTATAATGCCAACCAGTTTTCACAAAGTATATTGGACTAAAGACTTTACAAAGACTAAAATAATCCCAGGAGGGAGGTAAGATAAGCAAATTCATGGATCAGGACACTACTCACACCTGCCTTTTGAAGCATAATTTTTTGTTTCCTTAAGTGAAATCCCATGACTTCATTATAATTGTCATCCAGTGAAAACAGCAACTGAGGATAGAAATGAAAATCTCTCCCAGGGAAAAATGAAAAAATGTAAATCATGAACACTTGTGGAATTTAAGCATATTATATAATATGTAATATATATTAAGCAGGAACAAATGATTAGTCATAGGATTGTAGTGTTAAGAGATTAAATGCCTAAGCATAAAAAGATGGAATAGGGAGCAAAGAAGGCATGTAGTGCAAGCCTCCTGTTTTAATGAGGAAAAAAACTGAGGCCCAGGGAGTTAAAGTGATATACCCACAGTCATAAAGCAGGAAGCATCAGAGACAAGATCCGAAGTTAGGTTCTTGGACTTCAAAGTCAGTACTTTTTCCATTGGATCAAGATGTCTCTCTAGTCATCAGAAGGCAGTGTGGTATAGCATACTAGACTAGAAATTTGAAGACAAGGGTTCAGGACCTTGGTTTTCCTAATAATTGTGCTCAATTCTCTCCCAATCTTCCCTTGTGGATTATTTTGCCTTTCAGGGCATCAGGTTGCCTGTTTGTAAAATGATGGGGCTGTATTAGATGACTTCCAGGTCTAAGCATAGGGCTTTAATTCAAACACACTGGATTTGCTCATGTATTATAAAAATATGACCTTAAAATTAATTGCTCATTCTCCCCATCACTGATGCTAGCTACTGTGAAATATATATCTATATATCTATATCTATATATAAATACACATATACACAGCATACATGCAAAATAGCTTTTCTCTATCAAAGCTTGACAAATCCAAGTAAACAACTTTTTTAAGGAAATGGCTTAATAAAAACATTGATAAAATTAAAGTCAGTTAAAAAATCAATTATTTTCTTTGAATTTCCCTAATCAAGAGGATCAACATTCTTTTTAACTGGCTATGTTGGTAGGTCACTGGAAAGCAATTTAAATCTGTTGACCATGATCCACCTTGAATGTGTATTTGTGTGTGTGTGTGTGTGCGCGCACATGAGTGTGTACATTCACACACATATTCTAAGAGATACTGCTTTTCGTCTTACTGTGAACATATATTTTATACCCAAATAATCTCTAATGTGTTATGGGGAAAGAAAACCTACAAAAGAGAGACCACAGGTTTTTCTCTCTTATTATAAATGCTTTTAATATCCTGATTTCCATTCATCAAATTAAGGATGGCAATGCAATATTTTCTTCTTGGGAATGGTGGTGGTTTAGGAAAGGAGAGAAGAGTTGGCATTTCCTAACAAAATATTACTTAGGAAAGATGGTTATCAGAACAATAATCCTGAAATTAGGGACCATTACTAAATAGAAATAATTTTTGACCTGAAAGTAAATTTTTGAAAAATTCCACAAGTTTCAGTTAGATAAAATTATAGAAATGTTCAGCAAAGAGGAAAGAATACGTATATTCATGAAAATGGCTTCAGGATCCTCTTTGTTATTCTTCTGTTAAAGGACAATAAACTTATTAGCTCTGGGAGGATAATAGGCTTCCACCACAGATGTAAAAATAAACTTGAGGGTATTCCCTGATAAGAAATGCAAGAGTGAGACATTTAAATATATTTATGACAATTCAAACACGTTACCATTTACTTATAGGCACTAATGAAGGTATAAGAACTCAAATAAAACCAATGATTACAGTTCACAACAATAGCTCAAAAAGAACTCTCACTGATGAGAGATACTAATCATAATGTTTGCACATGTTCATATTCATACAATTTCCTCCTCTGTGGTCTGGTTTTCACACTTTTTTTTTTTAATACAGTGACAAACCAAATGGCTGAATTTTCAGTTTAACGGAAAAAAACACATTAGTTAAACTAGTTATTTGGTATTGTGTAGACAAGATTATCTTACTGTTTGACTGAATTCTTTACTTTTCATCAAGTTCTATTGGTATTATATAGGCATCTACACTGCATTTATCTGTGATTGGTAGAGGACAGGATTTTTGAATAGGACCAACTATATTTCTTCATTGTTCATTTTGGGAAGAATATGTTATTTGGGAACAAGTAACAGAATTTATCTTCAGTTATCAGTTTACATGTAATTTTATTGTTTAGTATAAAATCCTGTAAAACCTCACAGGTCCTGATTATTTGAGACTTCCATTAACTTATAATTATTCATTTAGATTATACTGAAGTCTCTCACAGTGTGCAACATTTTTAACATCCAAAAATGGCATTCTAAAATGCCCATCTGAACCTATGCTCTACATAATTAAGACAATACACAAATCTTCAGAAAACCATTTGTAAATAGTATCTTTTCTCAGCCATAATATATGTATATACATATACATATATATACATATATATAAAATTATCTTTTCATCTCACATTCAAAATATATGCGTAAATCCCTATGTATATCAAACTGGACGATTTAAAAAATTCTTTCTTCCCACAGGTTACAAAAAAGGAAATAAACATATACACAACCAAAATGAACTTTGTTATTATATCAGCTACAGAGATAAAACTCTTCCTCCTGATATATATATAATTTAAATAAGTAGCACATGCATATAGGGGCAATTTAATTGTACACCACAGTGACAAGAAAAACCACAGTCATAGTAATTAAGAAAAAAAATCTAGAAACAAACCAACAGTGCTTCATTGCTTATTTAAAAGACACCAAACCAAACAGAGCAATGTGGACATAAGGTGACATCAGTCAAAATGAGTTTAGAAAAGTAAATTTTTGCAGGGGATGGGAAGAAAAAAAATCGTTAAGTCATTGTTACAGATTTATGTCTGTGGTATCAGTGTATTCTTCATATTGCCACCAAAAGAAAGAGCAAAGATAAAATTGAACATCCAATATGAAGAACCTAGTAGCTCTCACTGAAATGAAAACCCTCTCCCCCAAAAGGAATGTGCCACATTTTAAAATAATTTCACAGCAGCAGACTGCTTATTTACTCAGTAAGCAAAATAGCTTTGTTTTTCACAGGAACAAGCAACCACTGAACAAAAAGGAATGGCATTTTCCCGACCCCTTGTATCACTATATACTTCCAATCCTAGATACCATTAGTAAATGTGAACCCATTCAAAATGCATAAAAAGGTGAGAATGTACACTATACACACCTTCCCCACAGGGTTGTATGAGTGCCTTTTCATTAGCCATTTGGGAAGTCTCAAGGCACTTAAGGGGTTAAGACATAATGCATGCATTCATTTACATTATGTATGGGAAGTTACATGACTTGAAACAAACCAATTTTATGGACTAAGACTGCCATGTTATCCATTGCAAGCATTCTGCAGGTTCATATTTATACTTTTTATAAGATGCTGGCAAATAAGCATCTTTCTAACAAAAGAAAATTCCATTTTTCTTCTAATAATCAGCAGATCTATTTCGAGGGAGTGTTGGGTAAAATGCCACATTAATAGGCAGTGTATTGGCTAATATTCAGAATATTGCTAATGACTTAAAAAAAAAAAAAGACCCAGTACACTGTAAATATATGAAACACCGGAGAAGACTGTGGCTAATATCTGATGTTTACTTATTTTTTGTTTCCAAGATGCAGGTGTGTAACATAGATGGTAAGAATTCCGAGCCTTGTTTTTATCAATCCAACCAGAAGAGGACTGGATGAGCATTACCATGACATTTCATAAATTATTCTGAACCCATTTAAGCTCATTTATCTTTTTTTTTGTTCGGAGCAAAGAATGAAATAAAGTCTTCAAACATAAGAGTTATAGAGTTTGAGAGACTGACTTTTGTTTCAATGTAAAGTGCAACAGTGCTGAATTTTCTGTCTTTTGTCAATTCTTCATTGTTCTCTGATGCCATTGTCTGTAAGTAGTATTATGGTGGCACAGTGAATACAGCCAGTTCTGTTATAACGGACAAAAATGTCTCAACAAAGATCCCAGCCCTTTTGCTCTCTTATTTATGCAACTATGTCTTAAAAGGTTTAATAAGTCCTTCTTCATAAACTTTCAAAATAGCTTCACAAACAAATCTGTATTGACTCTGAAAAAGAAGATGGAATCAGTTAGAGAAAAAGATAGTATCAATAATATAGGTCACGCTTTCTTATTAGAACATTAACTTAATTCCATACGATCCTTTGGTTAATACAAAATATTAAAACAAAATCAAATACCACAGACTAATCCAAAAAACATGATGATTAAATTCACTGATTTGAAAAAAAAATGAGAATAAAAATTCTATGATTATCTTTAAAAATTCAAAACCTTCTAAGTATTAAGTAACTTTTACTGATCTATTATTAAATCGATGTAGAGATTATATGTATTTCAAATATCTTAAACTTTTCTAAGCCTCAATTTCCATACCTTTAAAATGAAATGAAGAAAATTTAAAACTCAAAATCTTATGGGAGTGTTGAAAACTAAAAATAAACAAATTAATTATTAAAAAAAAACAAAAGAAACTAAGAGGAAATGAAGTTTGATACAAAAGGTTTTTTTTTTCATCCCTGAGTTTTTAGCTTGCCAATGTATTCTCCATTGTGAATCTGACTCTTGCTCTCACCCAGTTCTATACAAGGGCAGTGTTTAATTGTTCATCATGTTATATGTACTTTGAGAGCATTACTGAATTTATGGCCTCAACATAAATGAGTTATATCTGTATTTGAAAGGTCATTAACAATGAAATTTAAAATCTTGGTCTTGCACATTCAGAGTAAGACTTTCTTGACTAGCTTACTATTAAAATATACAACTCTGATTACATTTTTCTTTCTATGAAATACTATTTAAAATACCAAGTTAATGCTTTTTAATGAGATTTTCAAAAGTATTGTTGATGCATTTTGTTTTTTCATTACTAAAATTTCTGGAAGAAAAAGAAGAAAAAACCATCTTCCCCTCTGGATGGAACCTTTCTTTGTTATAAACAGAAATTAAAACAAACAAACAAAACCTGATTAAGTGACCACATCTGACAACAGAGACAATGTTCTATTCCAGTAGGTCAATGCACTGGTTTTTGGCCAAGTCACTGACCGTGACATAAGTTTATTATCCATTCTCCAGGACCCTCATTAGTTTTTCCTTTACTGAGAGTCTTATTTCCTTTTAGTGATCTTTTCAATTACATTGTTTCAGTCACTGTGTATATTGCTTTTTGTTTCTGCTTTATTTGACCCTGTAACAGTTCATACAAATCTTTATATGTTTGTCTGAATTCCTCATGTATGTGGTGTGCAAATTACTTCGGACAAATTAAATTTGTTGATGTAAAATAAAATAAAATGAAATTAGACCAAATTCCCTTCAAGCTCTAAGATTCTATGATTCTTTGTTTGGATTTGATTTAATGCAATTTGATCATAGTCACCCAATAGCCTAACTTCCAGGTTATTTTATAATAATGGAAATTTCATTATAACAGACTTAAGAATTTCAATAGAGCTATTACACTGGAGGCTCTCTTAAGATACTTCATTCAGTGATTGTATGATTCTTATTGTTCCCCATGATGTATATGATACTGGGCAGAGACAGTCTGGGTATTAAATAATTGATATGCTCGTTTGTAAAACATCAGCGTGCATAGTAGACAGAAGATTGGCCTTAATGTCAAGAAGGCCCCAGTTCAAGTTCCACCTGTGGTGTACAGAAGATGTGTGATCACGGGGAAACCACAACTTCTCAGGGCCTGACACCTCTCTATAACCATAAACTGCAGTTAGGTTGCTAATGTGTTTCAAGAGAGAATTTTCTGACTGGGATGAAATCACAGGTCTGGTTACCACCTCCATGGCCACTCCAAACCACCCCCCCACCCCCCCACAAAAGCACTTACAAAATACCTGAACACAAAAATTTGCTGGGGATGTAAAGATAAAATAAGTGTAGTGTATAATAAATTACTATTTGCATTCAGCATAAAAAGCACTATACTTACAGGTGTTTGAATCATCATGGCTCTTTGATCTCTCATTGTCCTTACAATATCTAGTGGATAAACTGGTTGATTGCACTCAATGAGACACATAGCTGTTTCCATAGTAATAAGAACCCCTGTTCGTCCAATCCCAGCACTAGAAAAAAGAAATAAATGGGGTAGGGAACTTGGTTGAAAAATTTCTTGATGAATTCTTATAAATGAGATGCATTACAAAAAATTTAATTGAAACTTTAATGATCATATTCTATTTGTAAGCATGGGCTGTCTGCAATGGAATTTTAGTTACAGAAATAGGATTTTAAGAAGAAAATAAGAACAATAATGGTCTAAGAACTTGAACAAAATTCTCCTGTTTATTGTTCCCCAAGTTACCATTTTTTCCACAATTAGAAATAAGAATATTGGTTAAAAATTTACATTTATTTTTTAGCAACTTGATTAAAAGTACAAGTGCTTGTAAGCAAATTGATTTTTTAAAAAAAGCTGTAAAAATTGTAAAGTAAGAAACTACTACTAATATCTTCCCTTTCAAACTTCCCTGATGTTAACTACTTTGTTTATTCTCTTTATACTTATTCTCCATATGCTAATTTATGTCCTCATTGTCTCCCCAGTTAGAATACAACTGCCTTTGGAGTAGGATTTACTGTATTTGGATTTCCAGTGCTCAGCACAGAGTAGAAATTCAATACTTTTTTTTTTTTTTTTTTAGTTTTTAGGCAATTGGGGTTAAGTGTCTTGCCCAGGGTCACACAGCTATTGTGTCAAGTGTTGGTCTGAGGCCAGATTTGAACTGACTTCAGGGCCGGTGCTCTATCCACTGCACCACCTAGCTGCCCCTATGTTGTTTTTTTGTTTGTCTGTTTTGTTTGTTTTTTTTTTTTTAATTCAATACTTGTTGAACAATATGTGTTAGGACTATGAGGTAACCCCTGCTGTCTACTAAGGCCAAGTTCAGCATTCTTCCCACTACACTAAGGTTTGATTTATTTTTTGAGGAGACCTAGGTATGTCTGTAGGCAAATGAGAAGGTGACAGCAAAGACCTAGAGACGGACCATGCATTCCATTCAATAAACATTTACTGAGTGTCTGCTATGTGTAAAATACTTTGCTAGGCTCTGAAAATACAAATCTATTCCAAAGGAGACAGGAGGGATGAGAGACAAAGAATGATTATCAGAGTCTTGGAGGAAGACATGATAAAGGAGAAGGGAGTAAGGACAAAGAGAGAGAACAGCTTTAAGAAAGAGTACCTGGGACATCTCTATTTCATCTGAGACAGAGGAGAAAATGAGTGATGATACTTAGAAGTTCTGAGAAACGGTGGTGAGAAAGAGAGGAAACTCCTTTTAGATCACTTCAATCTCCTCTGTCTAAAATGCCCTCCTAATTTGTACCTTTTTAGTTCCTATCCATCTTTTAGGGCTTAACAAAATGCCATTTTTTTCATAAGCCCCTTTCCTAATTGTCTCCAGCTGGAAAGAATTCTCCCTTATCTGAATTCTAACAGCATTTTGTTTATACCTTTCACTGCACTTTCCTTTTCCTTCCTTCCTTCCTCATTTTTTCAATATGACTGATGCCATAATTTCTTTTGTATAACTATATATATTTGTAATGGACTTTTGTTTTTCTTGTTTTCTCAATGGTAGTGGAGGGTAGAGGGGATGGATAATTCAGAACTGAAAATAAAATTTAATTAAAAAAAAAAAACTAGCTGCCTCCTCTTCCATATGGGAAGCCCAACAATTCTAATTCTATATCTCTAGTCAACTTGTCAAAGATGAGCAGGAATAACTGTAAGCCTTAAATTACTGTATGATGGCTAAATTAATTATAGTTTAAAGAATGATACATAAGGATAAAACATAATAAATAGTCTTCCTTTCAGATAACCTATTTATGCACCTGTTCATTTCAAAGAGTCAGGAAACAGAATACCTGCAATGAACAATGATAGGCTCTTCTTTGCCAGCTCTCTTATTTCGCACATGACAGACAAAATCAAGAAAGTCACTTGAATCATCAGGAACTCCATGGTCAGGCCAGGCTATGTACTGAATCTGGGTGAGTTGACGACTCTCATTTTTCTAATTATAAAAACAGAAATTGTGAGCTTATGATTTAGGAATGATATTCAAATATAAAAGAGTTCTTGCACCTTAATTTTGAAAGTAAAGCAAATCCGAGCCAACAAAAATTATAACATGCAGCAATGAAGTTTTAAAAACAGGTTTTCCTGTTTGCTATGAAAAAATTAATGTCACAGAAATAGTACCTATTACTTTGTTTTTAATAATCTAACGTTGATGCATATAAAATTAATACCTATCCCCATTTGAAAATTCTGGTTCTGTTGAAAGCACTGATCTTTATGACAGTTAAGTGTAATAATAATATTAAATAGCTAGCATTTATGTAGCACCTGCTATGTGCAAGGCACTGTGGTAAATGCTTTACAAATCTTGTTTGAGTCTCACAACTCTGGGAGATAGATACTATTATTATCCTCAATTCACAGTTGAGAAAACTGAGGCAGCAGAGGTCAAGTGACTTAAGATCATATATCAAATGCAGGTAAAACTGCATTTGGTTTTGACTTAACATAAAAAGTTTTCATTACAATTTCTTAAAAAAAAGGGGGGGGCAGCTAGGTGGCACAGTAGATGGAGCACCAGCCCTGGTGTCAGGCGGACCTGAGTTCAAATCCGACCTCAGACACATAACACTCACTAACTGTGTGACTCTGGGCAGTCACTTAAACTCAATTGCCTCACCAAAATAAATAAATAAATAAAACCCCCCCAAAACAAACAAACAAACAAAAAACCATCAAAGAAGTGCAACAAATGTCGAATAAACATCTTATGTTGCCCTTGGAGGAAAAGGAAAGATTTTGCATTTATTAATTTTATGGTATTCCATAAAATGATGAAATTTTAGGTCTTAGTTCAAGATATAGTGTATTCTGTATATCTAGATTCTTCTTTGGTGGAATAGTGGAGGGAAGAAATACTGAAAAACAGGAAGATGTGATTATCCATTTGGGTCTCTGTAAAGGTGATGAAAAACAAGATTGTCTAAAAGTCACTGAAAGAGGTGATTCCTGGACAGAATTGATTAAAAAAAAAAACATTCTGAGGGAAAATGCTTGCGATTATGTAACTTTAAGTTCCTCATTCAAATCTTTGGGAATTTTAAACTAGGATTCTTTTACTACTGTGGAATCTTAAAAGTTCACAAGATACTCCAAATATGGAAACACCTCACACATGAGGGTAACTTCACAATTTAGAAGATGGCTTCAAATTCAGAAACAAGAGGGGAACAAAGGTTATGTATTGTGTGATAAGGGTAAATCGTCACAAAGCTGAAGCACTAAAGATCATAAACTCTGTATTTATGTGAGTGCCTTGCAGATTCTTACTTGGGCTCAGCATTGCTATCAGACCAATCATGACCTAGGAAAAAAAAAAGGTTGGTGTGCTCTTTTACAGGGCAAAATATAGTTTCTTTACTTTCCCACTGGATGCCTCAACCAGTGGTATCAAACACAAATAGAAAGCATTAAATTCAAGTGGAAATGGGGTCACTCTGTAATGGGTGCATATTGATTTAGAAAATCACATATTAGCATTATCCATGTTCTACTGTATTTTTATTTATTTTATTAAGTATTTCCCAACTGTGTTTTAATTTGGTTCCAGATACATTCATTCTGATGCCTCTGGCCTAGATCATCAACTCTTTGCCCTAGAGCAGGATTTCTTAGCCTGTGGTGTCTGAATCTGCTTTTAAAAATACTTTCATAACTGTACTTCAATTACAACTGGTTTCCTTCTGTAATGTTATGGATTTATTTTAAGCATTTAGAAACCACTATTCTGAGAAGAGGACCACAGGTTTCACCAGACTCCCCAGGGGACCTAGAGACAAAGAAGATTGAGAATCTGTTAGAGGATCAGTTCCTAAACAGTTTCCATTTCTAAAACTGGTGGTATCCAAGTAGCACACAGAGAAAGGCAGGCAGTGGCTACAAACACAGCACGTCTTTTTAAACTTATTCAACAATCTCCATTCAGCTACACAAAGTGAGATATTTTACTACATAACTGAGACCTGTTTTTAAGAGACACAAAGTAATCAATAACATGGTTATGCACACAGCTCAATGTATTTTGTTTTTTGGGGTTTTTTTTTTTGGCATTTAAGTCTAGAGCTAGATGGAGCCTTTTTTTTAAAACACAATTGACACTGGATACAATGCTCCTCTCACCTCTAAGTTACATAGTGTCATGTTTCTGAAGACATAGGCAGAATTTCCTTCTTCGGAATGGCAGGTGACCTGGAAATTCCCATACAATGAACTTTCTGTGAGTTCTGGCCAATACTGATGACACTTCACCTAAGGTAAAAAAAATTCCCAAAGGAATTGTGTTTGTATTTATATTCATAAATGCTATATCTGACCCAGAGCCCCTCTTGAACATGTTTATTTACAGAACACTAACAGATGAAAAAAGGGCTTTACATATCTCCCTCTGATACTACCTAGGTTGCCTTGAGCAAGTCACTTCCCCTCCCTGGGCCTCAGTTTTCTCATTTATAAAATGAGGGGGTGGACTCGATGGCCTTGGTGGTCCCTTTAGCTCTACATCTATAAGTCAAGTATCTCCTTTCATTTTCGTAACAGACGTATGAGGTAAATTCATGTGAAAAAACCGGGACTGAGAAATAATAGTAATTCATTATTGTTATTATTGATAGCATTTATATAGCACTTTAAGGTGCTTTACATGTATTACCTCATCTGGTCTGTCCTCTGAATTTCATTCTAGTGCTCTTCCCTTTATAACATGCTGCCTAGAACTAAAGCATCTACAGCCTTTCCGGATGCAGTGAGAAAAGCATTTGTAAATTAGAAGAACATATGTAAACATGCAGTTACAAAGAACTGAAGATTAATTAGAGACCATTTTTTAAAAGAACAGTCAAGCTGAAGAAAATCTACAGGAATGCAAAAGCAAAGTTTTCACCAAGCATCCATCGTGAACAAAGTTTAAGGCACTATATAGTCTTCAAAAAAAAAAAGATAACATGTAATTGTGCAACAAAAATCCTGTCTACATTTTCCTGTCTCAATGCCTTTGGCTTACACCATCCCTGTGCTGAAAATGCTCTTCTTCCTCTCCACAGTTTATCCAAACACTATCCATTCTTCAAAACCCATTTCAAGCCAAACCTGCTCCATGAAGTCTCCTCCAACTACTCAGGCCCAGAGCAGTCACTCCATTTTTAGCTTCTACTATACTTATTTCAACTATCACACTTTGTCATTTAATTCTTCATGTTAGTCTTTTCTTTCCAATTATATCAAAAGCTCTTTCAGGGATCATAAATAAAATCATAGGTTTAGAGCTGGAAAAGACCTCAGGTCATTGAATCCAATAGTCTCATTTTAAAAGTGAGGATATTGAGGCTCAAGACATTAAGTGACTTACCCAGAATTCCCCACACCTGGTGTCTGAAGTGGGATTTGAACCCAGGTCTTTCTGACTTCAAGTCCAGTGCTCTATCTACTATTTCTTGCTTTTCTCACGAATTTGATTAAATAATAATAACAACAGCTAAAATCTGTATAGTTTTTTAAAGTTTGCACAGCACTTTATATACATTATTTTATCCTAACAACAACCTTGTGATATAGGTGCTACTACTATCCCCATTTTGCATTTGAGGAAATCAAGGCTGCAACTGGGTTAAACAACTGTCCAGTAAATGTCTGAGGCAAGATTTGAATTCAGATTGTCCTCTTAACTCCAAGTCTGGCATGCTCCCCACAGTGCCACCAAACTGCCATCACAAAACAGGCCTTCACATCCTTCCTACCAGTCCAATGATAGCAGCTAAAACTATTATTAAATGTGTGGTCCTTGGGGGTAGGAACTGATTTTTGTCTTTGTGTCCCCAGTATCTGGCACTTAAGTGCTTAATGACTGTTGACTGTATATTCAGCATGGACAGGATCATCTTCCCAATGGGCCTTCATCTCCTGGCTTTACTGGCACTGGGCATATTAATACTTAATAGTTACTCACTGATTGACTGAAATCCCGATGAAAACCTTAACCAAGACTACAGATTAAAAATATTATTTGATTGTTTTGGTTATAGAAAAGTTCTCCACCTAGTAGCACATAGGATCCAAGCTCTGACTTACTCTTCCTCGTTCCACTTGTGTTGTCAACATTACAACCATGGAGGAACCTTGCTCCCAAGTCATCCGCCAAAAATCTGTACAAGTGTTTGGTAATGGCCCCTGACAAGCAATGTACTGATTTATGATGCTGGAAGAAGGGATTTCCATCTAAAAGGAAAAGAACACAGGCAGCATAATTATACTATTTAATTATCATCCTCCTTGGTCAACTAAGTATATGAATCATAGAGTAAATCTTTGCTGGATAATTTAGATTAAATTATAAAATCAGATTAGAATGAAAAAGGGCTTTAAGGATGAAAAAGACATGACTGACAGCATAAATTTTCAGGACTGTTTCTGTTTGATTATACATCTCTGTTGTAAGACAAATTTCAATGGAAAGGCACATGTACGCTAAGGAAAGAAAATGGTAACAAGTCCTAATGTCTTAATTCTAGGAACAATAGAGATACTTTAAATACATAGTTTCTGACATAAAATTCCTAGCTAATCAGTAGTCATTGTTTTGTTATTGCCAGATATATGAAAATAATTTAAATCAATAATTTATTAATTATAACATGCAGAAGAGTGAATCTTATTAACACATTTCTGATGATAGTACAACAAATCTTTTTTATCCACGTCTAATTTTATCAGGAGAGGAAGTTTCTGGTAATGCTGATCATCATAACATCTATTTGTGTCTCCTTTAGAGAAATCAGGAAGCCAGCCTTTATTTATTTCAACAACACAGATTTGTGTAGCCATTACCAAACATTTATTAAGCAATTATCATGTGCCAAGTATAGGGGATACAAAGACAAAAGTGAGATAGTCTCAAGGAGTTGACACTCTATCAGAGAGCCGGAAAGAAACAATATTTCTCTGGTTTTTTGTTTGTATTTTGCTAGGCAATGGGGTTAAGGGACCTGCTCAGGGTCACACAGCTAGTAAGTGTCAAATGTCTGAGACTAGATTTGAACTCAGATCCCCGACTCCAGGGCCAGTGCTCTATCCACTGTACCACCTAGCTGCCCCGAGAGACACAACATGAACACAAGGAAACGCAAAGTAATTCTGGAGGGAGGGAAGGAGGGTGCTAGCAACTGGGGGATTATGATATGTCTAGTTTAAGACATGATACTTGTTACTAAACCTTAAAAGAGGTTAGAGATTACAAAAGGACAAGGTTAGGAGAAAATATATTCCAGGCATGAAGGATAGCCTCAGATGAGGAGATGGAAGATAGAATATTGTGTATGGGGAAAAGAAAGTAGGCTGGTCAGGCTGGAATGTTGAATTCACGAAGAAAAGTCATATGCAAGAAACCTGGAGAGGTAGTCTGAAATAGATTTTAAAATGCTAAACAAAAAAGTTTTAACTTTATCTTACAAATAAGTGGGAACCACTGGAACTTCTGAAGCCATGGAGTGACAAGTTTATGTTTTAGGAATCAAATATCAATTTGGCAGCTGTGTGGAAGATGTACAGAGGGAGACAGACTTGAGGCAGGGATACCAATTAAGAAGACTACCGTAATAGTCCTGGCAGGACATGATTAAGACTTCATCTGCATTGAAGGCTCCTCTCCTGACTCTCTGGACTTTTTCCACCATGCCATAGAAGCCTTCTCATTCTGGAAGATCCCTGTAACCATGCAGCCTCCTCACCTTAGAACATCTTGCTGCTCTTGCATCTGCTTTCTCCCACTGGTAAGTTCCTCCAGGAAACTCCCAGGATTGAGGAAAGGGCCTGGGCCAGTTATTCACTTCTTTCCTAGCTATTTCTGGCTCTCCAGATTTCTCCACCACACCCTACATTAGTGCCGTGCCCCTTCCCCCTCTTTCCAGCTGTTTTATAAGTTGTTTCCCCTTAGAAAATAAGTTCCTGAAGGGCAGGGGCTATACTTTTATTTGAATTTGTATTCCCAGCACTTAGCAGCGTCAGACACATAGCAATTGCTTAATAAATGTTTCTTGATTTGAAGCAGGGTGTGGTCACATGGGAGGAGAGAAGGGGATTGATGTAACATGTGATGGAGGCAGAATTGATTTGGGAACTAAATGTATATGGGGTTTGCAGGAGGAAGAAGAGTTGAGGATGACGCAAAGGTTTCAAACCTTAGTGACTACAGTGGTACATACATAGAAATGGGGAAGTTTAGACGACATTTTAGACACGTTGAATTCAATATGCCTGTAAGACAGGCAGTTGCTCTAGGACAGTTATTTATTGTCCTAGTTATATGTAAGACTGTTATGGCTTTAGAACAGTTTTATAGAGAGCCAATTGCTTACTTCTTTGAGATAAGTAATCATTTATGACTAGTGTAAAGTAAATAATTTTATTGTATGCTAATACAGACTGTGTAGTTTGTTGGGAGAATATATCTTGAGGTTCAAGAACTTCGACGCCTATTTATTTATTTACATGCATGAGGCAGTTTTAGAGTCAGGTAAAAATACTGTTTTAAGCCTCCATTAAGTATGGGTGGGAAATGAAGAACATTTAAGGACTTACGATTAAAAAAAAAAACAACTCACCAAAAAAAAAAACCCCAACAAAACCCTTAAGCTAAGTGATAGTTCTAACAAAAAGATTTTCTGTTGAGAAACTTAAAAATGCCCTAACCATTCCAAACACTACTAGTGTAATAAAAAATTAAACCCACATTTATGTAATTTGCATTGATGTAGTCATCATTATCCTTTAAAATGACCCGTGTAGCATCATCTGAAAAAAAGAGTATTAAAACAATGTTATTTGGCAACCATAAATCAGAAAGACCAAAATATTAACACATTAATTTAAAAAATATACTCACAAGGCGAAATGTCTCTGTATCTATTTTTGGAAATATTTTGAGGTAATTTGGCACAAGACATTGTCATTCCAGGCTTTTTCCTATAGAGTTGCTGTAAGAGAACAAGTCACACAGTTCTGGTTACACTACTGGATCCACGTTAAGTACACAGACAACATCTATAAACGTACATAAGTAACTTCAAGACCATCACTACAACAAGAAGCAATTAACTCAATTATTGTTTACACAATCCATGTGAAAATCTGTGATACTCTTCTTGGTAACTTACCTAAGATACTACTAACAAAATGAAGTATTTCAACTATTTCTTCTTTGTCATAAAATTGTTGCCACTACATTTGGAACTGGCTCTGTCACTTAGTAAATGAAACACCTTGGTATTTCTTTTCATTTTCCTAATCCTCATTTGCCAACTTTATATTTTGTAAAAGTATTTGGATCAATAACCTTAAAGTTGTAGGGACTAAAGTGTTTGTAAACCATAAAGTACTATATAAATGTGAATACATAAAAAAGAGAAAACTTCAACTCAGGAGTGAAAGTAAATTTTTAAAAAAATCCTAAAAACCCACTGGAAAATAAATTTGCAAATTGGCAAAGATGATGAACTGTGTAAAAATTCAATACTGGTGGGACTCTGGGGGAAAGAAGGCAAGCTAATTACTCTTTAGGTCTCTGTGAAATGGCCCAACTTCTTTGGAAAAGAATATGGAATTTTACAAGTTATAGAGTTGACTTATTAATCTCATTAGAGAGCAAGAAAATAATATTTACAGTTGCACTAATCATAGCAGTAAAAAAAATGAGAAACAAATTATGTGCCCAATTATTAGAGATGGGTCAAATAAATTATAGTACATGAATGTAATAGAATATAATTTTGCCATCAAGAACAGGAAAAATTGGAAGAAAGATAGGAAGACATATATAATAATAATTATAGTTAACTATAGAATTTGAAAATTTCCAAAGAATTTTAAATATGTTCTAATTTGAGCCTCACAACAGCTCAGTGAGGTAGTTTCTATAGGCATTAATATGATTTTAGGGATAAGGAATCTAAGACTCAGTGGGGAAGTAACTTGTTCATGGTCACAAAAGTTTCAGAGATGGGATTTGAACCGAGGTTTTCCTAAGTCCAGAAATATAGAATCTATGTTATGCTGCCTCTGTACTGATGCAAGATGAAGAAAGCAGATTCAAAAGAAAAATGTGCACCAACTACAGATACATAAATGAAGATAACATTAAACAATAATGCAAAGTCACAGGTGAATACCATGGATGATGTTGGGACTACCTTATTAAAATTAAAGTACAGTTTTCCTTTTAAAAAAAAACAACAAAAGGATAAATTACAAAAGTATATGGTAGCATGTATTATTAATTATGATTACTCTGTGTTGTGCTGCTCTGTTTTTGAAAAAAAATCTGTTTTGGTTTTGTTTGTATGTTTATGTTTGTGCAATATTAAAATATTTATCAATTGAAAAAGAAGAAAAAAATGAAAAAAGGTATACTAATTAGGTAAAATTTTAATCTCCTAAATTTGACTTATTTTAATTTCTGAGGTGTGTTTTTGTTATTAGGGCTGATTTCTAAGCTAACAGGATATAGAATTTTCCCTGCAAATAGTCATGTTTATTGCTTTATTTCTCATTTAAACTCTTCAACAAGCAACTGTCCACTAGTTACTGCCAGCTGTAGAAATAGGATTGCATATTGATTTGCATATTGAGCTCTATTCTTGTTTCTTGTAGGGATTCTTAAAATAGTTCATTTAAAACTCTTTTTGGTCTGTCTTCTTTATTTTTGAAAAGGATAAACACGTCATATAGTATTTTAGTTGAAGCTAAGTAGTTGACTTTGTTTTGGTTACATTTTTACTTGGGAAAAGTGATTTTTAAATTAAAAAAAAAAACCCTATAACTTTGGGTGTACAAAATTTATCAAGATCAGTTTAAAATGCATAAAAATTCATTCATTGTTCTCAACGTTGAGATAGTGGTTCCTTAGAGACTTTGTTGGCAAATTAATAGTTTATGGATATTAAAGTCATCAAAAACAATGAAATTAAGACTGGAAAACTACTGAAGATTTTATGAAATGAAAGGCAAAATCTTTTCTAAAAAAAACCAAGTACTTTGTGACTTACATCAAACTGTGTAAGGACTGTTCCACTGTCAAGACCCTCAGCAAGCTGGATCATCGATTCCCTCAAGGCATTATCATTTTGATGGACACCATCTAGTGGTGATTTCTCAGGGATATACTGGAAGTCTGGTTCATTCTCAAATTTTTCTTCTACTACATCATATACAGCTGTAAAGGAAAATGGAAATTATTAGTGTCTTTCACTTGTTGGACATGTTCCTTGGACAAACAGATTAAAGAAAGATTAATTTAAGAAGAAATATATAAAATTTGGCATCTGTTACCAGTATAGGAGAAATGCTTCCATTATGCTAAGTAAAACCCTTATACCTATGGCATAAGATCATTATTAAGAATTAAAGTCTACTCTAATACAATGTATTTCAAAGGGGTGAAGATTGAGAATTTCTTTAGCCTGTGTTGGCTGAAGATCAATAGCCTCATTGGCAATCAGCATTTTGCACAAAATCGAGGAGGAACTTCTGATGGGAGGGCAGGGTTTGAGCATGGATGGTATTCTGACAGCTAATAACCCAGGAGGAACAGCTTTGAGTCACCTCTAAAGTTGCAGACAGGCTGCTTTTTGAAAAGGTGTCAAGGCTCCTCACCCACAGATTCTTGTGTTTAAGCACAGACAAAAGACAAAAGCAACCTCTTCTGAAATAGCTGCCCTGGTCCCAAATGGAGAGGAATGAAGATATTAGGATAGGATTTTGGCAGACTTTGAGGACCAGAAGAAAGTAAGATTATTACCAGACTGTGACAAAATAGGAGGAAACAGATAGGGTCTGGACCTATGATTTCACTGATATCCTATGATTCCTTATGAGGAAATTCCCTCTGGCAATGCAGGTACAATCTTTTCTGGAATTTATAATCTTAGAGAGTTGCCTATAACACTGATGGTTTATAAGTGATTTGCCCAGAGTCATTAAGTCAATGTACGTCAGAGGTGGGATTTGAACCTGGTGTTTCCTGGTCCTGAGGTTAGTTCTGTATCCACTATGGCATGATGACTGTAACACTTAACCAAACACAACATTAAGCTACAGAGCACAATTTTCCAACTAGAACCAAAGCTAATTACTAAGACTATACAAAACTAGCACCATAGAGAAGAATATACAAACTACAGAGCATAGGGACAGGAGAAGGAAGAAGCGTTAACATCACAGTATCTTAAAAGACAAGAGAAACGTCCAATCTGACAGCTGGAAAATCTTTTTGTATACAACCTGAAACTGCTATAAAAAACTCAAGCTCTGCTAAAAAGGGGTCTGAGGCCCTAATCTTGTCTAGGTTCCAACCCTTCTCAGATATCAATGAAGCCTACTGAGGACAAAAATAACAACTAACCTTTGCTCAATATGCCCCGGACTCTTTTTAAAAAAGTTATCTCTTATTTTTACATCACCTCTTTTGTCTTTTATTGCTTGTTTAGTCACTTAGGCAGAATAGCAAACTGGGAGAGAGGAAGACACCTGGATTATTGGACCGATTCTATTTAGTGAACTGTTATGAGGGGAACTGAGAAATCTAGTTCCAGATCTTTGTTCTTTAGTTCCCTGTCTCACTAATCTCGGATGATTAAAGATAATATTGACCAAATATTTTGTAATAGCATCTTCAGAAGCATCAGCAGCATGAATAAGGGTAAGTGGTTGACAGTAAGTATGGTATAATGGGAAGAATATTGAATTTGAAGTCAAAGCACTTGTGTTGAAAACCTAACTAGCCTACTTACTACTTACCTGTATAATCTTGACAAATCATTTAAGCTCTTTTTAAACCAAATAAAGAGATTGGATTAGATATTATTAAAGTTCATTCTGGTTTCAAATGCTGCAAACTTAAAAAGTACATCTATAAAGAGTCCATATGTTTTATGAATCTTAATCTTCCTACACTGGGATTAGAAGAAAAGTATGATTTTAACAGTTGTAAGCATTATGTTCTAAAATCACAAAAGCATGGATAATTCAGGTGTATAATTACAGTGATTTGCCACATAGACATAAAGTATGAGTTAAGTACGCTTTAAACCTACTGACACAGGTAGTTGAGACATTAGTTACCATTTAAAGATTAATACTGAACTAACTGCTGTGTATGTCCCAGTGTATACAACCATTCCTCCTGCATGTCTCCACTATAACAGAAGAAAGAAAACCAACAATTCCCAGATCACGTAAGTCAAAATTCCCTTTTGCCTTCATAGTCCTTTGTATGCTAGAAAAGTGACTCTCTGAACTAGCAGGTGTTATCCTTGACTTGCCCCTCTCTCTGACCCTCTTCCTCCTCCATATGTTGCCAAGTCCTGTTGATTTTTCCTTTGTAACATCTTTCCTCTGACACTGCCACTACCCTGGTGCAGGTTCTTACCACCTCAAGCCTGGATACTACGAAAACCTGCTGGTGGTCTCTCTGTCTCAAATCTTTTTCCACTCCAGTCCAATCCTCTATTCAGCTGGCAAACTAATCTTCCCGTAGTGCAGATCTGACCATACTACACTTCTATTTGATAAACTTCAGTGCCTCCCTGACACCTCCAGGATCAAATATGTAATCCTGTTTGGCATTCCAAGCTCTTCACAATCTGATCCTCTCTTACCTTTCTAATCTTCTTACATCTCACTCCCCTCCCTATACTCTATGATCCAGTAACACTGGACCTCTTTCTGTTCCTCATGTAAAACACTATCTCCAGCTGCCAGGAATTTTTACTGGCTGTTGCCCATGCCTGGAATATTCTCTCTTCCTAATCTCTGTCTCCTGGCTTCCCTGTCTTCCTTCAAGACCCAGCTAAAATCTCACCATTCTACAAGCCTTTCTCTCTTCTAATGTCAGTGCCTTCCCTCAATTAATTTTCAGTTTATCTTTTATATAGTTTGTCTGCCCACAGTTGTTTTTCATGTTGCCTCTCCCATTAGATTCTGAACTGTTTAAGGGCAGCGACTTGTCTTTTCTCTTTCTTTGTATGCTCAGTGCTTAGAACAGTGCCTGGCACATAGTAAGCACTTAATAAATGCTTACTGACTGGCTGATCATCCATCTACTCTACTGCTGTACCCCTGGCACCCAGAGCTTTGCTATAGCCCTTCCTCATGTGACCGCCAGTCTTTGCAATCCACACACTGAGCCCTAAGGATCAGCCCTGTGGTTCCCTCTCTGTCTAGGCGATGTTTCCCGTATAAGAATGTAGGTGCACCGAATGCAGAAATGGTCTCACTTTGCCATCTGTATCCCTAGCTACTGGAAAAAATAAGCCCTTAATAACTGTCTGTCTCTCTTCTTTCTTCCCCTCCTTGGCACTTCATTCAAATAAAAACAATAGGAAAATGACTGACATTTTATTTTAAAGCAATAGGACAGGTGAAGAGGAATGCAGGAGTCGGGTAGCATTATCTATTAAGAGGACATACTCCTGTGAGGAAATCTAGGCATCTTAGGGAGAAATAAAAGTGATAAATCAGTCACCTGGATGAAAGACAAAGAAATGAGTTTGGTAAACAGCTAGAGCACAAGCCTTGCATAGAGGCTGATATAATAATTACAATTTTTCAATTATCTCACTAAAACTCTCTTTCAAAGAAAAGAAGCTAATAATTTCTTGACTTGCTTTAATGATAATTTCATCTTTCAAAAAGGTAAAGGATCTGATAAGGGGACTTCTATTCTGGATGTAATTCTCAATCAATAGAGAATAACTATCTGCTGAGGTGGAAAAAATGATGAGATTGCTGGGAAAAAGTGACTGTTTGAACCAGGACAATAATTTATGCAATAACAACATCATTGTAAATACAATTTTCAAAGTCTTAAGAATCCTAACAATGCAAGACCAAGAACAATTTCAAATGAAGCATGCTATCTACTTCCCAAAAGAAGAATGATGGATTCAACAAGAAGATCTATATTTTTGGACAAAATATGGAAATTTGTTTTACTTGACTAAACATACTTGTAAAAAATTTTATTCTGAATTTAGTAAATGAAATAAAATGGGCATTTCCACATACACAGAAGAACAGAAAAAGGAGACTGCATACAAAACTACAGATGTCTATTATATATAGCTTGTTTAAAAATATATATAATAAAATTCAACCTCTAATTTTCAAAAGTGTCCTGTTTGTGCTTCTTTCTGGCCTTCTTTCTATTCTCATCTCTGCATTAAAAAAAATTCCTTAAAGACACTAACTTCTTTCTTTCTTCTCTATGCCACCCTTCCGCAATTACAAACCTCTCCCCTCTAGTGGGGAAGAAAAAGGGACAACCAAGTCCTAGAAACAAATATACTATGTATATTTGTTACAAAGATTTTGTTTTTATTTTTCTCAATTCAGAGAAAGTTTTTCTCCATTTTTCTCAATTTAGGAGTGGGGAGGGAAAAGAAAGCTGGAGATAAGACTGTTCTTTCTCCACCCTACCCCCCTCAAAAAAATAGAAAAAAAAAGAGGATCATTGAAACTTTTTCTTTTTTTTAAATTCACAAAAGAGAAAGTCAAGAGGAATTATAGACAAGCAGGGCAGCTTTGAAAGTAATGTGTTGAATTTATTACATACTTAACATATAAGAAAAGCAAGCTATTCACAATAGAACATTTTCTGTGTCATGGACCCTTTGACAGCCTGGTAAAGCCTAGTTACTATTGAGGTTTGTTGTCTACATTAAGGAAATGCTAAATTTCCATTAGAGGTTAGTGAAAGTAAAGATGTAACTTTTTTCCCATCTGAATCCATGCATCCCCTTAAAAATCTATCTAATGATCTGTCCTTGTTATAGAGACTTTTGGTTTCATTACCAACCTCTTTTTTCTGTTCTACCATGTATATGAAGTGCCCATTTTATTTTTAAAATTGTTTTATTTATTTAAATTTAATTTATTTTTAGTTTTCACTATTCACTTCCACAAGATTCTGAGTTCCAAATTTTTCCCCCATCCCTCCCCTACCCCCACCCCATGATGGCCTGCATTCTGATTACCTCTTTACCCAATCTGTTCTCCTTTCTATTCCCGCCCCCACCTCTTATCCCCTTTCCCTTCTATTTTCCTGTAGGGTAAGAGATTTCTAACCCCTTTGTCTGTGTATCTTATTTCCAGTTGCATGCAGAAACAATTTCTAACATTCATTTCTAAAACTTTGAGTTCCAAATTCTCTCCCTTCCTGTCTCCCCACCCCACCCACCCTCATCGAGAAGGCAAGCAATTTGACATAGGCCATACATGTGTAGTCATGTAAAACCCTTCCACAATAGTCATGTTGAGAAAGATTAACTATATTTCCCTCCATCCTATCCCAGTCCCCATTTATTCTCTTCCCTCCTTTGTCCCTGTCCTCCTCAAAAGTGTTTACTTCTGATTACTCCTTCCTCCAATCTGTCCTCCCATCTATTAACCCTCCCTCTCTTATCCCCTTCCCCTACTTTCCTGTAGGATAAGATAGATTTACATACCCAGTTGGGTGTGTATGTTATTCCTTCCTTAAGACAAATCTGATGAGAGTACAATTCACTCATTCCTTTTCACCTCCCCCCTCTTCTCCACTGTAAAAGCTTTTTCTTGCCTCTTTTATGTGAGATAATTTACCCCATACTACCTCTCCTTTTCTCCTTCTTCCAGTACAATCTCTCACAGCTTAATTTTCTTTTTTAGATACCATCCATTCATATTCAACTCACCCTGTGCACTCTGTCTATACATACTCTGTCCAACTACCCTAATAATGAGAAAGGTCTCCCTGAGTTACAAATATCATCTTTCCATGTAGAAATGTAAACAGTTCAACTTTAATAAGTCCCTTATGATTTCTCTTTCCTGTTTACCTTTTCATGTTTCTTGAGTCTTATATTTGAAAGTCAAATTTTCTATTTAGCTCTGGCTTCTCAAGAATTCAATAAATTCCTCTACATCACTGAATGCCAATTTTTTCCCCTTATTGATTACACTGTTTTGCTGGGTAGGTGATTCTTGGTTTTAATCCTAGCTCCTTTGACCTCCAGAATATCATATTCTAAACCCTCCAATCCCTTGATGTAGAAGCTGCTAAATCTTGTGTTATCTTGATTATGTTTCCACAATACTTGAATTGTTTCTTTCTGGATGCTTGAACTATTTTGTCCTTGACCTGGGAACTCTGGAATCTGGCTATAATATTCTTGGGAGTTTTCCTTTTGGGATCTCTTTCAGGAGGTGATCGGTAAATTCTTTCCATTTCTATTTTACTCTCTGGTTCGAGAATATCAGGGCAGTTTTCCTTGATAATTTCTTGAAAGATGATGTCTAGGCTCTTTTTTTGATCGTGGCTTTCAGGTAGTCCAATAATTTTAAAATTATCTCTCCTGGATCTATTTTCCAGGTCAGTTGTTTTTCCAATGAGATATTTCACACTGTCTTCTATTTTTTCATTCTTTTGGTTTTGTTTTATAATTTCTTGATTTCTCATAAAGTCATTAGCTTCTGTTTGCTCCATTTTAATTTTTAAAGAATTATTTTCCTCAGTGAGCTTTTGGACCTCCTTTTCCATTTGCCCAATTTCGCTTTTTTTTAATTAATTTATTTTGATTTATCAATAATCACTTCCATATGCTTTTGAGTTTAAAATTTTACTCCCCCTTTCTCCCCACCACCCTCCCCAAGATGGTACACAATTTGATATAGGCTATACATTTACATTCATATTAAACATATTTTCACATTAGTGATGTTGTAAGTAAAAATTAAAACCAATAGGAGGTACCATCAGAAAGAGGAAACAAAACTCAACAGAAGAGAAAAAAAAATAGCAATTCAAATTCTCTAGTTCTTTCTTTGGATGTGGATAGCATTTTCCATCACAAGGCCTCTGGAGATGTCTTAGATCCTTGTATTGCCAGGAAGGGTTGAGTTTATCAATATTAGTCATCACACAACGTGGCTGTTATTGTGTAGAACGCTCTCTTGGTTCTGCTCACTTCACTCAGCATCAGACCATACAAGTCTTTCCAGGTTTTTCTGAAGTCAGACTATTCATCATTTCTTATAGCACAATAGTATTCCATCACATTCATATGCCACAACTTGCTCAGTCATTCCCCAATTGACGGGCATCCTCTCAATTTCCAATTCTTTGCCACCACAAAAAGAGCTGCTATGAATATTTTTGCATATGTAGGTCCTTTTCCCATTTATGTGATCTCTTTGGGATATAGCCCTAGAAGTGGTATTGCTGGGTCAAAGGGTATGCACATTTTTGTAGCCCTTTGAGCATAGTTCCAAATTGCTCTCCAAAATGGTTAGATCATTTCACAACTCCACCAACAATGAATGCATTAGTGTTCTAATTTTCCCACATCTTCTCCAACATTTGTCATTTTCCTGTTTTGTCATGTTGGCTATTCTGATGGGTGTGATGTGGTACCTCAGAGTTGTTTTGATTTGCATTTCTCTAATCAGTAGTGATTTAGAGCATTTTTTCATATGATTATAGATGGCTTTAATTTCTTCATTTGAGAACTATCTGTTCATATCCTTTGACCATTTATCAATTGGGGAATGGCTTGTATTCTTATAAATTTGACTTAATTCTCTACATATTTTAGAAATGAGGTCCTTACCAGAGAGACTGGTTGTAAAGATTCTTTCCCAATTTTCTACCTTTCTTCTAATCTTAGTTGCATTGGCTTAGTTTGTGCAAAAACTTTTCAATTTAACGTAATCAAAATTATTTTGCTTTTCGTAATGTTCTCTATCTCCTGTTTGGTCATGAATTCTTCTGTTCTCCTTAGATCTGACAGGTAAACTATTCATTGCTCTCCCAGTGTGCTTATAGTATCAGTCTTGATATCTAAATCATGTACCCATTTTGACTTTATTTTGATATACGGTGTGAGATTTTGGTCTATGCCTAGTTTCTGCCGTACTCTTTTCCAGTTTTCCCAGCAGTTTTTTTCAAAGAGTGGGTTCTTATCCCAGAAGCTGGGATTTATCAAATAATAGATTACTATAGTCATTGATGACTGTGTCTTGCATATTTAACCTATTCCACTGATCTACCACTCTATTTCTTAGCCAGTAGCAAGCAGTTTTGATGATTGCTGCTTTATAATACAATTTAAGATCTGGAATGGCTAGGCTACCTTCCTCTGCCATTTCTTTTCATTAGTTCTCTTGATATTCTGGACCTTTTGTTCTTCCAAATGAATCTTGTTATTATTTTTTCTAACTCTATAAAATAATTTTTTGGTAATTTGATTAGTATGGCACTGAATAAGTAAATTAGCTTAGGTAGAATTGTCATTTTTATTATATTAGCTCGGCCTACTCTTGAGCAACTGATGTTTTTCCAATTATTTAGATCTGACTTTATTTGTGTGAAAAGTGTTCCGTAATCGTGTTCACAGAGTTCCTAGGTTTGTTTCAGGAGGTAGACTCCTAAATATTTTATAATGTCTACAGTAAGTTTAAATGGAATTTCTCTTTCTATCTCGTGCTGTTGGGCTTTGTTGGTAAAATACAGAAATGCCAATGATTTATGTGGGTTTATTTTATAGTCTGCAACTTTGCTAAAGTTGTTTATTATTTCAAGTAGTTTTTTACTTGATTCTCTGGGATTCTCTAAGAATAACATCATGTCATCTGCGAAGAGTGATAGCTTTTTTTCTTCTTTGACTATTCTAATATGTATCTTCAATGTCTTTTTCTTCTCTTATGGCTAAAGCTAATGTTTCCAGTATGCCAATTCTGCTTTTAAAGGCATTCTTCTCCTCATTGGCTTTTTGGACCTCTTTTGCCATTTGGTCTAGTCTATTTTTTAAGGTGTTATTTTCTTCAGTATTTTTTTGGGTCTCCTTTAGCAAACTGTTGACTCATTTTTCATGATTTTCTTGCATCACTCTCATTTCTCTTCCCAATTTTTTCCTCTATTTCTCTTACTTGATTTTCAAAGTCCTTTTTGAGCTTTTCTATGGCCTGAGACCACTTCGTATTTTTCTTGGGGGCTCTGGATATAGGAGCTTTGATTTTGTTGTCTTCTTCTGGTTGTATGTTTTGATCTTCTTTGCCACCAAAGTCTGGTGTCTGAACTTTTTTCCTCTGTTTGCTCATCTTCCCAGGCAGTTCCTTGACTTTTTAACTCTTTGTTAAGGTAGGCTCTGCTTCCAGTGTGGAGGGTGTACTGTCCCAAGCTTCAGGAGTTTTGTGAAGCTGTTTTCAGAGATATTTCTAGGGACCTGTAAGTTTTCAGTTCTTCCAAGGTGGTATGATTTAAGGAGAGGTGTTTACTCTTCTCCTGGCCTGTGCTCTGGTCTGTTAGTGACCACAAGCACTCTCTTCTGCCCTGGAAATGAGAAGAGGATTCCCTCTCCACTGCTGCCAGAAACTCTGCCACACTAGCACTCCTCCTTGCCCCTGGACCGCCACCCAGGACTGGACCCAGATCCAAGCACGGACAAAGCAAGAGAATCCTGCCTCAGAGCCAGCAAAGAGATCCCTGCAATCCCCCTCTGATCAGCCATCTGATCAGCCACCTGATCCCCCTATCATCTGTGGGCCGAAAGCTCTGGAAGCAACCACAGCTGTGGTTACTGCTCTGGGGCTGCACTAGAGCCAGGGCTGGACCACGCTTTTCTCTCACCCAGGTGTGACAGACCTTTCCCACTGACCTTCTAAGTTGCCTTTGGCATTTGTGGGTTGGAAAGTCTGGAAACTGCCACAGCTCCCCTTGATTCACTCCCTGCTCCAGGTTTGCTGAGGCCCGGTCTTTGCCTGCGCAGCCCACACTGACCTGTGCTTCTCTCCTAGCCCAGCGCAACAAACCTTTCCCGTGGACCATCCAAGTTGTCTTGGGCTGGAAATTTGTTTCACTCTGTCTTTTTGTGGGTTCTGCTGCTCTAGAATGTGTTTAGAGTCATTTTCTACAAGTATTTGGAGGGGTTTGGGGGAGAGTCCCTGCTTTTTGAAGTGCTCATTTTTAGTTGAAATTTATTAAATTTGTAATAAATTTAAAAAAATCATTGTAGAGTATATGAAAGAAAAGGAGAAGAAAACTGGGAATGGTTCAACATGCCCACTAGATTTTGCAGGAACATATTTCAAAGATTTCAGATGAAGTATAGGATGTCACAGACTAAAATTCTGTAAGGAGAAATAGGCCGAGGAGTGATGGAAAACTCCAAAAGAATAATATTTAAAAACAAGCTTTATTGATGCTTTTCATTTTTATATTAATCTTCTCTGAATATATATGAAAATAAAACTCCCTTGTAACAAAGAAAAGCAATTCAGAAACCATGTCTGACAATGTATGTAAATAAAAGAATGAATTTTCACTGAAATTTTTTCTTGTTTTATTATGAACTTAAACAAAAAGGAAGAAATTTTTAGGAGGTAAACCACTGTGGTAAAAGACTTTTCGTTCTTTTTCTTTTCTTTTTTTTTTTGCTAGGTAATGGGGTTAAGTGATTGGCCCAGGGTCACACAGCTAGTAAGTGTTATGTGTCTGAGGCCGGATTTGAACTCAGGTCCTCCTGACTCCAGGGCTGGTGCTCTATTCACTGTGCCATCCAGCTGCCCTGGCGAAAGACTTTAAAGCTCAGTTCCTATATTAGCCAGGATGATAAATCTCAGGGGCATATCAAGGTATACTATAGTGCCTAAGCAGATTTTACAAATAAACTTAGTGTAGGGCAAAAAAAAAGAAAGGCTGCAAAGGGATGGGTGGTTTTTGTTTGTTTGCTTGTTTGGTTTTGTTTTTGTTTTTGTTTCTTCAAAACTCTGTTTTAAAGTGTCTAACCAACTTACTCCACTGTGGACCTTTCAGAAATGGCATGTATTAAGCTTGGTCCAGGAGAAGAAATGAGAAAATGCACCTCCTTTCTTTTTTTGCATCGAAGGGGATCTAAAGGTTTGGATGTGGCATATATTGTCAGATATAGCTGAGAAGCTGATTGGGTTTGCTGAACTGATTTCTTCTTTTCTTTTTTTTTTTTTAAGGCATCAATCACTGAGCAAAGGAAGGGGAAGGATATATTTGGAGAGAAAGGTGATATAAAAGTAAAAGTTATCAATAAAAATGAGATTTAAAGGAAAGAAATGATAGGTTTTGGTCCCAAAGCATTAAAATGAATAAAAGGATCATTTCAAATTATAACCCGGCTGACTGGTGCAGGGTAGCAGGAGATTACAGGTATTGTATCAAGCATTCTGTTACCTCCTGACCTGATCCAGGAGTCACTGGTCAAATGATACTCTGGAGAAGACAAACAGGCAAATTTGGGATAAGGTGGTAGGTGAAGAGAATCTTTCATTTTACATTTTTACATGCCATTATGTTGCTGAAATGGTAGAGAAGCTAGAGTGACAATGGTTCATTGGGGGAAAAGGGAAAGGGAAATCTGCACCTGTGACTTCAGTGGTTTAAAGGAATTCTTGGAAACTTTCTCCACTGATGAAAATAGGTAACTCTTTTGCAACTTACAGACTTAGAGAACCTACAGCCTTTGAGCGCTGCCTTGCACAATAAGAGGTGACTTCAGTTATAGAACCAGTCTATATCAGAGGCAGGACTTGAACTAGGGTCTTCTGGACCACAAGGCCATCTTGCAATTCATTATGCCATGCTGCCTCTCTAGTTACATATAGGAATGAGATGACTTGAGACACTAATTTTGTACAAAGATAAAAAGCTGGATTTTAAAAATCGATTATTCTACTTTAGTAATGCCTTTTAACATTGACTCTTTCTGAAACTTTTTATAATGCTGATTATCTTGATTAATTTGCATGTTTAGAAGGTTAAAGAATAAGACACAATTAGAAATCTGTTCAAAATCCTCTATGACATTTAAAAAATTTCCATAATAATAATATCTTGGCAAATAATTTTCCAGAGTATGGATCAAGGTTCAACAAAATATATAGAGCTAAGAGGAAGGGGAAAAAAAAAAGGTCACTCACCATTGGGTCGAACTAGGAGCACAAGTTCCCCTGAGTGTCTCTCACAGCTAGCTTTAATAAACATGACAACTTGATCATGGGTGTGTTCTGCGATGTCCCTGCCATTAATTAGTACAACTTGATCCCCTTCATTCAATCGAGGGACACAGAGGTCAGCCTAAAATATGATGCAAATAAGATTTCAGATTCTCAATTCTTTTTTAGATCAAAGAATTACATTTTATTTTTTGATGGCAACATATCAGAAGAACATTAGATTCAGAAATCCATATTCTAACTACAAACTAATCTAAATGCGTCTTGTATTCAGATGAAAACTAGAGCTTAATCCTCCCTTGACTTCAAGCCAGAGGATATTCGTTCTCTAGTCATGGCAGGGACTAAAGTTGCTTAGATGGTCCTTCTGGGATTTTGTGCTACCTGTCTAGATTATGCAGAGAATTACTGACCAGAAACTAACTATTTACATGTAGCAGTCAGCTGATATAGTTCTGTGTCTATCTTTGTTAAAATTTAGGTGATTTTTTATCTATTCAGGAAAAAGTTAGGGGACACATACCTTCCATATAATTTGAAAAATGATAACGCTTCAGGGGTACATGTGATGACTTTTCACAGTCCCTTAAATAGACTATGAAGAACTTTTTCCAAGTCTGTTCCTCCAGGAGGACTGGATTCATAAAAAGTAGGATTAAAAACTAATCAGGTATGTCAAGTAAAGATTTTCTCTTTACCAATCGAGGTACCTCTTTCATACTTAAAATGCCTTTTCCTAGGTTTGGTACTACCTTTCTTTTCCACGGCAGGCTGCCATTAAAAATTAAATAAACCCAGATAGATCCAAAATTTTTTATTAAAATGATATAGAAGAGAACTCTGAGGATATCACTTTGAAAACTTTTTTTAAAATTTTAAGCTTTCCTATACTGTTGTTGAGGATAACCTATCAATTACTACAAAAGAACATTCTTGATATATTATCTTTAAAGAGCTCTAAAATCCTTCCCGTCTTCACAATTAAAGTGAGTGTGTTTTGGCTTTATTTGCGTCTAGGGGCAGCTCAGTGACTTTCATTCATGGAGTTTGAGAAAGATCATGTGGGTAAGGGGGAATGGGCCACAGGGCCTTCTTCCTTTTTGAGGACATATAACACCCCATAAGTATCTGGCCTTTTTTTGTTGTTGTTTTCCATTCTAGGTGAAAGAAGTGGAGTCTCAGACAGCAGGAGTTCGAAAAGGTTGGAAGAAAGAGCCACAGAAATTCAGGAACTGGAAGCCAGGGCAGGTTTTGCAGCCAGCACAGTGCTGACCCCTAAGGAACAAAGGGAACCTTTGGGAGTAATCTTCAGGACCCCAAACCTGTAGAAGGGCTCATCTAACAGTGATGCTGATGTTGGACTAGAACTTGGTGGAACCTATATTATGTAGAAACTGTGCTAAATTCTGAGTCCTCCAGACACAGAAGTGGTAAAGGGAAAAGTATGCTTTCAAGGTATCGGGGAAAATGTTTTTATGTTTTTTTCTTACTATATCTTTGAAGTAAATATTTCTTTGTAAAAGTCCTTTCTCCTTCTCCTCCAAAAAAAAAAAAAAAAAGAATGTTATGTGTTTTACGAGCAAAGATTGAGTATACCATTTCCTTAGTAGTCTTTCAACAGTAACCAGGATAGTGTCTTGCTTGAGCCAACACTCAATATATGATGAAAATATTCATAACAAAATTAAAAAGACAGTTTTTCTGTTCAGCCTTGCACTAATTATATTTGTGGATTACTGTGTTCATTCTAGTACAACATTTATCTAGTATAAAATACGTACAAAAGCTAGTACAAAAGATATGAGCTCATATTAAAAAAATACTCAAAACTAGGTCATATTCTCTACTAATCAACTGCCAAAATATGGTTCCTAATTTGAAGACACTAATAGTAGTTACTCAACTTAAGAAATAGCAGGGAACCATGAGCGATGAATGATTCATTTTGTTTTGACAGTATAAGTCCCAGCAACATTATACAGATTATGCAGATGGTTTTGTTAAAAAAAAAAAACTTTTTTTGTGCGTTTAAATAATTTTAAGATAAGCTTACTTCATATCTAATGATTTCTTTGAGAACATCTGTCCAATAATTCAAAATAAAGCTTTGCCATTTAATCATATTTTTGAGATTTTAAATGAATAGTACAGCTACAAATAGCTACAATATCCTCTACTATGTTATAATGATGCAGCTTGATTGAATCAACTACTATAATGGACCTCCCAGAGTACTTATTTTCTATGTCATTTTAAGAGCACTTAATTACATTAAATTTGGTGCTACATTATGTGCTGTTTTGTATTCTTATTCTGTTTCAAGTAATTTAATCCTAGAAACTCCTTGTAAGTAGGAAACTTTATTATACATTTCCTTTGTATTAACCACAAAACCTACAGACAGTGCTAGGCACAGAGAAGACATTCAAGAAATAATAAGATGAAGTTACAGAAATGATTAAAAGCACAGAGTAACTAAACACAATTAGGTCTTCGTCATTTGCACTAAGGCAAATGACTGGTAGCACAAGTAATCCCCAAATATAATTTGTATATGGGTTTTAAAAGTGCTTTTCTACTTTAAATGGAAAACATACATATGTTTCAGAAAGTCGTAACACTTCAAAACTAAGTAACCAAAACCATGCCACAGTGAAGATTTGACATATGAAGTATCCATCTGGGAAGTGGCTCTGTTTCTCTGCCTGGCATTGCATAGTAACTTCCTCCTGTGATCCTTACTTAATGCTACAAACAGCTAATTCATGTCTCAGCCTATTACACACACTGCACTATCCCAAATCAAGTAAGCTCCTCTCTATCAGGCTGTTGCTTGGTCACATTCTCTTTCCTACATTAAGCTGTTAACTAGCATTGAAATCTTTTAATTTAAAAAGTTTATTGGGAAGGAATAAAGAAAAATTCTGTTTATGGTGGAAGAAAGTAATTAAGTACATAAGAAACCTTAGAAAGGCAGGCAGGGATCAGGTTTTGAACAGCTTTACAGGCCAGATAGAAGAGCTGATATTTGTAGAGGTAAAGGAGCCAATCACTGGAGTCTATGGAGTCACAGCTGTATTTCTGGAAAAATCACTTTGGCATTAGAGTAGAAGGCAGATTGGTGTGGGAAGAAATTTGAGTCAGGGAGATCAAAAAGGAAACTACTATAACCAAAGTCCTGGGTGAGAAGTGATGAGGACCTAAATGAAAAGTAGTCGTGTGAGTGGAGAGAAGGGGATTTTTGGGAGAGATCTACTGTAAATAACATCAATAATAATTTATAAAGCTAATATTTATACAGTGCCTACTTATGTGCCAGGCACTGTGTTAAATGCTTTACAAAAATTATCTCATTTAATTCTCATTACAACCCTGCCTGACAGGTGCTGGTAATGCCCTCATTTTACAGATGAGAAAACTGAGGCAAACAGAAGCTAGGTGAGTTGCTCAGGAACACACAGCAAATCAAATGTTTGAGATCATATTTGAACTCAGATCTTCCTGACTCCAGGTCAGACACTCTATACACCGTGACACCTAGCTGCATACAGCAGCAGAAAAAAATAAAATTTGGCAAATGACTTGTTATATAGTGTATAGGAGGGTGAGAAGTCAAGGATGACACTGAGCTTGGAAATCTTGATGACTGGAAAAATGGTGGTGTCCTCAATAGTTATAGGGAAGTTGGGAATAGGGATGGGTTTTGGGGAAAAGTAGTAAGTTCTGTTTTGGATATGTTGGTTTTGGGATATCTATGGGACATGCAGTTCTAAATGTCAAAAAGGCAGTTGGTGATGTGAGAATGATGTTCAGGAGAAAGACTAGGGCTGGATATGTAGATCTGAGAGACATCTGAATAAAGATGACAGCTGAAGAGCTTATCAGGTCATAAGGTGTGAGAAAAGAGAAGAGGACCCAACACAATCTTGGCCCACGATCAGTGGGCACAATACACATGATGATCTATGGAGACAAGAGTGCTCAGAGAGGTAAGAGGAAAACAAGGAGAGAACAATGTCATGAAACCTGAGAGTGGCTAATAGTATCAAACGCTGCCAGAGAGTACTGAGAAGAGTACACTAAATTAACAAATCAGCAAATCTAACATCCTCTTTAAAATTTTCAAATATTATTTTATAAATTTTATTTTTTTTTGCTCTGAGCCTCTGATAACCTGTAGTCCCTCTGCCCCCACTGAACCTTTAAAAAAATGCATATAAGAGAACAAAAGGAAGGAATAATCATAAGTTTTTTAAAATTAATTTATTTTGATTTATCAACAATCACTTCCATAAGCTTTTGAGTTTTAAATTTTTCTCCCCCTCCTTCACCACCTCTCTCTTCAAGACGGCACACAATCTGATATAGGCTATACATATACATTAGGATAAGTTTTAAGAGCAATGGATGGTATGTATTCCATATTGTTTTAAAAGTGATACAAAATGAACTATCACTTAATTTCACATACAACCCTTTTCTGTCTCTTGCTGTATATGAAATTTATAAAATAAAACAAAAATTTTAAAAAGAGGATGCTAGATTTGCCAATTAAGAGAATATTAATAAGTTTGGAGAGAGCTGTTTCAGATGAATGATGAGGTCTAGAAGCCAGACTGCAGTGATTATGGGGATAAATAAGAGAGAAAGCAGAGGCACTCAATATAGATTTTTTTTAAAGTTTGGTTGAGAAAGGCAGAAACGGCAGGATCTAGTGAGGATTTTTTAAGAAAGATAACACTTGGGAGTGTTTATGGGGAGCAGGAAAGGAACAAATGGTTAAGTAGAGACTGAAGATTAGAAAGAGAGAAGGGATGATGCTGGGGGCAATCTGCTGGAAGAGATGGGATCAGTGGTACATGGAGAAGGGTTGGCCTTAGCAAAGGTTCTGCCTTTATCAAAAACTAGAATACAGAAGGATAGGTAACAATGTAAATGGGAATTTGAAAAGATGACCTGGTGAATGTAAGTTGCAATGAGGATAATCTGTCTTTGGATAACCAAGAGTTAAATTTAAGGAGAAAATATTCCAATTTATTTTCACTTCCATTAAATGATTTTTTAAAAAAGGTAAAAATCATCTAATTGATGACTGAAATGCTAATAAATTATTTTACATAAAAAATTCCAATTTGCTTTTACTAAAACCTGGAGCTCAACAGAGCTGACTTACCTTTTGCTACTTCAAGAGTTATAACAATAAAATGCCCACTTTGCCAAAGATGTGGCCAGAAAATAAGAGACAAAAATTCACTTGGATTTTATATAAACCCATCCCAAAGGAGAATTTAAGAATTTTTTTTCAGTAACAGATTCAGTTAACATTTCCATTTTTTAATTGATGAATTTAAAGGAGAAAAAATGGTTAATTTCCTTTACCAAAGAACAGAGATAACCAGATAAAGAATATTCCTTTTAAACAACCCCATGAAACTGAAAAATTTTAAAAACTTACTGGTGTTCCTGGAGCTACACGAGAAACTATCACAGGCATCTTCTGATCATATCCACCCTTAGAAAATGTAGTAAAGTTAGTGTCAAATTCATGACAAAGAAAAATTTCTTAACCATAAAGAAAAGTTAATTCAATTACCTTTACATTGAATCCAAACCTTCCATTCTCATCAGGTTTCATTTTGATCAGAACAAGATTATCCTGAGGAATACCACCATTGGGCTAATTAAAAAAAGAAAAGAAAAAGCATGTAATTTTCTTTCAGTTTACAAGAAAAGTGACTAATTCTTCATATTCCTTTGACCCAGAGATTCTATTGTTCAATTAATTAATCAATCATTAAGGAGTTTTTCCTTTCTTTTTTGGGGGGTGCAATAAGGGGGGGACTGCTGTTTTCAAAAGACTCTATCTCCCTGTCTTACCCAAGGTAGAAAGGATTAGTTATGAGCCTGATCCCACTACTGTTCAGCATGGGAGCTTTGACCTACTCCATTTCCAACCTGGGCTGATTTACTCTTACTTAGGCAACCTGGTGGCCTCTGCTCCCAAAAGGCTCTGAAATTAATGCTGAAATTAGCGCAGAGACCCACTCAATAGGTATAGCTCACTGTAGCTTAGAACTCCTGAGGTCAATAAGCAAGTTGGTCTCCTCCCTCTATAGGATTACCAGTGACAGGTATGCCACCATGTCCTCCTAATCAACAAGTATTTATTGAGAGCCTAATATGTGCCAGGCATTAAACTAGGCACTTCTCTCTCTTGGCTTCTGAAATAATACTCTCTTGATTTTCCTTCTACCTATTTCAACATTCCTTTTCTCAGATTCCTATGGTGGATCATCATCACTATCCCACTTAGTCAGCATGGATGTCTCTGAAGGCTCTAACCCATGCAGACTTCTCATATTTCCTCTCTTTATGGTCTTATCAAGTTCCACAAATTCAAACACACAAATGATTCCTAAATCTATATATTTAATTCTAAGTTCTCTTAAAAACTTCAGATCACCAACTGTCTACTATTCATCTCCAATGGAGATATCACATATATCAAGATGCACATTTTAAATGTGGCAGAGGTCTATAATGGAACTCATTTTCTTCTCTGATAGAACCATAACTCCTCTGGATGTAAATGTTTCCACTAAAGGTGTTGGTGTTCAGTCATTTCAGTTGTGCTCGAGTCTTCATGACCTTATTTTGGGGTTTTCTTAGCAAAGATAATGGAATGGTTTCCCATTTCCTTCTCCATTCTGCTAAAGACCTCACCACATTTCTAGTCTTTCAGCTTTGCAACTTCACAGTCATCCATGACTCTTCCTCATTTCTTCTACCCAGTCAAGTGTCAAACCTTTTGATTTGTTATCCCCATCCTTCCCCTTTGTTCTCTTTCTTACACTCGGACAACCATCATCTCTCTCAGGGACTGACAATAATCTTTCATCTAGTCTCCCTACTTACCGTCTCTCCTTTCCTCAATTCATTCTACACATAGCTGCCAAAGGAATTTTCCTAAAACACAGGCACTGTACTGCCCTATTCAACAATGTTCAGTAGTTCCTTACTGGCCTAAGAGAAAATAAAAACTCTTCAGCATAGCATTTAAAGTCCTTCACAATATGGGCCCAGCCTACATCTCTAAATTTGCTTCATATTATTCTTTTTCACCAACACAACAGCCTTGCCAAACTGGCATGTTTGCTGAACAAAATGTTGTTCTCTGTAGTTTTGTACAGGCTATCATCCAGGCTGGGGCATACTTCTTTCTCTGGCCTCTTAAAATACTTAGGTTACTTCAAGGTTTAGCTGATGTTACTACTCTCTCTGCTCCTTAGGAGAAATCGTTTTCTGATACCCCAAGTTCTAGTACTCTTTCCTTTCTCGAAATATCTATTTGCTCATGATAACATGTTGTAGAAATTATTAGAATATAAGCTGTTAAAAGCAGGAATTTGTTTCCTTTTTTCCCCCTTTTTATTCTCTGTATTTAATATGGTCCTTCGAATACAGCAAGGTGAATTGGGTGAAAATGCTATCTTTGGCTTTCCTTGACCCTTCCTCTCATGTCCTATTGTCTTTTCCCTATTCTCTCCCTTTGGTCATGTTTACTGATTTCTACCTTCTTGTCTTTCCATCTTTCTTGATCCCCATTATTAGAGTGAAACTTTAAACTCAAGAAAATGCTTCCCTCTTAACCTATAAATTTATATAACAAGAGACAAAAATGCCTAAGGAATTCGACAAAATTCAACTTGTTAAACTTCTAAGGTTAACAACCACCAAAGGCCCCGAGATAAAGGCATATCCAAAAGTATAATGATTAAGAATTTTTAGGCATTTAAGCAATTTACATAATGGACGATGAACACTCCTGGGACTGCCAGTGAATTTTAATTCACGGTTTGAAATTATGAAATAATTTTACTAAAGTATCTTAATTGAAAAAAATTTACATTCATTTTAAAAAGATTAAAAAAAAAAGCTTTATTTTGGAATGATGAAGTCATTGTTGACATCCCCTCTGCCCCCGACTTTCCTGGTTCCATTCAAGACTCAGCTCAAATCAGACCTGCAAAGGCCTTTCCCAGTCTCTCCTACTGCTAGTTCCATTCCTCTGAGATGACCTTCCATTTTACTGTACATATTATATATGTATGTTGTCCTGCCTATTAGATTTTGAGCTCCGGAATCATGTTTTTTGCCTTTCTTTGTATTCCCAGCGCTCATCACAGTACCTGGCACATAGAAAGTGCTTAATGTTTGTTGACTGATTTGTAATGCTGCTGCCATTGCTAGGAACATTCTACACACTAGGCATCAACTAGGACCTGTAAATAGGAGTTTCCAAAATTTGGCTGCACCGGAAGATGGTGGGAAAACGGCAGTACTATGTATGATTAGATCCATTTGTAAGATATGCCACACATTTGTAAGTGCATAAAAATAACAACACAGTAAAAATATAAAATGAATACATGTCAAGCAATAACTGACTGTAGATTTTTCAGGTGAAGCAGGAACATCAAATGTTTCATTAATATGGTTGTCCAGGTCTTGCTGGGAATGTGAGAAATGAATCTGGTTCCAACTGTTCTTCTTAGATTGTTTAGGTGGTAGTGCAGGAGGCTGCCCATCATCAGAAGTCTCTTGAGATCTAAAACACAGAACGGAAAAATGGGAGAGAGAAGACAATTTTCTGAAAATAGTCAGTAGAAGCATTCAGTTAAAAAAGAGGGCCATATCAAAAAAGAAAAGAAAAGAAAATGAAATAAAAAAATAAAAAAGGCCAAATAACCTACATATTTACAATATTTTATAGAGATGGCTTTGATATAATAATTCTTCACTATCTAAATGAAAATCCATTAACTTCAGATAATAAAGATCTAATCAGCTCCATTGTTGATTAAGTTCTGACTTCTACATATTAATTTACATAAAGTTAAATCTGCATACAAATACATTTTAAGGAAAAAATCTTGAGTAAGGTCAAATATTTCATTTTAGAGTGTTCCTGAAAAAAACAAACAAACCTGAGGCTGCTTTTCTTTTTTTTTCTCCAATGATTTATCTTCTTTCATTTTTTTCTTTACATTTTAAAATTAAAATTCTCTTTTTTATTATGAACTTAATTGACAAAAATGAAAAAATTTAATATACATAAAAGAACATATGAAATTGTGAACTCCTATTATGTAGTTTTAAAACGTATATATTAATTTAACAGTATAGTAACATTCCCAGTTTGTATGGACTCCCTTCTAAACTACTTTCTACTCTCTTCTGCTTAATTCTTAGTATTTTAGAGGAGCCAGTTTGCAACAAGGGGGAAGGGCAATAATCAAGAATTCTGAGGTCAGAGTCAAAGTCAAGGTCTAAAATATCAGGCCAAACTAGAAGACACAGGTAAGGTTTAGAGATAAATAGGTAGGTCCAGAGGTTTCAGAGGTTGAATCCAAACAAGGAACACAGGCAGAAGACTTGTCAAGAATATATAGATTCAAAGATCAAGATATATAAAGTAGAGAAACCAGCAAGAAAGTATATTTGAGAGATCAAGAATTCAAGATGGGCATGAGAAAACAGGTGGGAAAAAGAGTTTGAATAGGGAGAGTTATCTCAGGGTCTGAAATAGCAATGCACATTCATTAAACAAAATAAAATTTTAAAAGCTAACATGTGGATAGTACCTGGATCCTTACAAAGGGTTTTACTCCCAATACAGAGGTAGTTAGCAGAAACAATCATTTCTCATTCTAATTTTAAGAATAAAGAAACAGACTCAGATTAGTTAAGTGACTTCCACAATCAAATGGCCACTAACTGGCTGAGTTAGGCCTCAAAACCATCTTTTGTCCCTAAATCTAGTGTTCTATTACATCATAAATTCGATATGACTATTGATCCCAGGTAATCCAATTTCTGCTCTTTGCCATAGTTTTAAATACAGCTTCACCAAGCCTGGCATGTACAGGTTCTATGCTTTCTCCATCTCATAAGCCACTTTGACATGGAGGTTGGTGCTCTCTATGGTGATAGCCACTCTCAGGGAGACGCTTTGCTAGAGGGGAGATGGTCAGGAACTCTTCTGCTTCAATATTTCACCAGTTCCATAAGGTCATTGATGTAGGTATTCCCTCCCAAGTTGCAACCTTCAAACAATCCACACCTTCTCATTCTGGACGATTTTTATTTGAGTACCCCCATTAATTGTCCACTTATTCACATAGTCCCATCATTCCATGACAGGTGGCCCACATGGAAGCCTTTCTCTGTATGTTTTAACATTACATAGGTAGTATTCCAAAGTTACCAAAGAAAGGGAAGGGGAAGAGAGGAGAAAGAATAAGCATTTACTATGTGTCAGGAATAGTTCTAAGTACTTTACAAATATCTCATGTGAACCTCATAATAACCCTGTGAGTTAAGTGCTATCATAATCCCCATTTTACAATTGAGGAAACTGAGGCAAACATTCAAAGTGACCTACTCAGGGTCACTCATTTATTAAATGTCCAAGGCTGGGACTGAACTATCCAATCCACTATGCTACTTAGTTGCCTAGAAAGAAGAAAAGGGCCTAAATGTACAAATATAGTTACAGCTGTTATTTTTGTTGTAGCAAAGAACTGGAAACTAAGAGAGTACCTACCAATTAAGAAATGGCTGAACAGATTACAGTGTATAAATTTACCGGAATACTATTATGCTATAAGAAATGACAGAAGGAATGGATTCAGAGAAACTCTGGAAGACTTTTTGAAATGAAGCAAAGTGAAGGGAACAGAACCAGGAGAACAATTTATGTAGGAACAAGAAAACTGAGAGAAAAAAAAAATACTTGTTAATTGAAAAAAAAAATTAAGTTAAAAAAATACATATATAAGTACCAGTGTTGCATTCAGGCTATCCATTTATCAGCCCCCGTCCTTGCTCTAAATCATGATCATAATTTCTTAGATAATATCTTTTATGCAACGTTTTACTTTCAAATCTTTTTTTTTGTAACAAGCTATAACCTATTTGAACCTACCATATGTTTCCATTTCTCTTCTGAGTCACCCATCATGTTAATTCTTCAGAGACTGCAGCATTTGTGATTAATAGCCATAAAGAATGAGTAAAAGAATATTGATGTTAAAAAAATAGTTGTTTAACCAGTGTGGGATGGTTGAAAGCACTGTATAAATTTCCAAATAGAATTCAATCTTTTCATTTTTCTGCATTTCTAGGCCTAGCTCATTGTCCATTTGCAATGTCTGCCTACGCTGGACCAAGTTCATAAGCTGAAGAATATCCATCCAAATGCATATTAGAGTCTAGACAATTAGTCATTCTTCATCCACTTCATTTTTCCTGTGGAGACTGTTAGGCTAAATTTCACTGGCTGACTGGATTGTGAGCTCATGCTACAGTATATGCTGGTATGATTAACTCAAATAATTCCAGTTGGAACCTACAGAAACATTCATGGAATATAGTAAGCACTAGGTAATGAGAGGCTATATATCAGGACAGGTCAAAAGAGTCCAGGACAGAAAGTGAGGTTGGATTGGTGGGTAGATCATTTAGTGACATGCCGGAGAGAGGTCATAAGTAGAGAGGTGGGTATGGGGTGGGTGTGGGGGGAAGAACAATTAGTTTAGAAATTGAGTATGCGGGTACTGTTTATCTTAAAGGTAGAACCAAGTAAGAAAGAATCTAAGGGAATTAAGCTCGTCTGGAAGATGATACTGAGAGTCACAGTAGGTAACTTAGAGCGGAACTGTCAAACACACAGCCAGGAAGACCCCACACAGCCCAAACACTCCTAAGCATGGCCAAAACAGATTAAAATGTAATTGGGAAGTATTAAAATACAATAAAACATAGATAATATTAACATGTGATTTTCTAAGTCAATATGCCCCCACAGAGATCTTTATGTGTGGTTTGGTGGCCCTTGTGTCTATTTAAGTTCGACACCACTGATCTAGAGTCTATATTTAGTTCTAAACAACCTGAAGGGCACAGACAGGCAGGACACGTATTAACCGCTGGGGAGGAGGCTATTGAGAGGAATGAAATCCAAGTAGAAAGCGCAGTTTATGATTCATAACAGGTATAAGGAAGAAGGAACATAACAGTTCAGGCTATGATATGGAACAGGATCTCAAGCTATGGAATAGGTGGACAAATCAATATAGCAAAACATAATAAGCACTACTGTACCTTCTGCCCTGGTTTTAGAGAGCATTCCTAATTTGTTTAGGTAAAGGCGAGCAAGTCTGGGCTACTGCCCAGAGTGAAACAGGATTCTACAAGGGTTGGCGACTGAAGTAGGGAGCTAAGTCTTTGAGGAAGAGAACTAAGTCTCTAGGATAGCCTACATAATGCTAACAAAGGTCCCCTTCTGAGCAGTTTATGATTTTAATGCTATTTCTTTTTTTTTATTAAAGTCATGCATACAAAGTAATGAGTTACAATGTTATATAGAGGATAGAGGGATGACCTTGGAATTACAAGGACCTGGGTTTAAATTCTGCATCTGACACATACTAACTGTGTGATGAACAACTGGGAAGTTACTTCAGGAGCTGCCTGAGGCACTGAGAGAAAAGAACTGTAAGCTACAGAGGAGTTACCTATCTCAAGTTTCTCACACGAATGAAAGTACAGGTATTGACCAAAAAAGAGAAAAAGTAACATATAATGACCGATTAGTTAACCTGAATTTTAGCAACAAACCCTTGATTTACTTGCAGTATAACAAAACAAAGCAATTAAATTTGCATCTTTTCATGCCCTAAATTCCTAAGCAGTTATGTTGACATGTGCCCCTAATAAATGAAACTTTTTTCTCAAACAGATGTTATTAGTTATGTTTCTAAGATATATATTCAAAGGGTACTCACAAACCAGCGTAATCTGTACAGAAGCAATGTCTCTCCATTTAACACGTAGTCATTCTGCTGCTTACTTTAAAAAAATTGATCTGTGTCTGCTTTAGCCAGGGATGAGTTTTATAGGCAAACTAAAAATTATAATAAGGGAATTAAAACAGATTTAAAATAGTATCACTAAATAGGCCAGTTCTAATAGTGGTTCCTATTTTGGGGCCAATGTAAAAAATCTGTCAAGTGTAATAGGGTGATGAGACATTGTGTACTAGGGAAGAACAATGAGGTAAGGCAGTGTAAGGGTTGGAGGGAGGGGGGGGCTCTAATTAGAAAGGAGGTTAAGGCCTACCAAGAACTTGAAGGCAGGGCCAAGCAACCCAGCCCTAAAGAATGAATTTCTTTGATGCATAGGAGACTACCTAAGCAGGTCTATCTTACTTACTTATAAAAAGGAAGCAAAGTATTTTCAATTAAAAAAACTGCATATTTTTAAAAGTTTTATTGATTTATATTTACATCACATTCATTTATGAATATAAGATAAGCCCTCTCTCCCTCTTCCTTGCCCAGTGACATAACAAAGCAAAAGAAAAAAAGGATTTCAGCAGTATAACAAACAATAAGACAAAGATAAAAACAATAATTTACTCAGCTGTGAGAAAGATCACAAAGTCAACTTTAACCATTAAAACTGCCAACTTCTCATTTCTGGAAAAAGAGCTTCACTATTTAATTCTCTCACTATATCAATTAAAATCTCTTTCCAAGAATTCATGTTTCTCTGCAACATAAACTAGGTTAAACTTGGTTTTCTTAGGAGTATGTTGTCTTGGACCTTTTGCTTCTGTCTTCTCTTTAGCCACCACAGTTAAAAGTATCCCCTGAATCACAGTTAAAACTTTCTAGTTCCTCAGAGTTCTCATAAAATAACTGTTAAATCCTAATTTCATGTTTCTTTTCTCATTTTATTTTTCAATTAACAAGCATTTATTTTCTCTTCTTTTCATTCCAGTTTCCAATTTAAAAGAAAAACAAAACGCTTGAACAAATAAGGATAGCCACCAAAACAGAATTCCACATGGTACCTGTTTAAAACCCATATATCATTTTGAATACATCACATTTACAAATGTACATCTTTAATACATCATCTCTGTCACAAAGTGTACAGCACAGTTCATAACCAGTCCTCTGGAATCATGATTGATCACTGGATTGATCAGAATTCTTAAGTCTTTCAAAGTTGTTTTGTCTTTATCCATAAAAGCTCACTCAAGTCTTTCCAGGATTCTCTGAAACTGCCGGTTTCCTCAACTCCCATCTCTCACTCCATAAACACAATCTTTTGCCAAATTCTGTACATCTTACCTTTGTAGTATCTCTCACACATGCCTCCTCTCTTCTGACACCGCCGTTACCTCAGTGCAGGCTTTCATTAACTCAAGCCTGAAGTACTACAAAAGAGTTCTGGAAAGTCTCCCTGTCTCAAGTCTATCCTCACTTCAGTCCACCTTCCATCAGGTCCACATTAAATAAACTCCAGTGGTGCACTATTACAAGTGAGACCAAACAGATAAGCCCTGTTTGTTTTTAAAGCCCTTCCTACCTTTCCAGTCTTCTTACACTTTCCTCTCCTCTTCTGCCTCTGTGGTCCTTCCCATCTTCTGGTTGGAAAGGGTGGGGGGATGGACTTCAAGGAGCTCGTCTCAGACCCTCTGTTTGAAGAAGGCATTCAGGGAATTCACCTCATCATCTCCTACCTGGCTGACCTGAATTTAATGACCTCCAAAAACTCATCATTCTGCAAGATGAGCTCAATTTAGTAACTCACACCTCCTCAGATTATTTCTTACCGTGGCTACAGGACTCCATTACACCCTTGTATCAAGTACTCTCACCTCCTCACCGCTTTTCAGCTTCTTTTATGTGTTGTCTTCCTTCCTTAATTCGTAAGTTCCCTGAGAACAGGGACTCTCTCTGGCACTTCTTTGTACCACCAGGGCTCAGGATAGTGCCTGGCACACAGTAGGCACGTAATGCCTGGAATCTCTTTCTGCTCAACTCTACCTCCTGGCTTCCGCATCTGCCTTTACCTCAGATAAAAATACCACTCTCTGCAAGAAACCCTTTCCAGTCCCCCTTAAAGCTAACTCCTTCTTTCTAAGATCATCTCCAATTTATCTCAATAAATATTGTTGACCTGACTCCTTACAGCTTAATTGTATCCCATTCCATTATATGACATAATTTGTCTGGCCACTTCCCAACTGGCACTACATTGCACAGTCACAGTACTCTGCCTCCTTAATGAAATGAAGGAAGTGAATTTCCACATTGGTTTTCTGGGTCAAGAATGGATATTTTAATTATGTAACACTCAATTTTATTTTATGGGGTTTTTCCTGATATATTTTTAAAGGACAAGGCTTTAGGCTCTCTGAAGGTAAAGTCTTATCCTATAAGATTTGAGATTAATTTTGATTTAAGTTAAAGTATTCACATTTGGGAATACATTAATAAAATAGTCCTTGGAAAAGAGGCTGCTCTTTTAAAACACCTCTCATTTTGAGATGTTCTCCTGCAATAAAGACTAAGGAAAGAAAGAAGGAAGGAAGGAAATAAGCATTTATTAAATGACTGCTATGTACCTGGCACAGTGTTAAGTTCTTTATAAATATCATCTCCTTGGATCCTCACAACCACCCTGGGACGTAGGTGCTCTTATGTTATATTTTACAGTTGAGGAAACTGAGACAGACAGATTCAGAGTGACTTGCCCTGCGTCACATAGCTAGTAAACTGGATTATCTGAATCCAATCTGGTCAATCTAAAGCTAGATTTAAGTCTGGGTCTTCCTGACATGAGGCCTAGAGCTCTATCCACTATCTTTATTTGCCTTTGGCTGCCTCTATACCTTATTTGTATTTAACCTCATGCCTCAGACAAGGCTAATAGAGAGTCTTTCAAATTTTAACTTGTTAATTCAAGTTAATTTATGTTGAAATACAAAAAATGTAAATGTATACATGTCAAATTCAGTACTGTATTAATTTATATTTCTAAGGTCAATAAAATACAAATGAGCTCAAAAGACACATAAAAGCCAAGAATGAAATTCCCCTTGAACAAAAGACACATGGCAAGGCTTTCTGAAGACTCCACAGCTCCGAAATTAACCTGATAAGCTGTTATAACAGTGGCTTACTTTCTCTTTACTCTCTGTGGTTGGAAGTTTCACAATCTAGGATCCCTAATATTCATCACCAGAAATGGGTAACTAAGCCTAGGACCAAGAATCTAAAACTCATAGACAGTGGGAAAGGGAAAAAGTATAGCATCATAGGGCTCCTCAAGACGATAGAATACTATGGTTTCAGGAGCTGTCCTGGGTCAGAGCGCTGGACAATAAGGTAAGAGACTATGAGGGTAAGGCTAAGCTCAAGTCCACAATAGGAGAGCCAAGAACTCATCAAGACTACTACCTGGCCTCTGTAGTTCAAACCAAACCAACAGCTGACAAATTATGTCAGCAAGTAATCCAGTAAAAATAACTGAAGAGGTATTTTATATTTATGGATAAATGTTATTTACATCAAAGACAGTACATAGCACTAGAAGGAAAAAAGGATACTATAAACCATCTCATTGTACTTAAACTTTTAATTTAGTTAGAATGGTTTGCATAAAGATTTAGAACATTTTTTTCAAATGGCTGTTGATGACTTGGATATTGGGAATGGGGGTTGGAGAAAACATGGCTAATGCAGGAATTTGTTTTGCTTGACAAGACACACATTTGGAAAGGTTTGCTTTTTCTTGCTTTCTCAATACAGAGACGGGGTAAATAGGAGGGAGAGAATTCTGAGCTGAAAAGGAAATACATTTTTTTATTGTAAAAACAAACACAACTTGGAAAGACTTAACAATTATGAGCAATGCCGTGATTCAATGATCAACCTTTGATGAGTTGTGCTAGCCACTACCTTCCTAAGAGAAGTGTGATGGACACAAAATGAAGTATAAAATATACATTTGGGACACGGTGAATATATTTGAATTTGCTTTGTCTGACCATGCTTATTTGTTACAAACACTGTGATTTTCTCCTTTTATTTGTGGAAAAAGGATTTGCAGAGAAAGGGGGGAGCCAGAAAGAACGTTGCCAAAAAAAAAAAAAAAAGACCCGAAAAACTAAAGCCATCTTCAAAAAACACAGAATAGAATACAAGTTCAGAGGGAAACAGACAAGAGAAACAATTTTGAAAGTGACGGAAACATTCTTTTATTGGTGTTTATTAAATTCAGAATTTTATTTTCTGAAAATAACTATAAATAAGTCTTTCAATAGTGTTTGTCTCTACAATGTCGTTGCATAAACTGTTCTGGTTCTGTTTACTTCACTTTGCATCATGTCTTAAAAGTCTTTCTGGGTTTTTCTGAAACCATCCCCTTCATCATAAATTAAATTACTGTGTTTTTTGTGTCGATACATTCTACTACACAAACATTCTGAACTCAATTGAAATTTCAGACAGGCATTCATTTATATATTGGTTAATATGTAGCTAGTATACTTCTATGGGTAAGGTGAAATACTATTTTATTTGAGTTAAATAGGACTCGAAAGGTGTGTTACACAATATTTACCAACACAAAATTTTTGTTATCATTTGTACACACACACACACACACACACACACACCCCAGAGCTGCATCTGGATAATAACCAAGCCACTGAAACTTCATATAACAACAATAGCAAAAAATGTTTGAGCCACCTTAAAGGAAAATGCTTACAATTCTTCTACACATAGAGTGTAGAATTTTCAGAATGTTAGATTTACTCAAAAAAGTGAGGGAGGGATGGGGAGCTGAGCAACACAATTTTGAAACTATATACATACACACATATAATAAAAATATTTTAAAAGTAGAAAGTTTAAAATGTCAGTTATTTAATAACATGTTCATTTCAGTTATTGATATAAGTATTAAGCAAATGAAACCAGGAAAATCCAAAAAAAATTTGCATACTTAGAATCTTTAATTTTTTAAAAGAAAACATATTTATCTATACTATAAAAGTTACAGACCAAGTATTATGTACCTTATTACATAATAACTCTTGATTGTAAGGAAGGTGGAGATATAAAAGAAGAAAAATATCTTTAAATGGTTCAAGATGTTCGGCTTTTATATTTGGGTTTTCACTCTGTAAAAATAGATGCAACACCATAATGTACTGCAATATATTAGCATAATGAATTGTGTTAACTGACAATCTATCAATGGGCAAAACTCATTTTCTTTTATAGGTGTCTAGTCAGCTTTGAATTTCCCTATGAATGAGTAAATAACAGCAGTCCAAGCAATTTGGTCTTCAATCAAAGCAGTTTTATGGGTTATTGCTCTCAATAATATGCATCACAGTCTACAATCAACAAACCTTTATTAAGTGCCTATTACGTGCCAGGTGCTGTGCTAAACTCTGGGGAGAAAAAGAAAAGCAAAAGATAGTTCCTGCTCTCAAAGAGCTCACAATCTAATGAGGGATACAACATGTAAACAACTACGTATGAAAGAGAGTAGATCAATTGGGAATATACAACAGAAGAAAGGCACTGGTATTAAGGATATGGAAAGGCTTCCTATAGAAGGTGGGATTTTAGCTGAGACTTGACTGTCTACAGATTCCTTTCCAACTTCCTCCGTAACAAGAGAAATGTTGGTTCTTTTTTGTTTTGTTACAGAAACAGTGATCTTTCTTACATACTCATAGGAATATGTTAATATTTGTAGTGTGATTTTATTGAAACAAACACTTAAGTATTTTTAAATTAATTCATGCTGTGGATTATTTCAATAAATTACAAACTGAAACATTCTAACTTGCTGTTCAAGTAGTCACAGGACAAGAAAGGAAATGACAGATCTCAGTAATATTTAGAATGAAGTGCTAGAGGTAATATGGTAATCATTACTAATGCAATGTTTCATTAAACTTATCTACTATAGATATCTTTAAGTAAAACAAGAAATCACCTATCTGATTCTTTGTTTAACCAAACAAATGAAAGGTTGACTATGAACTTTCTCTTCCATCCATCCATCCATCCATCCATCATCATCTCCCTTTTCCAACACTCCCAAAGTATGCAAAGGAAGGAAGTATAAGTTAGTGAAAAGAATACTAAATCTGGAATCAAAAGACCCATGTTCTGGTTTCATTTTTACTACCTTTGTGTGACATGATCTTAAATCACAATATTTAATGCTTTATTTTTTTTATCTGTAAAACCTGAACCACTTCTCTACTTCTGAAAATACCACAAGATTGAAATTATACATAAACACAATAAAGATAACCTGGTATAATGGATTGAGCTAATTAGACTTTAAGTTAGAAGTTCCAGTTTTGCTGCTTAATAGCTATGAAACTGACCAATTCACTCAAACTCCCTCAGTCTCAATTTCTTTATGTGTAAAACAAGGATAGGACTTGCACTACCTACATCACAAAGCTACTGGGTAAAACGCACCCTGTAAATTATAAATCTAAATGTCAGGTATTATTATTGCTACTTCTTTCATGGTTATACAGAAAGTATTCTGTAAACTAAGTACCATATAAATATGGCTATTATGAGGCAAATTAGAATTCCTTGAAAGACACTGCACATAAATCTAAAATACTGTTTCAAAATAAAATTTAAACTTATAAATGAAGTGAAATATAACTGAACTGAGTACTTTCATAACATAGGAATTTAATAAATGTTAGTAAAGTAAATGAATTTATTTACAATGTACTTATTAGCTCCTGATCTGAGAAATTGTTAAGAGGGAATAATGTGTTGGAATTAAAGGTAAAGTTAGTCCTTCCCTATGTAAAACTAGGTGGCATGTAAAGGAATTGAACCCTGGCCTCATCAGTAACCAAATGTCCTAGGCGATTCAGATATTCTCCTTTTGGTGTATTATCCTATCCTTTATGTAATAATTTGTTTGCATTCTTTTCAGATTTAGCAAAAGGATAAACCTTAAGGAATTCAACTCAATTCAACAGGGATTTATATGTAAACCATTATGCTAAGTGCCAGGGATACAAAGACAAAAATAAAAATCACTCTGCCCTCTAGGAATTCACAAAGCTATGGAATTCACACATTTCTTGTTACATATTTGAGTTCCTCAAAATAATATGCGCAGAATACTACAGAAAAACAGTCTGTAGCACACAAGCTGTTAGTATTAAATTAGTAGTAAGGTCAGTAATGTTTGAACTTGCTTAGGGCAGCTTGGTGGTGCAGTGGATAGAGCAATGGAGTCAGGCCCTGGAGTCAGGAGGACCAGAGTTCAATTCAGTCTCAGATGCTTACTATCTGTATGACCCTGGGCAAGTCATTTAACCCTAATTACTCCCTCCCAAAAAAAGATATTGCTTTACTTTGAGGGAATAAAGTAATTAGTAATAATAATTTACTATATATAGCACTTTGAGCTTTTACATTTATTAATTCATTTGATCACTGTAACACTGTGATGGAGTACAATCACCCCACTTTACACTCAGGAAAGGAGACTTAGAATAACTTTTCCATGGTCACCCAGTGAATGTCAGAGTAGGGGTTTGAACACAAGTCCAGAATTCTTTCCACTATATCATTATGCTTCTTATTTGAAGTTCAAATAGGTTCTTGCATTAAAAATCGAATAAACAAAACCCAAGTTACTTTCATAGTACTCAGACTGAGGGAGAGCATCGGGTTCTAAAGAAAGAACTTTGCAAATCATAGGCATGTGACAGATCTTGTTGAATTAAATTTACAGACATTTTGCTAACATGTTATAAGATTAAATTCTTTACTTTCCACTTAAGTTTTAGTGCTTTCTTCAAATGATCTTTGCTGATTATAATTTTTACTTCACTATAATAACTGAAAGATGTCTTTAGTATTTCTGCATTTATGAGGTTTATATGTTGTAGCACATAATCAAATCTAATTTGGGTCCTGACCTTCTTTATTGCTGAACTTCTGTTAATTTGTTTAGGTCTGAAGAAATGAACATTGAGATCTCCAACTATAATAGTTTTGCTTCCTAATTCTTCTTGAAACTTGATTAACCTTGGTGTCTATACAGAAGGAAAGGGAAGAATTAAGCATGGTTCCTAGGTTGTAAACCTGTGGTCCTCAAAAGATGGTGGTGTATTTAATAGAAATAAGAAAATTAGGCAGAGAAGGGAGGGTTTGGGAGTAAAGGTAAAAAAGTTAGGAATTCTCATTTAGAAATGCTGAGTTTAAGACACCTACAGAACAAACAGATGGAAATTGCCAAATACTGTTGGGCCTTGGGACTAGAGCTCATGACACAGACTCAAGACTAAATATACCAATCTTGGCATTATCTGCATAGAGCCATAGATGAACCCATGGGAGCTCATGAGATCAGGAATGTAACCATTACAAAAATCTCTTATAACTGCTCCATTTCTTTACTCTGGCTTCCACCCCAAGTGACAAAGGTACTTATCATTTCACCTCTCCTGGACAGTTACAATAATCTCTTCATTTGTCTACTTGCCTTAACTCTTCCATCTTGATCCTCTTACCCACACAGCTGCCACACTGATTTTCCTAAAGCACAAATCAAGCCTTTCCATTCTCCTCCTCAAGGACTCTCTGCACTCTTTTTCATAGACATGGATTAAGAATTTATGCTGATTCCGGAACACTCTTAGTCTGTGTTGATGATATATAATATGAGTTAGTAAATTAGTATTTAAATTTTGTGATATGTAGGTGTGACTGTATTAGAGCACAGGTTGAAGAGGTAATTGTATTGGGTCAGCATATACAAGGTTTTATGATCATATAGGAATGGCTAGATATATTTACTTATGTATTAAGTCTAAATATTCTGAATAACTGATTCTTCTCAAGGTGGAGTGAGAAGACCACTTCCTCCTATTTTCCTTGGCTACTGAACACTTTTCTGACACAACTCTTTCCACCGTCTGACGCTTATAAAAAGAGTAGAGCTCCTTTACTCTGGCTACTTCTCCCCTTTGTGCTGCTTTATGCCCAGAAACACACAGGAGTGGTTAATCATTATTCAGATGCAATCTGTGTCAATGAAATGACAGAAAAATTACAAATTCTGTAGTAATATGAACCCTGACATACAAACTCATATGAGGTACACAGTTTCTATAAATATCAAGTAATATGTAAATTAAACTGTACATTTAGGTAACTTCAATTTTAATGCTACTTAACTTACAGAATTTGAAACACTAAAGAAAATACTGGTGAAAAAACTGAATAAATTAAGAACTTACGGTGATGATTCCAGAATGATGCTATTAGCCTGTGTTGATGATGGAGATCTGTGATTCACAAAAACTTCACTTGGAGAGGTGTGGACTATGTGGTCTACCAGGTGTCCAACTGAAGATGGTCGTAGTCGGGTTCCCTCTTGTGTAAATGCAGAGTTGCGACTAAATAAAAGTTGCATAAAAATTTTTTTAACTTTTAATTTGAAAATTTTTCTAAACTGTGAAGTTATACCAAAAAGTTTTCTTTTAAAAAGTTAAAGATTCTAAGTGTGCAAAAGCTTTTTTGGATATTGCTGGTTTCATTTTCTTAGTACTTACATCAATAACTGAAATGAACATGTTATTATATCACTGATGTTTTAAACTTCTACTTATTAAATATTTTTATTATATGTGTGTATGTACATATACATATGTATACAGTTTCAAAACTGTGTGGCTCAGCTCCCCTCTCTCCATCCCATCCCTCACTTTTTTGAGTGAATCCAACATTGTGAAAACGTGACTCTGTGTGTAGAAGAAGTGTAAGCATTTTCCTTTAAGGTGGCTCAAACTTTTTTTTTTTAATGTTGTTGTTATATGAAGTTTCAATGGCTTGATCATTATCCAGATGCATGTGTGTGTGTGTGTGTGTGGGGGGGTGTATGTACAAATGATAACAAAAATTAAAGTTTGACTTTCATAGGGCAGAAACTCATCTTAGAAAGTTTATAATAATGAAGACAGTGAGGAGCTGGGGGTAATTTGAAGAGTGTAAGTCAGATTTCCCAAGCTTTTCGTTCATCCTTTGTTTTTGAACAGGACCAATAACATCACAGGTGTGTGTCTTTCTTTTTTTTTTTTTTTTGGCTAGGCAATAGGGTTAAGTGACTTGCTCAGGGTCACACAGCTACTAAGTGTTATGTGTCTGAGGCCGCATTTGAACTCAGGTCCTCCTGAATCTAAGGCTAGTGCTTTATACACTGTGCCACCAAGCTGCCCCTTGATTTCCCAAGCTTTTAAAAAGAGATTCTTAATTATTCTGAAGCTATGAGATCACTTTTGAGTAGGGGCAGTAGGATACCGATAATGGGAGCTGCTGACAGCTGATTGCCTTTCCCTAGGAGAGAGAGGGCATGACAACATCAACTAACTTGCAGTTCTACCAAGTAAAGCCTTGAGCTCTAGTGGTAGGTAGTTGGTCACCAACGGTGTTAACTCAATTATATTAGAAAGGATAAGAGTCTTTTTCACCTATTAATGACAGAATGGGAACTATGGAGCCAGAGCAGATGATTTATGCAATGATAAATATACAGTATGATTAGCTAAAATTGTAGTCCTACATTGTACTTTGGGAGCTGGATAGCATTCATAAATAGGTTCATACTAATGCAATCCTGAGGTCCTATTTTACTTACTGATTTGGTGTTCCAGGTGGAGAGCGTGATGGTAAACTTTGTGTTTCTAATCTTTCATCAGATAATGAATTCCTACTCACTACTTCCCAATCCATTAATTTCCGTGCCAAAGGTTTACTTGGGGATCTGCAAAAATAATAGGAAATGGCTAAAATTATAACACAAGATCTAGTTTACCTAACCAAACCTTAAATGAAATCATAGTATTTCTTTCACATGAATGAAATATTCTCTGAAGTAATTACATGCAAGAAATGAATGTTTTCAGTATTTTTCAGCGTTCTTTGTCTTCACTGTGACATCTTATCATCCTCCCTCCCACCCCACCCCCCAGCCCTAGTTCTTTCCCAGAGAATCACTTTTCCCTTCTCCCACCCTCCCAGGTCTAGTTCTTACCCAGAGCATCACTTTATACTGGCTACACTCTCCTCCCTTCCCCATCTTGAACAGTTAGTCAACAAGTTCAACTCTATACCATCCACTTAAGAATCTTGAGTTCCTTTCCCCTTTATCCTATTATCAATCTTGTCTTGCCAAGCCTTAGTCTTAGATTACTCTCATTATCTTCTGCTTTCATTCCTAGTCATACACTGATGAATCAAACTGGAGAAAATGAAAACATGTATACTGGCCCTAACTGTGGTAAGGCAATCCTCCATAAATGATTCACTATCCCATTCACCACAAAGTTTTCTCCAAACCTTTTCATCCCTTCTCAAACCAATTATGGCTCTTTCTCCCAACACCCTCCTAAAAATATGAGAAACTTGCCTCATATTTCACAGAGAAAATTGAAGCCATTGTCTAAGATCTTTCTCTTTCCCCATCCTCCTCATCTCACTCAGATCTCTTTTCCCACTCTCTCCTCTTTCACCCATCTCTATGAAGAGGTGGCCCTTCTATTTGCAAAAGTAAACTCTTCTACATGTACAAGAGATTTGCATTTCATCACTCCTTGTTTAATGGCTACTTCCTTGCTGCCTACAATGACATCCAGGTTTCACTCAGCCTCAAAAAAAAACCTCACTTGACTCAGCCACCCCAATTAGTGATTGTTTTGTATTTCCCCTCCCTTTCATGTCTAAACTACTTAAGGCTGCCTACAATTGGTGCTTCCATTTCCTTTCCTCTTACTCTTAGTTCTCTTTAGCCTGTCTTCGGAACTCATACTTGTCATTCAAGAGAAACAGCTCTCTAAAGTTACTAATGATCTTTTAATTGCAAATATAATGGCCTTTTCTCAGTCTTCATCCTTCTTGCCCTCTCTCTAACCTCTTACACTGCCAAATCACTCTCTTGTCTCTGATACTTTCTTCTCTTTAGGTTTTTGTGACAATGATCTCTCTCTCTTGATTCTCCTAGCTTTTTTGGATCATCATCTATATTATGTCTACTAATTGTGGGTGTCTCCCAAGGCTCAGTCCTGTTCTGCTTTCTCTGCTCTCTTTACACTGTTCATTTTGCCTGGTGATCTCATCAGTTTCCATGGTTTTAATAATCATTTCAATGCACAGGATGCTCAGATCTATTTACCTAGCCCTAACCTCTTCCCTGACTTCTAGTCTTACAAACCCAATTGCCTATAAGGACATCTTAAGGTGGATGTCCTACGGACATTTTAAACTCAATATATTCATAACTGAGCTCATTATCCCCTCCCACCCCCCAACTCTACTCTTTTTCTCTCTTCCCTATTACTACTGAGGGCAGTACCATCTTTCCATTCACTAAGGCTAATATCCTCAATCCCTCACTCTCTCACACATTTCCCCTCCCCCTAATACATTTTTTTGCCAAGTCCTGTCGATTCTACCTTCACAATATCTCTTACACACCCCCTTCTCTCCTTTAGTACTGCTATCACTGTTGGACCAGGTCCTTATCACCTCAAAACTGGACAATTCCAAGAACCTGGTGGTTGGAGTCCCTGTGCTTCAAAGTGATCTTTCAAAAGTATAGGTCTGACCATGTCATTTCCTTATTCAATAAACAACAGTGATTTCCTATTACCACCAGGATAAATATGAAATCCTGTTTAATTTTTAAAGTTCTTCATAATCAGGGCCCTTCCAATCAAGATTTCTAGGCTTCATATACCTTATTCCCCTTCACATACTTTATGATCCAGTGATACTGACCTCTTTACTGTTCTTGAAGGAAGACGCAACACCTCCCTTCTCTATATATTTTCACTTGTTGCCTTCCATGCCTTGAATTCTATCTCCTGGCTAAGTTTCAAGTAAACTCTACTTTCTGCCAAAAGTTTTCTCCAGTTATCTCTTAAATTTGTTTTGACAATTTTGTGCTATCCTTTCAAATAACAGAACATACCCTGGAGCAGTCTTAATCTGGGTCTGCGAACTTGTGTTTAAAAATATGTTTTGAGAATGTAAATGTAATTATTTACTTTGTAATAATATGTGTTTACACATTTAAAAACATTATTCTGAGAAGGGGTCCATGGGCTTCATCAGACTGTCAAAGGAGTCCATGACACACTAAAAAAGTTAAGAATCCCTGCCCTACAGACTGGGAATCACTGTTCTGTGGCAGGAGTCAACTCAGACTATTTCCAGACTATTGACAGATAGTTCCTGGGTTGTAGAAAGTGACAAATTTTATCTTTGGCAACCTCTTCTCACATCAGTGATCCTTTCTTTTCTCCTGATAGCCTTCTTCCACTTTTCCCCATCACTCCCTCTCCTCCCAGGTCACGGATCTTAGATTTCATTTCTGTTCATTCCTTTAAAGTTAGTTGGTAAAGTGTGAGCTAATAAGGTACAAGCCTTTCCAGGAGGGTTAACATTTGTTAAAAAGACCACAGTCTCCTAGACCCAAAAGAGGGGTGTGTGTGTGTGTGTGTGTGTGTGTGAGACAGAGAGAGAGAGAGATAAGAGAAATGAGCAGGAGACACACATTAGTATGGTTAGTGTGTCTCAAAATCAGGGCTGAGAATTCTCAGCTTTATTAGTGCAGGGTAATGGAAAGAGTAGATATACTTGGACACGTGGTTGGTGTTGAATATCTTCTATATTTATGTACAATTTTGACTTGTTTCTTCTGGTATCTAAACCAGAAGTCTGGAGTTATATCTCCACCTGTTGAAAAAAAACAACTTCCACAAAAAAAAAAAATGTAAAATTCCAATATGACAAAGATCTGCATTAGATAACTTTCTTTAAAAAAGGGAAAAATTTTTGAAAAGTATACAGACATCTTAAATAGAAATCAATAGCAATATGACCTTCATGCAGATTAATGGGTTCTTCTTTTCTGAGGCAATTGGGGTTAAGTGACTTGCCTAGGGTCACACAGCTAGTAAGTGTCTGAGGCTGGATTTGAACTTGGGTCCTCCCAACCCCAGGGCTGGTGCTCTATCTACTGCACCACCTACATGTCCCTAATGGATTGTTTCTTAAAAATGTAAAGGTAGAAGCTAACATTTTGGCCAAAATGCCTTTGATAAAAATATATGAGCTGCATAAAAATTAACACTATGTATGTGTTAAAAAAGTTAATAATTAATAAATTTGTTGTTTTATTCTCAACTTTTTACATAGCTATTTAAATGTATATTATGTAAGGAGAAATTCAACAAAAACTCTTCTCTTTTATACTTAGTTTTATGCTGTGAACATCTTAAATATCATTTTAAAGTTTATGTTACTACCTCTGCCATTTCACAAAAACTGTATTTTGTAAGATTAATACTTTTATGTGCTCTTAAATGAGACAGATTTATAGCCATTATTTTCCAAATATAATAAAACACTATTTAAGATTATGTTTGCTATCTAAATACGATGTATCTAATTCTTAAGGCCAAAATAAATTACCTTTTTCTCTTGAAATATATTTTGCTCATATTCTTATAGGGATAAAAAAGTCAAGAACAAAGACGAGTCAGCACAATATTGTTTTTCTTTTCATCAGTGGTTTTCATTTAAAAAAGCTCTGATGAAAAAATTTAACACCTATATTGTCAACTTATAGCTTATATTGGAGAAGTAATACTAACTGTAAATGTGAAATCAAGTTGACTAAATGAAAAAATGCTTAGAAGAGAAATTTCTCAGTATATTATATATTTAAGAGAAATACTAAAATTTTCAAGTTGTAATCTGATTTAGAATGTGCATCTCACCCGCCTTCAATCAGCTACACTTTGCCTGAACTCATTCTCCAATGTTTAACAAATTTTCATTCTATCTTGATTCTCTCCATACTAGCTACATCAAATCTCCATGACAATAAACCATATCTTCCTTCCCCTAGCAAATTCCAAAATATCCTTCAACCCACTCCAGATCTGCTTACCCCTTCCACTGTGTTCAAAATTAAACAACTACCCTTAATTGTAGACCTCATCCTCCCATGCTCCTTTCATCTTCTGGAATTCACAGAGACTTTGTTCCCCTAGAAAATGCATCCGTAGCCATCCTTTCCAGTACTGGTTGTACCTTCTCTTTCATACCCTACATCTCTGGTCCCAAAGTAGGAGTCAGAATACTTTTTTCTCCTCACTGACACTTCAGACTCTCAATTGCCAACCTCTCCTATTTTAAGTTACCTCTATCTAAAATTGTCATTCACTGCAGATCCTAGCCACTGTTATCTCTTGGGCCCCAAATATTCTCTCTTTTAACTCAAAACTATTTAATCTATTCAGCTCCCATTACCTAGTCATCCACTTCACTCAGATACAAAATGGGACGGTCATACCCTTGATCTTGCACATCCCAAAGTGTTTCATTTTCTTAATCAATAAATTCAAAATTCCTATATAAATGCCACAATATCATACCCTTCCTGCCTCTTCCCATGCTTTATTCTACTATTCTCATTCTCTCACTTATCTTCAGTCTCTCCATCTGCCTACAAAAACACCCATGTCTCCACCATCCTTAAAAACCTTCCAATCTGACCATTCCCAATAGCCATCATCTTATAGCTCTCCTCCCATTTTTGGCTAAACTTCTTGAGAAAGTCATTTATGTACTTGGCCTCCATAGCCTTTCTTTTCATTCAATTCTATTGCTGACTCCATTTAACTGAAAATATTCTATACAAAGTTATCAATGATCTCATAACTGCCAAATCAAATGGGATTTTCATAATCCTTGACTTTGACCTCGTCTAACACCATTGCCTTTGATTCCCTCTTCTCTCTAGTTTCTCTTAACACTGCTTTGTCCTGGTTGTTATACTTGCCTATCTGCATTTTCTCAGCCTCTTCTGTTGGATTTTCATCTAGCTGATGTCTGCTAATCAGAGCCTCAAAGGCTCTGTCCTGGGCCCTATTCTCCTTATATTCCAGGGTAATTAAACTGCATTCCATGAGCTTAAATAAAATTTTAGTATCTTATTTCAATATAATTGATTTCTCTTGTAGTCTATTTTGTTTATGCATTTAAAATAATTATTCAGAGAAGGTATACAGAGATGTCATAAGATTGATTAAGGATTGCAATAGATTATATAAAAACAAATAAGCTAAGAACCCTATTCTATATTATCTTAACTGGTGATCTCATCAGCTCCAACAGATTTAATTATCACCTCTATGCAGATAATTCTCAATCCATATATCTAGTGCTAACATCTTTCCTGAGTTCCAGTTTTCAAATCACCAACTATCTATCCCTCAGATACCTGGAACTCAATGTTCTGTAGACATCTCAAACTCAATATAACCACAACAAAATTCACTGTTTCCCACCAAATCATTCCTGTATCTTCTAAATTTAGTGGGTTTTTTGTTTTTGTTTTTGTTTTTTTTTGTATAAGGCATCATCATTCTTCTGGTCATGCAGGCTCACAACCTCAGTGTCATTCTTAATTCCTCAATCTCACTCTCCCTATATATCCAAACTGTTGCCAAGTCTTGTTTCTACCTTCATAACATCTCATTTATGTGTCACCTTCTCTCCATTCATAGTTGTATTAAATTTGTCACAGTGAAAAGAAAAAAATACTACCTTACCTTCCTAGTTTATTAAAAACAGACAGGTCAAACAGACTATGTCTTAAAATGCATAAAATCAATTCCTTATCTCAACTCTGATAATAAATGTTAAGTAACAACCTACTAACTGCACTCTACAAGAACATTCAATTCCTGAGCAAGAGCTAAAACAGTTTGCTTTTGTCTCCTTTGTGGGATAAAGATTCATTTGAAGAAAAACTAAACACACTCACCTTATACATGCTAGAAGTTCAGGATTCTTTATGACTCTGTTACTATCTTAAATATAACTTGAACTCTTTTGTATCTAAAGTAAATTTCAGGTATTTATTTTATTAACAGTTTTAACCACTGGGACCCACCCACTCAAGTTTGCTGTCTTTATTTCCTGTTGTGTGTGGAAATTTCAGAGAAAAAAATACCACATTGTATCTGTGACTTAGCAGTGTGGTAAGATCTATTTTCTGACCATGGCACTCTTTCTGTTATGTGGGTACACTCTTATTCTCTTTCCTCAGACAATAAAATATACCAAACAAGACTGCTAAAATACTTCTAGGAAGCTATAAAGAAAAAAAAAGAAAAAAATTTCAAGTAAAATAATTTGCCTAATTACTGCTGGAAAAATTAGCCTCTATTTTATAGAAAATGTTAAGAAGAAATTTATTCTATTTTTTAGAATTTCAGTAGATAATATGTCACTAAGGGTTCTATATCTTTAATATTTTAGTGAAATAAATTAATTTAGCAGTTGTTAAAGCTATGAAGTATTCTTGAAGGTACAGTCATGTCATTAGAATAAGGTTAAGATATTTCATAGAAAGTTTACAAGATTAGAAACTAAGGGCCAAATATTACTGTCTAAAATAATGATGCTAATTAAGACAAGTTGAGTCCTATATTGCAACAAAAATATCTGTCTAAAAAGATTTCCAACCTTTAGCTAATGGCCTACTATTTCCAGCAAGACTCGAGGCAAATGTATTATAGCACAATTAAATAATTAGGACAGTCCCTTGGAACATACTCTAATGGGATTTGATCTGTACTGGTAGTACACTGAATGTGATTGATTTTGGTTATAAAACATCTGCCAAGTTAAAGGTGAAATATTTTATTTAATGACTACAAAAACAGAAATGCCCATTAAGAAAGTTTCAAATCGGATAAAAAATATTCGTACATTTCTGAAAACTTGTGACTTATAATGACCTTACCTATAAGGAAAGATATTCCAAGTATTTCGTAGGCAATATTAACCTGAAAACATCATTCACTGGATATGTTTTGAGATTCAAATGATTTTCAAAAGCAAGTCATGACATGGTGAACTCATCCAATCTCATGTTCTATATAGTTTTGTCAATCAATACTTAATGAATACCTACTATGTGTAGCACAGTATGCTAGGCACTTTGTAGTTTATACAAATGAAAAAAATATGGTCCCCGTCTTCAGAAACTTTTAATTTAGTAAGAGGAAATGTGATATACATGGCAAATGAATAAGAAAAATGTAAATAAAATACAACGAAAGCTCAAAGGCGAGAGATTATATCTGCTTGGGTGCACAGAAGACCAGAGAAGATTTGGTGATATCCGGGTTAGGCAATGAAGGAGGGGAACAATTTCTTTAAAAAGGATTTCTTTCTCAGTGGTAATCAATAGGCTATTCCAAGTCTGAGAAGAGATGAGTCACAGAACAGGTCATCATAGAAAAGGACTATTTTTCCACTGACCAAGTTGACTTGTGATAACTTCAGGAGAAATGGAAGGGTTGGATGCTGTAACTAATCACATAGTTTATGTGCACCATCAACAGCAATGGGACATATGACAAAGGTGCATAATAAAAGCTGCAAAGAAGCATACCGCAAAGCATACATATTAGTCATAAACAAATGACACCACTGCTGTTATATAGGTAAAGAATATACTCTCTAAACTACATCAAGAGCCATAATATTGCTACATATGTAATCTTCTCTTCCACTACAGGTCATCCTGTTATTTCTACCTCCATATTGCCTCACGCATAGGGTTCCTTTCTCTCTACTACTATCATGTTTCACCTCAACTTGACAGGAGACTAATTGGTCTCCCTGCTCCTCTCCCTGCCAATCCATCCTCCACACAGCTATCAAAGTGATAATCATAAAACTTAATTCTTACCTTATCATTCTCCTGGCTCATTAAACTGTAATGGCTCCTCATTACATCTGGAATAAAATATTCTTTGTTTGGCCTTTAAAGCCCTTCACAAGCAAGCTCTCATCTTCCTTTTCAGCCCTAATATACAGCAATCCTTTTTACACTCTTTGGTTTAGCCTAACTGACTTTACCACTTTTCTTCACACATGACATTCCATCTAGCATGCCTGTGCCTCTTCATGAACTATCTCCTATGCCTGTGATGCACTTCTGCCTCTCTTCTTCTCCAGAGAATCCCTAGCTTCTTTAAAAGCTCTTCTTAAATGCCACTTACTCCATATCCTTCAGCACCTGGTGCCTTCTTGTCAGGAATTCAATCAGTAAACAAGCATTTATTAAGTTCTTGCTATGTGCCATGTAATGTGCTACGTTCTAGGTATACAAAGAAAGGCAAAAAAGCCCCTGCCTTCAGGAAGCTCACAATTTAACAACATTCAAGTAACTCTGTACATAAAACATACAGTGTATCGGAAGGTAGGCCAGCTAGGTGGCAAAACGAATAGAGTAATGACCCTGGAGTCAGGGAGACCTGAGTTCAAATCTAGCCACAAACTTATTAGCTGTGTGACCCTGGGCAAATCACTTAACCCTGTTTGCCTCAGTCTCCTCATTTGTAAGATAAGCTGGAGAAGGAAATGGCAAACAACTCCAGTATTTTTGCCAAGAAAACCTCAAATTGGGTCATAAAAGGGTCAGTTACTATTGAACAACAACAACAACAACAAATGGAAGGTAATCTCAGGACTAGCAGGAGGCAGAGACACTTGGGGAGTGATGGACCTCATACATAATGTGGGAATTAAGCCGAGTCTGGAAGGAAGTGAGGAAAGCTAGGAATTAGAGATAAGGGAAATGTATTCCATGAATAGGAGATAACCTGTGAAGAGGGACGGTCACAAGAGCTGTGAGTGTGAGGAATAGCAAGTAGGTCTCGGTAGCTGGAATGAGTAAGACGACCGGGAAGGCAAGAAGGGAACTGTCTGTTAAGGGCTTTAAATGCTAAAGATAGCAATAAAAACTTACTAATTTTTTAAAAAAACTTGATCATTTTGGTAAAAGGAGTCTTTGGAATTTATTGAGTAGAGGGGTAAAATGGGCAGACCTATAACTTAAGAAAGTCACTTTGGCAACTAAGTGGAGTAGCGAGAGAAAGAAGGAGAGATCATCTCCTTCAGGGACAAGGCTCCTTCAGCAGTCCAGGGGAATGAGAATTGGCTATGTGAGTGGAGAGAAGGGGAAACAAGTATGATATTGTGAAGGTAGAAAACAATAAGACTAAACAACAGATTAAATACATGGCAGGGGTGGGGTGGGGAGTGAGAGTGAGGAATTAGGCATGACAGCAAGGTTGTGAGCCCAAGTGACTAGGAGGATGATGATGTGCTGTATAGGAATTGGGAAATTTGGAAGATGGATGGAAAGTCTGGGGTGAAAAATTGAGCTTTATCTTGGACATGCTGGGTTGAGATGTCAATAGATAAACATCCAATTTGAGATGGTCAAGAGGCAGTTGGTGATGCAGGAGAGAGATTAGGTCTGAATATCTCTACGTCTAATCTATATCTATATCCATCTTACGTATATTTATTATCTCTCCCAAATGAATCTAAGTTTCTTGAGCCAGAGACTGTTACATTTTTGGTTTTGTAGGTGTTTGGTACATGGAAAACACTTAATAAATACTTACTGATTCATTATAAGGTAAATTGTGTTAAAGGAACATTTTTTAACAGAAAAATGCAAGACAATTTTATTCTTTTCATTTGTAAGCAGATAAAACATCCAACTATCTTAAAGTTCTATAAGGTCCTTACTCCTGTGGGCTCACATCTATTTCAATGGTCTAGGGTACTAGTACCCAATACTAGTACTGGTTCAGTTACAAAAAAAGAAATGAATCATTTAGAAGTGCTCTTCAGCTTCAAAACAAGGAAAAAAAAGTTTTATCTCAATTTTCAACTTAGGTCAATAAAAATGAATTATGCATACAGATTACACACTTCCTCTAATAGAAAGATTCAGAAAAGTACAAAACTTCAATGTGCAATAATCTTTTATGACAAAATACCTTTTGTACTAAGCCTTACTGTGGGTTTTTTTTTAAAGCTCCTCATTCCAAAATTTGTGTTTAATATAGGAATACTGAAGTCTTTACTCATTTTAACTCACAGACTTCCCAAGTACAGATTACAAATAACTGACAATTACCCAAAGTAGAGGTATACGTACCTTAACAGAATTTAGAATAAATGTCAGTGCACCATAAGAAATAATTTGACTAAGATAGCCTCAAGTTAGATATATTTAAATATCTAAGTTGCTACTACGATTTAAAGTAATTAAAAAGGACATTTTGATGTTGGTACATGACACAGAACTTTGAACCTAACACATTTAGCACACTGCTCAAAACAGTACCTAGGTGGCGCAACAGACAGAGCACCAGGCCTGAAGTCAGGAAGACTCATCTTCCTGAGTTCAAATTAGGCCTCATACATTTACTAGCTGTGTGACCCTGGGCAAGTCACTTAATCCTGTCTGCCTCAGTTTCCTCATCTGTAAAATGAGCTGGAGAAGGAAAAGGCAAACCACTCGAATATTTTTGTCAAGAAAACCCCAAACTGGGTCACAAAGAATTAGAAACTACTGAAAAGACTGAACAAGAAAACAGTAAGCTCAACTGAATTGTTTTGCTGACATAGGTGAATGCAGTGAGCTTATGTTACCATTTGGTAGCAAAACTAGTTAGTCTATTCTGACCTAAAGCCACATTTCTATTCCATTTATGAGTTAAACTGGGGCCAAGCAGCTTAAATTCATGAGTAGGACTTTAAACACTTATTAATTCATCATGACCACCTATTCCCTTATGGGAAAAGATTACCATTCCTAACTTTCCCAATTCAAGTTGCCTTGGCCCCCACTTCCCTAAGTGTGAAGTTTCCACCATCAGAATATAAGCTCCTTTAAAGGCAAGAACTATCTTTGTGTTGGTGTGTCTACTTTTAGGACTTAGACACAAGACCATTTTTAAAAGAAAAACAACTCCCTTCACCCAAATACCAACACAATGAATTATTTAGATTTTTAGTTTTCAATTTAATAAAGACTTACTGAGTGCTTACAACATGCAAGCAAATAGTTAATAAAATTCCTTGTGCATGACAATGGAACAGCCAATTTTGCCAAAGCATATAACACTAATGCTCTAAATTTTGGAAAATATTTACAATGCACAGTTATGTTTAGGTTCAAGGGTCTTAAAAATATTATTTTATTGTTGCATCCCTCTTACTTGAGGGATTAACACCATTATGAACAAAACAGTGCACTTTCATGTCTATGGGGTAAATCCCAGCTCTGGATCATCCCTACTCACATTTTTTCCCCCATTATGACTGCTATTGTACAAAGAAGTATTTGACAAAGTCAGTGAACCATGGGCTTGATTCACTACAAATGATCTCATTTTGTGCTCTCATTTTAATTGATCCCCTCATTGCTACTCAGCAATGGATTTATTAGTCTTCTGTTGATTATGCTAACATACACTAGCTGGGCAGCAAACTTAATTTGCTGCAGCATGGTACAGAGCAGGCCTGCATAACCTGCGGCCCACCAAAGGATTATGGGTGGACTGCAAAAAAAGTAGAGGAAAATATCCTTAGTTTTACTGACAAACTTTTCAAATGTGTAGTCTACGCTCTGTTTCTATTTCTTTTCTACTTGTTCGTCCATAAACTCCAAAGCAGGGCTTCTGCCTCTTCCATTCTATTGAAAGGTCTCCAAAACATCACCAAGTATTGAGTGTTTCATCAGTTCCAATGCTATTTTCTACATAAAGTCCTTCCTACTCTCCTGGCTGCTAGTGCTCTCCCTCCCAAAATGACCATGTACTTATTTTAAGAGTGTGTGTGTGTGTGTGTGTGTGTGTGTGTGTGTGTGTGTGCGCGTGTGCACGCAATGCTTATATATGTACAAGTTAGAATGTAAATTCCTTGAAGGTTTGGGGAGTATTTTTTTCTTTGCATACTTGAGGCTCATCACAGTGCCCAAAACATAGCAGGTACTTAAATGCTTGTTAATAGTTTGAACTGTGATTACTTTGCCCTCCAAATTCGATAACCATGTCTTTTTAATTCTTCCTTTACATTATCTGTCATTTCTTTTTTTTTTTTATCTGTCATTTCTTTTACCTTCCGTTACCATGGCCAGTAGACTATCACCTTACACCTTGAATGCTCCAAAAGACTTACTCCTTTATTCAAACAATTTTGTTTGTACTCTAATTACTATGAGATCAATATGAGTGTCCATTTATGCAGAATTAATAAAGTTTGTATACAATGGTTTGCAAACACCATTTCCTTTCACTTAATGGTCTCTTCCCTTGTGTTAATCAATGGAAATCTGTCTCAAGTCCCGAGCTCAAATTTTATCTCTTCTCTCCTCCATGACTAACCAGTCTGAAGTGATGTCTCTTTTCTCCGGACTCTTACAGCAACTATATAATTCATCTTACAGCAACTGTATAATTCATCTTACAGCAACTATATAATTCATCTCACAATCACATACTACCTTGAAATATGACCTCTGTAACTGTAATGTAGTTTTATTTAAATACTGGGCTACTTAATTTCCTATGTATTTTTTTCCACGTATCTGTTTTTCAATAAGACTGAAAACTCTTTGAAGGCAGGGGGTACTTCTTCAAGTCCCCCACAATGCCTTCTAAGTAGCAGATGCTCAATAAATATTTGCTAATTTGTAGATTTCTGGAATGGCTGAAAGAAATGATGGTCCTATAAGTACAGTATAATTTTCATGCAAGGGCTAAAATAGCAGTACCTTACCTTGCAAATACTCTGTCTTTGTTTGCCTTTTCTTTGCCATATTGCACAGACTGGACTTCTGTTCTCCCACTAAAAGAAACAAATTTACACAATAATGGGAAAAAATGACTATGAACAATATTATTCTGTTAATAACTCTATCACTTCAAATGTCTGGGTTTTGTTTTTTTTTAGGAAGTAGAAGAATTCAGACAAACATGATACTAAGAGACCCAAACACAGCTAAACCAATTAGTTCTATTATAAAAAGTGCAGTGACAAGGATAGAATGAATCATAAACTCGAGCTGGCTAGAAAAAATTTATTAAAAACCAAGTTGCAGCAGTGTCTTTAATTTCAAATTCCCCCATCAATTTCACTTTTCTTGGAGTACGAGCAAGGAAATTGGTAACACAGTATTTGGTTGCTGAATACACTCGTGCTATTCTTTTTAATTAACAATTCAAAGACAAAGCCAGTGATGGAAAATTGAGAATTAAAACTTTTATGTAAACATTTCTTCACAAATAAAATAGAATTTGGAATTTCACTTCATCCATCAACCAAGTACTATATTATTACTTTGTTCATCCATATGAGAAAGAAAAACAAAAACTGCAGGAGTTTTCTGTTCATTAAAAAAAAAAAAAAACTTTTGGATTCTGGGTGTCCTACACCATGGAGACAGCTAAAGTTGCTTTACCTTTGGCATACAATTTGTTTTAGAGAGGTTTGAGAGCTTGTGGAAATCAGAGATTGGTTAACTAAAACAATGGTTATATCTTACCTAAAATTAAGTTTATTTGATGCTGGCACTTTGCATTATTCTAGGAAGACAGATTATTTCCAGATAAAAAAATGAAACATGGCAGAGTTCAAACTTTTTCCCTCTTGCTCTATAAACATTGTAGTATCTTATTTATTTTAATATTTTATAATATATGCATATGCAATAAACATGTAATACATGAGGTTATTGTATATAATAAAATGTAATATATTATCACAATTACATGTTATATATAATAATGATATATGTACTATTTTAAGGCAATCAAGCAAAATATTAGAGTTGGAAAGGAACTCAGGGATCATTCTATTTCAGTTATGACATATAGCACATATGCCCATTCAACATATTCAAATAGTCATCTACCTTTTAGAGGACGGAAGAGCTTCATAACAACAGACAGAGAATATTAAATCTAGTTTGTGGTTTTTTTTGCCTAACCACATATTTAACTTTTTAAAAAATATATTTTATTTTCCCCCAGTTACTTGTGAAGACAATTTTTGACATTCAAATTAAAATTTTTTTGAGTTCCAAATTTTCTTTCCTTCCCTCACCTCCCCTCTCCCTCCTGTATTTGACTTTTTTTTTTTTTGCGCAAACTGTTTGAAAACTGGTTGGCACTCCCAAACACAATATGATGACTAATTGTATCTTTACTGTAATTTAGGCTTTGTTTTTACAGACAATAAAAGTAGACTTAAGTGGAAGTATTTTTCTAGCATTATAAAGAATATTAAAATCATTATAATCAATTATAAACAATAATTTATCAAGATCTTATTTTCATACAGGGCTGAGACTGGTTTTGGAGAGAGTAATTTGAGAAGTTGTAGTTTCATTTTTGAAAAAATTCTAAAATGTTTTATGTATTAGCATTTACAAATAAAATTTTTTAAAACATTGTTTTTTAAAATTTTGAGTTCTAAATTCTCTCCCCTCTTCACTCACTGAGATGGCAAGCAATTTGATATACATGTGTAGTCACACAAAACATATTGCACGTTAGTTATGTTGTTAAAGAAAACAGAGACCACAAAAAAAAATTTTTTTAAAGTATGCTCTCATCTGCATTCAGATTCCATCCGTTTTCTCTAGAGGGCGATAGAATTTCTGATCACGAGTCCTCAGGATGTGTCTTAGATCACTATACTGTAGTGTCATAGATCACTATATTGATGAGAAGAGCTAAGTCATTCACAGTTGATCATCCTACAATATTGCAGTTACTGTATACAATGGTCAACTGATTCTGTTCACTTCCCTTTGGATCAGTTCATGTAAATCTTTCCAGGTTTTTCTAAAAAGCACCCTGCTCATCATTTCTTATAGCACAACAGCATTCCATCACAATCCCATACTACAATTTATTTAGCCTTTCCTCAATTGATGGGCAATCCTCTCAACTTCCAACTCTTTGTTACCAGAAAAAAGAGCTGATACAAACATTTTTGTACATACAGGGCCCTGCCCCCCCCCCCCCCCCAAATCTCTTTTGGATACAGAATTAGTTAGAGCTATTGCTGAATTAAATGGTATGCACAATTTTATAGCCTTTTGGGTATAGTTCCAAACTGTTCTCCAGATGATTGGATCAGTTCATAACTCTACCAACAGTGTGTTAGTGTCCCATTTTTGCCCTATCTTCTCCAACATTTGGCATTTTTCTTTTCTGTCATATTAGCCAATCTAATATATGTGAGGCGGTACCTCAAAGTTGTTTTAATTTGCAATTCTCCAATCAACAGTATATAGAGCATTTTTTTTCATATGACTATAGATAGCTTTGATTTCTTTGTCTGAAAACTGCGTATTCATATCATTTGACCATTTATTAATTGGGGAATGACTTGCATTCTTATAAATTTGACTCAGTTTTCTGTATATTTGGGAAATAAGGCCTTTATCAGAGAAACACTATAATAACTTCCTAATTTTCTGTTTTCTTTATAATTTTGGCTACATTGGTTTTGCACAAGCAAAACCTTTTTAATTTAATCAAAAGTATGTATTTAACATCTTGTAATGCTATCTTTTGATCATGAATTCTCCCCTTATCCATAGATTTGACAGTTTAATTATTTTATGCTCCCCTAATTTGCATGTCTAAATCATTTCTCCATTTTGACTTTATCTTGGTATATGGTGTGAGATATTGGCCTATACCTAGTTTCTGCTGAACTGCTTTCCAGTCTTCCCATCAGTCTTTGTCAAATAGTGAATTCTTGTCCCAAAAGGTTGGATATTTGGGTTTATAAAACACTATCTATTCCACTGACCCCCCACTTTATTTCTTAGCCAGTACCAGATTGTTCTGATGATTACCACTCTGTGATACAGTTTGAGATCTGGCATACCTAGCCCCTCTTCCTTCACATTTTTTCCCCCATTGATTCCCTTGATATTCTTGACCTTCAGTTTTTCCAGATAAATTGTTGTTATTTTTCCTAGATCTATAAAATAATTTTTTGGTAGTTTGATTGGTATGGCCCTGAATAAGCAATTTAATTTAGGCAGAATTGTCATTTTTATTATATTAGCTCAGCCAACCCATTAGCAAATAATATTTTTCCAACTGCTTAGTTATAACTTTTTTAATGTGAAAAGTATTTTGTAATTGTGTTCATATAGTTCCTGGGTTTGTCTTGGCAGCTAGACTCCCAAGTATTTGATGTTGTCTAATTATTGTAAATGGAATTTCTCTATCTCTTGCTGCTAAACTTTGTTGGTAATTAGAGAAATGCTCATCACTTAAGTGGGTTTATTTTATATCTTGCAAACTGTTAATTATTTCAACTAGTTTTTTAGTTGATTCTCTAGGATTTTCCAAGTATATATACACCATCATATCATCTGCAAAGAGTGACAAGTTTTGTTCCCTGAGTGTCTATTCTAATTCCTTCAATTTCTTTTTCTTCTCTTATTGCGAAAGCCAGTATTTCTAGTACCCTATTGAATAATAGTGGTGATAATGAGCATGCTGCTTAAATATCACTTTACAAAGACATGTTGAGATGGACAAAATCTGTGCCCAAATTTACATAAATAAAATCAGATTTTTATATGGTTAACACGACCAGGTACCCTGAACATTATATAGTACTATAAACTAGAATTTGACTTCCAAAAAACTCAGCAATTAATATCAAAACATTAATAATGAAAGTAGTACTTACCAGTATCGGAACTTTGAACCTAAAGTAAAATAATGTGCAAAAAAATTCTTCTGAGGTGGTAGTGGTCTATCCAAACGGAAAAATGTGTGATGTTCTACACATGCTTTCCACAAATTCTTACATGCTCTATAATTCACCATATTGAATCCCAGTAATGTTTCTCTAGATTCATGCTGTAGGGAATGAACCCCCCCCACCCCAAAAACAAAAAATAAAACAACTTGACAAAATATAGTAATTATTATCTACAATCAGCATTAATATCATATAATTTAGAAGGATTTATAGCCAAGCTGTTAGAATACCAGGGAAGAAGAGCCAATGTCAGTGAGTGTCCCCTTTTCCCATCCTCACACTCTGCTCCTCTCCTGACAACCTGTGCAACCCATGGATGGCCAAGTAGAAAAACAAGGCTCTTGACATAATCTGGATGATGTTTACATTGATTCAACAACTACAATTTTCCCAGTGATATGGAGGATCACAAGAACTCTGCATTTGAATTGCCACTGTGTGCTAAGGTCTGTCAGGTCTTACCATATTGCCTTGCTATTATTCACTCCAGATCAATGGGGCTTAGTCACCTACCTTGCCACAGAATACTTATAATCACAGATATTTCCATCAACTGTAAAGCTGAACTCTTTTAAATGTGTTGTCATCCCAACTGAAAGGTGAAATTGGTAAGCAGGAAGTGTCTCATTTTTTCTATTTGTATTCCGAGCTCTTAGTTCTTGGCATTAGTGCTTAATCAATGATTTTTTATTCACTCATTCTAGAAATGCCCACCTTTTGTTTTATCTTAGTGCTTCGCTTAGTAAGCACATATATAAAGACAAATGAGGTTACATCTCCTGGTAACCAATAACTAAGTACCAAACTTCTTTATAAAACTAAAATGAGAGTCTCCATTTTGTTTCAAAATAGTAGATTCTCTATTTCTGTCAGGCATCACAAAGTCATCAAGTTTCACACCTTCACATCATCCTTTGACTCCTGATACGCACCCTACATCTGATAAATCTTGCTTCTAAATACACAATACTTCTTACATATTATTTCACCCTCTACTTAAAAAGCCATCAACTCAAGTTCAGGCTCTCATCTATACTACTGCAATAGACTCCTGTCTAGCATCCCTACCTTTGGCCTCTTCCCATTCCAAGACATCAGCTATGCACGTAGAAAAGAGATTTTGTAGTTTGTTCTGTTCTGAATTATGAACTTGACAATCATCAACAAATATGAACATTTTCACAGAAAAAGAACAGAAAAAGAGGATTTATATGTGAAATCAGTTTATTTTTAAAAGTATATTTAATGTATCATGGTAGGTAGGACCAACACTCTCTGGCTTCTCTGCCACCTTCTGCTCACTTTTCTTTATTTTTAAAAAGTTTCTCTGATGCTCTTTTGTTTTCTTTTTTTTTTTTTTTGCATCACCATCACAATTTCCCAAATGTCCCCAATCACTCCTAAAAAAAAAATTCCTTGTCATCTGTGTCATTACCTATGTATCTATTTTATACATTCAAGCCTGCCTTTGTCTGCCTGAAATGAATAAGGTTCATGACATACTTGCCCTTCCACGGTTGTATACTCTTTTTGCTCATGTACCCCAATTATGAGAAATAAGTTTTTCCTCCTAATTCCTAACTTTTTCCCTAATATACTTCTTTTCTCCTCTCACTTTTCCTTACTCTGGCAAAGCCAACAAAACGCAGCCAAACCACCCCTAGGTCCTGTATATGTCTAAGACCTCTGAAGACAGTGGGATTCTAAAGGGACACTTATCTATGTTCCCTTTTTTAGAATGTAAGCCATTAATCATTATTTAGCCAATTCCAATTGCTCACAAATATTTATATTTCTAGATTTCTCTTACCTGAAGTGTTTGCATTTCAGAATTTCTTCCCAGCTCTGATCTTTTCATCAAGAAAGCTTGAGAAATCATCTATTCTACTAACGGCCCCTTTGTTCCCCAGAAAGATTATGTAACTCCTACAGGGTAAACTACCCTTGATTGTAAGCCTTCATCTTTTGCCTTTACCAAGATTTTCTCTCTCACAGTTGTAGAATATAAAATGATCCTGAATGGGGTTCCTTGTAATTTGAACTCTTCTGGCTACTTTTAGTATTTTTTTTCTTTAATTTGGAAGCTTAGGAATTTGAAATAACTGAATGTTTTCTGTGTGGAGGTTCTATTAAGAGGTTATCGGTGGATTGCTTCTATTTTCATTTTGCTCTTTAGCTCTAATAGTCTGTGGGCAATCTTCTCTTTTGATTTCTTGAAATATGGTGTCCAGCTTTTTTTTTGGTCACGTTTTTTCAGGGAGTCTAAAGATTCTTAAATGATCTCTCCTCAACTTCTTTTCAAGGTCTGTTGTTGTTTTTTCAATAGTACATTTTCTTCTATTCTTTATATCCTTTCACTTTGTTCAATATTTCTTATTGTATCAGGGAACCATTGACTTCTGTTTGCTTCATTGTATTTTTCAGGGAGCTCACAAATTGGTTAAGACTATCTACCTATTAAGCACCTACTATGTGCCAGGCTTTGTGCTCAGTATCAGAAAGGCAAAATTACAGTCTATGCTCTCAATGAACTCATTCAATTGTGGGAAACAACATTCAAATAACACACACATGTGAGAAATATTGTATACATGGATGGAAATTTCAGAGAAAGAAGCACTGATGGGTAGGGAGAGGAGCCTGTTAAAGGCTCGCTTCAGAGGGTGGTATCTGAATCAAGTCTTTTTAAAAAATAGATTTTTACTGATTTGATTTGTTTTTATATACCTTAAATTTCCTCTTTGTCAACAATAACCCTGGCTTGATGCCCTGCAGTGTAATTTTTGTTTCAAAAGGTATACGCGTCTTAGTTTTCTATTTGCATAATTCCAAACTGCTGAGTTGATTTTTTTTTCTGGGGGGCTAGGCAATGGGGTTAAGTGACTTGCTCAGGGTCACACAGCTAGTAGGTGTCAAGTGTCTGAGGTCGGATTTGAACTTGGGTCCTCCTGACTCCAGAGCTGGTGCTCTATGTACTGTACCACCTAGCTGCCCCCCCCCCCCCCAGCTGAATTTTTAAGAAGGGGAGGTGAGGAGGAAGAATATCACAGGCACCGGTGATTATAAAAGCATAGAGTCAGGAGATGGAGCGCTACACATAAGCAACTTTCAAGTAGGACAACAGTGCTGGGTTCTAAAATGTGTGAAGAAGCAAGTATATTTGGTGTTTTCATTAGTTTACTCCTTTCTTACCTAGCCTTAATCAGCGAATAAGCATTGCCTCAGTCAAAGTGAGACCTGGGAAAGATCTTAGTTTGAAAAGGCTAAGGTCTCCCACTACATCTGGGGCCATCTCCTGTTGTCCTGATCTATATCTTGCCACTGGACCCAGATGGCTCCGGAGGAGAAAGTGAGGCTGGTGACTTTACATTGCCCTCCCTCACTTAAATCCAATTCACTTGCAAGTCACGGCATCACCTTCTTGATGTCATGATCCTCTTCGAGAACAAAGGACAAACAACAATAGTTTACTCATATTACCAGCCTTTTGGTTCCTGAATTTGAGATTGTACCAAGGAAAGGATCTGCCCTCTAAAGCATTCCTGGGTCAGCTGGGTAGTTTCCTATTTGACACTTACTACTCTGTGGTTTAGATGCTGCCATCCTGGGGGAAGGGGAGCGGCACTTGTCTCTGACTTCAACTCTGTCTTTGATCTCCATTTCCTGGTGGTCCACTGTGGGTATTGGCCTTAGCCCAACAACCATAGTCATTTTCTCTACATTCCCCAATCAGGACTAAGTTTTATCTGGTGCTGTCACTTAGACCAGTGCCAAGTAGATGTTAAGTATCAATATTCCCAGAATCCCGTATTCTCATCCCTTCTGGATAGGTACCCAGGTCTCCTGATGTTCCTTGTGCTAGCCTCCCTGGCATCTTTCCATCTGATCATCCACACACAGGCTTTAGGCTGGTGCGCTGTTGCTTATACTGGCCAATAAGTTAGCGTAAACCTTCTAAGACCTTTAGAATGAGTTTATTACCCACACAGCTGCCACACTGATTTTCCCAGAGCTTACCCTGACTTTGTTGGTAAGAATGCTCTCTGCTAAGTTCCATCAACTTCTGTGCAAATTTGGACTAGGTAGCGGAAATCATTTCCATTTTTCTTCAATTTTCTTTATCACTGCTCTATCTGATACCTCTTTCAGGTATCGTCTACAACATGAGTGGGAAAGCTAGATTCATTATTGACGTTCCATGTTGCTATCTTAATTTGAACTCATCCTAACCATATTCTTCATTGTCATCATGGTGTCTAATCCCTTGACTCTCTGCTATTCTACTAGTCCTTCACAAATGTTCTGACCTTACTTTCTTCCCTTCAGTCTTGGCTCTAAGGCTGACTACTTCAACCAGACATATCATTTCCTAGCCATTTCTACATTATCATAGCTGCACTCTAAGCCACTCTCTTTTTCCTTCTCATACTAGAATCTTGAACTATGCCCTTAGGATGGTGGGCTTTTATAGGTGAACTTTTGCCTTATCTTGACTGGAACTGAGTCTCTATGTCACTTCCCGGCCATTTCCAAACCATGCTATTCCTCTCTCCTTCTAGCTCCTGTCTTCCTCCACTAAAATATAAGTTCTTGACTTGTTTGCTTGCTTGTTTTCGTATCCCAAGTTTAATACAGTGTTTGATACATGCTTAAACGCTTTTCATCCATATTCATTCTAATGTGCTTCAGAGAATAAGTAGGGTTTGAATTATCTTGAGATAACTTTTTTGATCTAACAGTTACCAAAAAAGCTCTGACTTGACATTAATTTACAGCAATTAATTAATTATTCAGCAATTAATTTCTAAGAAATGAAAATTAAGTATTTGTTTTTGGCTATTAGATTGTGAATTTCATAAGAGCAATGATTGATATTCTTATTTTTTTATATTTTGACCAAGTACTAAATGAAGTATTCTAAACCTAGTAGGTACTTAACATGCATGTGAGGAATTATTAAGTACATCATGGCAAAAGATAGGAAGATAATATCAATTTGGATTTATTTGTATGATACTTAAAAGGTAGCAGAAATACTTTGTATACATTATCAATGTAGATCCTCACAACACACCTGTGAGGTCACAGGATAAAAGGAGCATAGAATTAGAGTTAGAAGGGACACTAAGTTAGATATCTAGTCTAATTCTTTTATATGACTTTTTTTAATTTAGAAAAAAAGTATTTAAATTCAGGCACCAATAATCATCAAGATAAGGAAGAAATTGAACTTCTACCACATCTAAGGTTTTGTTTTTTTAAAAACAAATATATGGGAGTATTAATCTAGGTATTAGTAGATATTCTTAATATTCATATATATCACTGCCTACCAATCTATCTTGCCTTCTCTTTTACCCCCATCTCTGAGTAAAAATCCTCCCTTATAATACATATGTATAGTCAAGAAAAACAAATCAAGATATTGGCCATGTATGAGAAACATGTCTTAAGTCCATCACCTCATAACCAAGAGTTATAAGATGTGTTTCATCAGAAGTCTCTTTAAATTAGGATAAGATTTTTTCTTTAATCAATGTTTTTAGGTCTTTCACAGATGTTTCTCTTCACATTATTTTGGTCAAAGTATAATTTGCTTTTCTGCTTCTAGTCACCTCACTTGTTCACTTCACACATATCTTTCCATATTTTTCTGAATTTATCATATTCCCCATTTCTTACCACACAATAATATTACACTGTATTCATGTATCATAATTTGTTCAGACATTCTGTAACTGATAAGTCCCTATTATTTCTAGCTTTCTGTCACGAAAAAACAGCTGCTAAAACATTCTTAAACATAGAAGGCTTTTCCTTCTGTCTCTGACCTCCTAGTGGTACATGTCTAATTGTAGTTTTGGTAGGTCAAAGGATATATATTAGTTAGTAACTTCTTATTTAAATTTCCAAACTCTTTTCCAGAATCAATTCTGGAACCAATTCCCAGCAGCACACTAGTGTGTCTATCCTCTCACAGCCTCTCTGACAATTACTATTTTCTTTTTTTTCCCCTTTAAATCATCTTTGCTTGTCTGATGTGAATGAGATGAAACCTCATACCAATACCCTCATTTTAAAGATAAGGAAACTGAGGCCTACAGATGTTCAAGGTTACATATTGAAATATGCAGAAACTGAGGTTCACAGAGATTAGCAACTTCCCTGTGGTTATATGACTAATAAGAATGGAGGTAGAACTTCCACCCAAGTATTTTCTGACCTCAAGAACAGCACGCTTTTTTATACTACAATGCAACCTTGATCTATCTATCGGCTGAAATAAGAAATTAATACACTAAAGGGAAACATCATGTTCTTTTAAAACTCATACTCTGGGGGACAGCTAGGTGGCACAGTGGATAGAGCACTGGCCCTGGAGTCAGGAGGACCTGAGTTCAAATCTAGCCTCAGACACATAACACTCACTAGTTATGTGACTCTGGGCAAGTCACTTAACCCCAATTGCCTTACCCCAAAAAAAAAAAACCCAAACAAAAAACCTCACTCTGATGCTGTAATAATGAGCCATGATTCCTGTAAGGATAGTATTGACCTAACATACGCAGAGTTGGTTTGTCCTTTAAGTTTTTCCCATTATTATCCATAAAATATGACTAATTGATAAAAACTGATAAAAAATTGAATATTTTTGGAAAATTTTTTATTAATTTATTTTGATTTATCAACAATCACTTCCATAATCTTTTGAGTTTTAAATTTTTCTCCCCTTTTCTCTCCCAAAGATGGCATGCAATCTGATATAGGCTATACATATCCATTCCTATTAAATATAAAAAATTGAATATTTTTGATAAATTTGATAAAAATTTAATATTCAAAAAATTGAATTAAAAATTGATAAAAAGACTGACCTTCTAGATGTGTTACATAACTCTAATTCTTATCTGATACCTTTTATCACAAAGTCCTTTCTTAGTTGTAATAAAAATTAGATCTCTTATTCTGAGCCTACCTGCATTAAAAGCAAGATAGGACAGGGCTGAGTTTCTTTGGAGAAGGGACCAGTCTAAGAACTGAGTGAAAGCAAGTGATCTGAATAAAGCAGAGCAAAGAAACTGATGCTATTAAGCATCATGTTAATGCCCTTTTAAAATAACCATGTAGATGTAACAATTTATATCCCTGAATGGGAAGGTAACCTCTTTATTTAAGGAATGTTATACAGTAACAGGCTAGTTAGGAAAACTCTGAACTGGAACCATATCAAAAAAAGGAAAAGGGTTTTTTTGTGTGTGTGCAGAAACAAAACCTCATGTCAATCAAATTACTATAATTAAAATTTAATTTTTATTATAGTTGTCAGCCATGTATGAGGCAGGTGACATTTAAAGGAATATCTGACTTTATCAATTTATTAATCAATTCCCTCTACTGGCAATGAATGCAACCCATCCATGCCCTTTTATTCTGAGTAAACTTTGTCTATGTTCTTGAATAGATGATAGATTTAAAGCTAGAAGGAAAGCTAAGAGGTTTTTTAATTAAAATTGCTCATTATACAGATGAGGAAGATGAGGCCTAGAGAGGTTAAAAGAACTTGCCTAAAGTCACAAAGGTAGTAAATGGCAGGAACAAGATTCAGATCAAGGTCTTCTGATTTCAAATATTTTCAATTGCTCTATCGTACCCCTCCTATATTCTCTGCCCCTTATAGTTAATTTCATCATTACAAAGATAGATCTGCCATAAAAAAATCCTTTGTGAAAATCTGTCCATTTTTTCCTTCATATTTTCACACCCAGGATGTGTATATATAAATCTCATAAAGAAAAACACATGAGTTGAGAGATAAATGATGTCTTCTGGGCCATCTCTTTGGGGTATTAATATAAGCTATGAATTCAAATGAATCTGTATTAAAAACTGATGTGGTCTTTGGCTTCTGTAACTTTGAGATTTCTTTTTTTTTTTTTTAAATTTTTAGGCAATTGGGGTTAAGTGATTTGCCCAGGGTCACACAGCTAGTAAGTGTCAACTGTTTGGTCTGAGGCTGGATCTGAACTGAGGTCTTCCTGACTTCAGAGCCGGTGCTCTATGCACTGCGCCACCTAGCTGCCCCTGGCTTATATAACTGAATGGAAAGGGAATCAAGTGTTTGCTGGCTAAGCTGATTTTTGAGCACTCCTTGATTAATTCTTGAGGGTAATGGTGACAATCAAGATCGCCATATATATGACTCATTCTATTTCCTATTTATAGGAGTATCACCATAGGTTATTTAAGTAGTTCAGGTTAAAACAATGACCTTTTCTCATTTTTTTCTAATTTGAGTTTAAATTTGACTTTTGCTTTATCTAGATGACACTCTAACAGTAAGATAGTTGATTTTGGTAGCCCTTCCACAATAATTTTTTTTTTCTATTAACACATAATCAAATTCATTTTTGTGTGTGATGTCATTCCATTTTTGCCATGTCTAGCACCTTCCAACTCTTTCTGGAAGAATGTATTTATGGTGTATAGATGTGAAGCTTCTGACCAGTCTACAAGTAGTTGGCCTCCTTCATTTCTCAAAACTGAGCCATTCTTTCCAATTTTTCATAGATCATAGATTTACAGCTAAAAGGGACCTCAGAATTAACCAAGACTAACTGCTTCACTTTCTAAAAGGGAAAATTAAGACTTAGAAAGAGAAAGACCTTGCCAAATGTCATAGATGCAGTAAATGGGACTGTCAGGATCTGAACCCAAGTCCTTTGACTCTAAAACCAGTGTTCTTTCTATTATCCTATGTGGTTTCCCATATGTTTACCTTCACATTAAAGGTAGGAAGTACACTTGACTTGGTTTGAAGAATTTTTTCAAGTTCTATATAGAATTTTTATCTTTCTTTACCACTTGTAACAGATATTAGCACACAAACTGCAATTTTCTTTCCAATGTTTCCTTTGACTCATGCTTATTACAAGTATGGCCAAGTGTCCCACAAAAAGACTGCTCTTTTTTGCCTCTGGGCACACAATGAAACCAATATGTCAATTCTTTGGTCGCTGTCTCTTAGAAAAAAACCTGTGAGGAATTCTTGCGTTTACTACATATGTGTAATTTCCCTTCTCCATCTCCCGTCCACTTTCTGTTTTTCATGAAAATATTAATATTGGTACAGTTTTGTTTTGTGCCCCCAAAAGTATATCAATTGTGTGGTCATTATATTTGGATTATCAACAGTAAATCTTTATAAATGGTCAAATAGCTGTCAATCTTAGCACACTCTGTCATTTTTAAGGACTTTTTATTGTTTTTATCTAGTCTGTAATTTCATTAGTATAAGGTGTACCCAATGAGGATCTTTAAAGTTATCTTTAAAGTAATAAATATCATGTCCTAACTAAAAGGAATCTTATCTGAAGTCACATATACTTGATATGATTTTAAAATGTGTCAGTACTTAAAATTTACACACAAATTCATTCAAAAGAAGTTACAGCAATGCAATTATATGAGCCTCTTCTACCGAGCAAAATGGGAAAAGTTTATAATATAAAAATGGTTACATTCCTCTCTAAAAATATATCATAATTTCTATGTTGATTTGACAAGATAAGATTGTTACTTACCAATTCTTTCCTAAGTTGAATAAAAAACTGCTTGCATTTAAATGAAATTTTTACAATCTTCAACCTATTAAAAAAAAATCAAACTGGAATATTCAAGACATATATGCCAAAAATGATTAAAACAAGAAAAGAACAGATTTATTCCATGACAATAACCACATCTATTCACAATACATTTTTTTTTTACAAATCATTAACTGTTTAGAAAGATGTTGCCAAAAAATTATTGACTGAAATTTTCCTATGACTTGAATAAAATATTACAGCAAATGAAAATAATTACTTGGTTAAGTTTATAATTGCATATAGACTGCTAAAATCATAAAGATTTAAATTTAATATTGCAATTTGAACAGAAGTTTGAACCAATTTCCAAAATATATTAGACTTTCTAAAATGCCCATGAGGTGATTCTAACAAATTCTAAATCACAAATGTTATCGAATATAAAGTTTGAGGTTTTATAGTTTACAGGATTAATACTTGGTCAATTTTTTTAAAAAATTAAACTTACATTTCAAAACCATTTTAATTTATTCTTAAACCACTTTTCCCCTAATGGACAACTTAAATGCAAAAAAACCCGTTCTTGCAGGTGCATACATATCTGTGATCTGAGATGTTTTTCAAAAGGACACAAAATGGAATCACCAGCAGTGGAAGACTCTGTCCCTTGTATTATAACACACAGCTATAAATGTCACTTAAATTTCTTTAAACTTCAATCTCTATAATAAGGAACTGAAAGGGTCCAATGTTACAGAAATCTAGCTTTGGGGGATCTTTAGCAAGTGACAGAAACAGACACACTGAAGGGAACATTAATTTTATATTAATAGTCAGTGTCTGTACTGCCAAAGGCCAGGACACTGGCAAATAACTTAAAGTTATCTTTGAAGGAAGCAAATGAAGTGAAATCTGCATAAAAAGAATTCTCTACTTTATGTTATTTTGGGGGGAGAACATTGCTATTTCCCCTTCAAATAAGAACTTTTTAGCTAAGGTTATAAATACATATAAGACATGGAATTCATAGCCGAAAAGAGATAGGTAGGTGACTGGGTCTGGAGTCAGGAAGACCTGAGTTCAAATCTGACCTCAGACACTAGCTGTGTGACCCTGGGCAAGTCACTTAATCTCTGTTTGCCTTAATCCATTGAAAAAGGAATGGCAAATCACTCCAGTATCTTAGCCAAGAGAATTCCATGGATAGTATGGTCCACAGTGTCACAAAGGGTCAGACACAACTGAACAACATACTTGTATATATGTATTTATATATGCTATGATGTACAGCAGAAACAGCTCTGTTCTATATATTTATATCTGTATCTATCTATCTATCTATCTATATATTTTTTTTAAAGTGAGGCAATCAGGGTTAAGTGACTTGCCCAAGGTCACACAGCTAGTATGTATCAAGTGTTTGGTCTGGGACCGCATTTGAACTCAGGTCCTCCTGACTTCAGGGCCGGTGCTCTATCCACTGTGCCACCAAGCTGCCCCAAAACAGCTCTGTTCTAAAAGGTCTGTATGTCCATCCACACATATACATGTATTCACATAGATGTTTTAGTTTTTGTGTTCTATCCTTTATGCTCTCCCTGCTGCCCCCCCCAAATTATAAACACCCAAGATTTATCCAGGAGTTAAAAAGCAACTTAAAGCTAACCTAGTTCAATTCCCTGATATTATTTTGTTTTACTGATGCTTTTTTCTGCTACTAATTTCCCAATACCATCCCCTTCCACCACTTTCCCTTTAAACAAAGGAAAACAATTAAGCAAAACCAAGTAACACAAAGGCTGTATTTGTTCAAGTATAGAACATTCTGCACTCAATGTGCCCACCAACCCCTATCCTATCTACCACCATGGAGAACAAGGAGTTGTATTTTTATCATTTTTTCTTAGTGTGTTATATAAATGTCAGTTATTGGTATTATTATTATTTAGCACTAACAAAAGATGCATCATGATTCAATATAATAAAATAAACTCCTTTGGAAGACTAAATGTTTTACATATACACGTATTACTATTTTACAAACGAAGATGGTACAATGCTTAATAAAATATTAATTCACTTAAAAGTGTTACTGAAATCATAATAGCTTGTCATCACGTATTTTCTTAATCAATGAATACCTATGTCTTTTCTTCTGATTCTAGATAACTGATTTTATTTGTGTAAAAGTTTTTCAATTCTCTACAGTCAGATTTTGTATTTTGTCTTTTATCATCTCCCTAATCCTATGTCTAATTATGAATTGCTCCCTCATTCCTATTTGGAAAAGAAATAATGTTCTACTCTCTAATTTTTAAATGGTATAAACTTTATATTTAGATTACATATCTACTTGAAATTTATTACAATATGGTATAAAATGCTGATGTAAATCTATTTTTCATCAGTTTCCTGAGGGAAAAAAAAGCATCCTTTGCCTACTAGTTTGTTCTATGTGTTATGTGTGTGTCACTGTGTGTTTATTTCTAGGTTGTGCTTATCTGCTCTATTCTACAATTTACTGATAAAAAGTTGGATGAAGGCAGATGATATGCTTATCAAATTTTTAGATAAAACAAATTTTAGGGAGAGATAGTTAACATACTGGATTACAATCAGGAATGAAAGAGATCTTGAGAGGCTAGATGACAAGCTGAATCAAATAAAACGAAAAAAAAAGGAGGGGTAGTGAGATAAAGTTTACATTTGGATTAAAAAAGGTTAACTACACAAGTATAAAATCATATATATATATATATATATATACACACACACACATATATATATGTATAGAGAAAGAGAGAGAGAAAGCTTAAAGGGAATGTAAATATGTAGTGTGTCTAGAAAATAGACCCAGTGCTTTCAGTGTATTATAAATGTAATAGCAGACAACAACAGTGCAGTGCTTGCAACCAAAAAGAAGCTACCTCAAATTTAATTTACATTAAGAGACAGTGTCAGATGTATCCATACACTTAAGAAACTTGTAACAGTTCCATTTTTTTTTTTTACTCTGGTCAAGCTGTATTAGCAATATCTTGTAACTAAGGGTACCACATTTTAGGGGGGAATGTGGACAAATTGGAGTATATCCAGAAAGAGATAACATAATGATGAGGGGCCTTATGAGAAGGAATGTAAGGAACTGGGGATGTTAGGCCTGGAAAAGAAAAGAGTTAGGGAAGGATATGTTAGTTGTCTTCAAGTATTTAAAAAACTTATGTGAAAGAGGGATTAGACTTGTTCTACTTACCCCAACCCCCGAAGGCAGAACTAGGACGAATGGGTTGAAGCTGCAGAGAGGAAGATTTAGGCATGAAGCAAGAAAAAATTTTCAACAATTAGAGCTACCCAAAAATAGAATGGGTTGCCTTGGTATGTATTGAATTCCTTTTCAACAGTCCTTCAAGATGAGATGAGTACCTGCTAGGGATGCAGTAGAAGGGATTTCTATGTAGGTAATGAATTGAAATAGACACTATCTGAGGTGCCTTCTGAACCTGGTGATTCTGTGAATGTGATCTTCCTCGTCCCTAATTGATGGCAGCAAACATATATGACTAAGATTGGCCAGTGTTGTGTATTGAGTTCACTGGATGTAACTGGATGTACCACAGGATATCGAGGAAAAATCTATAAAAATATAGTTGCAAAAAATTAGTCTATTTTGAGGAAAAATAAATGATTAAAAGGCAACCACAATAGCTAGACTGATGACAAGAAGCAGACTCAGTGGACATTTCAACTTTAGTCATGTTGGAAATTAAAAATGATTAAAAATGTAGTTAAACACAAGTTTCAACTGACAAGTAAGATTCAAATACTGGACAAAAAAAAATTAGGTGATTTTTTTGAAATCCAACAAACATCAGATACAAATGTAAAAGAAAAGGTATTAACAGAATTTCTTACCATGGAAAGGTGTTCATTCGTACCCTGTTCTTGTAAATTAGTATTCCTCCTGACATTACACCAATCATAATTTCATTATTACTTTGATCCTTTAAAAAAAGAATACAAAATATCACAAAAAGGAAATAATTATAGGATCAAATTTTACTTAACTGAAAGGGCTATTTTAAAGAGCAGTATAAAAGAAGTTATGTATATTATTTCTGGTTTAATAATTTGCTTCTAAATATTTTGCCTAAGTAGTACAGAAGGAACCAAAATGGCAAATGCAGAAAAATAAACAGCTATCTTTAATACTTAAAAATGGAAATTCTTGTTTCTAATACTCCAAGAGTAAAAATTATATGACTTTGGGATTACTCCAAATGGGGCTAACTAGGGTTAACTATTCAGAATTGAAAGGTGAATGCCAGAAGTCAAAGAATCTTCCATTGATACTATAGCCTCTAAGGAATGGTGAGGGAACACCAGAACTAAGCATTTCCTTCCCCATTTCTCTTCCCATCCCGATTATATGGCTTAATTGTGCAACACAGAGAATAAGGGAAAAGATCTCATTGCAAAAAAGTGCTGAATCACCTGGAAACAGTTATGATTCAATATCCATTAACCACATGATATCATGTAAAATATACCTCTACATTAGAAAAGTCTTGTGGAAAAAAATAAAAGAAAAAGAAAGAGAAAAAAGTATGCTACAATCTGCATTCTAAGTCCATCAGTTCTCTGTTTGGAGGTGGAGAGCATTTTTCTTCTAAGTCCTTTGGAACTTGAGTGGATTATTGTATTGATCAGAGTTACTAAGTCTTTCAGAGCTGATTAACTTTACAATATTGCTGTTGCTATGTAAATTATTCCCCTGGTTCTCTCCAATTCACTTTGAATCAGTTCATAAAAATCTTCCCAGGTTTTTCTGAATCTATTGCTTTCATCTCACAGCCAAACAGTATCTCATCACATTCATATTCCATATCATGTTCAGTCTTTCACCAACTGATGAGGATTTCCTTCAATTTCTTATTTTTTTGCCACCACAAAAAATGGTGCTATAAATATCTTTGCACATATGTTTCTTTTCCTTTTTTCTTTTTATCTCTTTGGGGCATATGCCTAGCAGTGGTATTACTGAGTCAAGGATATATAGAGTTTGCTAGCTTTTTGGACAGTTCCATATTGGAATAATTTCATATTGTTCTCTGAAAGGTTGGACCTCTTCACAACTCTACCAACAGTGCATTAGTGCACCTATTTTCCCATACCCCCTCCAGCATTTGTCATTTTCCTTTTCTGTCATCTTAGCCAATGTGATAGATGTGAGGTGGTACCTCAAAGTTGTTTTAATTTGCATTTCTCCAATCAATAGTATATAGAGCATTTTATCATATGACTACAGATAACTTTGATTTGTCTGAAAACTGCCTATTCATATCATTTGACCATTTATTAATTGGGGAATGACTTGTATTCTTATAGATTTGACTCAGTTCTTTATTTTAGAAATGAGGCTTTTATCAGAGACATTTGCTATAACATTTCCTCTCCAGTTTCTTCTATTTTTGGCTGCATTGGTTTGTGTGTGTAAAAAACTTCTTAATTTTATGTAAGCAAAATTACCCATTTTTACCTCCCATAAACCTCTCTATCCCTTGTTTGGTTTATGAACTCTTTGTGTAACTACAGATCTGACAGGCAATTTCTTCCACACTCCTCTAATTTGCTTTTGGTATCACCGTTTATGTCTAAATCATGTACTTATTTTGACCTCATCTTGGTATACAGTGTGAGATGTTGAGCTATGACTTCTTTCTGCTAGACTGCTTGCCAGTTTTCCCAGTAGTTTTTGGCAAATAATGAGTTCTTGCTCCAGTAGCTGGGATCTTTGGGTTTGTCAAACACTAGTCTACTATGCTCATTTGCCTTTGTATGTTGTGTACCTAATCTGTTCTACTGACCAGACTCTATTTCTTAGCTGGTACCAAATTATTTTGGCTATTATAGCTTTACAGTATAGTTTGAAATCTGGTACTGCTAGGTCACTTTCCTGTCCATTTTTTCTTTCCCACTAATTCTCTTGATATTCTTGACATTTTGATCCTCTAGATGAATTTTGTTATTTTTTCCTAGCTCTATAAAGTAATTTTTTGGCAGTTTGTTTGATATGACACTGAAAAAGTAAATTAATTGAGCTAGTATTGTCATCTTTATTATACTGGCTCAGCCTATCCACGAGCAATTAATACATTTCATATTATTTACATTTTCATTTGTACGAAGTGTTTTGTAACTGTGTTCATACTTGTGTGTGTCTTGGCTGGTAGACTCCCAAGTACTTTAAACTGTTCTCATTTATTTGGTGGCAACATACAGAAATGCTGATGATTATTTGGGTTTATTTTATACGCTGCAACTTTGTTGAAGTTGTTAATTGTTTTGATTGGTTTTTTAGTTAACTCTCTAGAGTTCTCTAGGTAAAACACTCTTATCATCTGCAAAAAGATAGTTTTCTTTTCTCATTGCCTAAGCTTCAATTTCTTTTTCTTGTCTTATTGTTATAGCTAGCTGTGACAGTTAGTACAATATTGTACAATATTGAATAACGATAATGAGGATGGACATCCTCGCTTCACCCCTGATATCTGTAAAGGTTTTTAATTTATCTTCATTGTAGATAATGTTTACTCTTAATCATTTTTTAAAAAGTTTCATTTATTCCTTTGTTTTCTAGTGTTTTTAATAAGACTGGGTGTTGAACTTTGTCAAAAGATTTTTCTGCATTTATTTAAATAATCATGACTTTTGTTGTTTTTGTTATTGATATGAGCAATTATGCTTATAGTTTTTTTCTAATATTGAAGCAGTCCTGCATTCCTAGCTTGGTCATAGTGTATGATCTTTGTGATACACTGTTGTAATCTCTTTGCTAGTATTTTATTTAAAATTCTTGCATTAATATTCATTTAGGAAATTGGTCTATCATTTTTCTTTTCTATTTCTGTTCTCCCTAATTTAGGTATCAAAACCATTATTTACGCCACAAAAGGAATTCAGGACCCCTTCTATACCTATTTTTCAAACAGTTTACACAGTATTGAAATTAATTGTTCTTTAAATGTTTGGTATAATTTGCTTGTAAATGCATCTAGTCTTGGGAGTTTTTTTTTTCTTTTGTGGAGCACATTACAAATAAAATTTTACTACTTCATGTGTGAAATCATAATCTTTTCTCTTTATTGTTGTCCTTACATGTTTGTCAATGGATATGAAATGTATAACTCATGAAAAAAAAATAGATGCATGGGAATAATGATAGGTAAGGGGGAAGCACATTAGAGACCAATGTTGACTTAGAATTGATCCAAACGGCTACATCAGCTCTGAAGCTATCAAATGGTACTATCATCTTGCCCACATTCCTCCAGCTTTAGAACAGTATTACATAAAAAAGCTTGACAATGCTTTGCTAAAATCCAGGGATATTGTATCTTCAGCATTTCTTTCGTCTACCAAGTCTTACTTAGTATGCTCCATCAAAAAAGAAAATGAGGTTAATATGACAGGACCTGTTCTATACTAAATTGTGGTAGGTCTCAAATGTTACAAACCATCTTTTGCATGAAAAACCTACAATTTTTACAGGAATTAATCTCACTGGACTACAGTTTGAAGTTTTTACCCTCTTCCTTCATTATAAAAAAGTTTGACATTCACTTTTCTGCAGCCTTGTGACACATTTCCATTCTCTGTGATTTTACAAAGATCACTAATGGTAGCTCAGCAAATTACAAGTTCCTGTAGCAACCCAGGATGTCACCTTGAACATCTTCCTGGGCCCTTTTTTTTTTTTTTTTTCAAAATGGGAGGGTTAAACTAGATTATCCCTAGAATTCTACTTGGCTTTAACTCTATATAAACTCAACTAGAACTTATCATCTAAATCCTAGGGAGCTGCCTGAAACACACAGAGGCTGATTTGTCCAAGGTCATATATCCAGTTAAGTGTTAGAAAGGATGCAGGTCTTTCTGACTCCCAGTCCAGCCTTATCTGCTATGTCATGATGCTGCCTCTCTTTGGCTTCATTAGGAAAAGTACAATGCTCAGGACTAAGGAGCTGGAAGTACTACTATATTTTGCTTGGGTCACACCACATCTGCAGTACTATTTTCAGTTCTGGGTTCTTTGTTTTAGGATGAACATTGATAGGCATGAGGACATTCAGAGGAGGGTGACCAGGACAGGAAAGGGCCTTGAGATAATGTCTTATGAGAATCAAATGAAGGAAGGATGTTTAGACTAGAGAATAAAGAACTTGGGAAGAAAGATATAGAAAATGTCTTTAAGTATTTGATGGGCTAACATATGGAAGTGGGATTAGACTCATTCTGCTTGGCTTTAAAGGGCACAACTAGGAAAAATGTGAGTAAATTACAAAGCAGCAATTTGCTTTGAAATAAATAAAAAAACTTCTGAATTAATAATTAAAACTATCTAAAAATGGAAGAGGATGCCTCAGAAGGCAGTGGGATCCTTGGTTAGAAATTTGTTGGAGATATTATAGAGGAAACTCTTGGTCTGGTTAGACTAGATGGCCACTGAGGTACCTAACACATCTGAGATTCTTTAAGTCTGTTATATAGAAGTTTATGTAATCCAGAACACATGGACATTCTGCTTTTCTGTTAAGGACATCAGCCTTCCTGGTTCTGGCCCGATTTAGTTTTCCACTGGCTAACAAGGATTAAAAATAAATTTTTCTCTTGGATATTGGATAGAGACAAGGAAGAAAGGGAAGAGCTGCTAAATTAAATATTATAGGGTGAGGGAAATGGAAAAAAAAAGGTTCTCAGGGAGATTATAATCTAGTTTGGAAACTAAGTTAGTATACAAGAAAGGATGCTAGAAATAAAAGATGGTAAAGTACTAAAACGCATTTTAAAAAACTTTAATATAGGGTTTTATTTTGCTTGTATGTTTTTTGTTTTTTTGGGGGTAAAAGAAGAGAAGCAAAGTAGTATGAAAGTAATGATGAGATTTGGGTTCTTTCTAGCTCTATTTCTGATTTTATAAGGCACCAAGGCCATAGAACCAACTAATCTCAGTCCTGTTTATCAGTTTCATGTGAGGATTCCTGTTAGTCCAGGTTCTGCTCCCAATCTTTCTGCTCCTTGCTTTCATCACTAACAGAAATAGTAATGGGTTACCAATGGCTACCAGGGGCAACATTACCAATGGTTACCAGGGGTTACCAGCAAGGAGTTAACTTTACAAATTTTAGGAGCAGAGGCTATCAGGACAGGAAAAAGGTGAGCAGAACAACTGATGATAAATGAAATGCTTGTGTAAAGACTGACTATCCTACAGAGAATTTTTTTTAATCCAATTTTATTTTATCTTTCCCATTAGCAATATTCCCCCAAAACAGGCAAGAAAAAGAAAGGGAAAAAAGGTTTCATTCTGTACCCTGAGTCTTTCAGTTATCCATCTGGAGGTGGATAATAGGATTTGTGTTCTTGTTGTGTCCCATCCCCTCCTAAGAGAATATAAGCTCCTTGAGAGCAGACTGTTTTACTAACGTCTCTGTGTACCTAGCACAATGGTTGGTACATATTAGACAATTAAATGCTTACTGAATGAAAAAATGCTAGAGACTTTAAAGTTTATTTGATTCTCTCTTTAATATGTCTAGTAGCACAGTATAATCATTCTTAAAGAACAAAAGCATTATGTAAGTTAATACTTTATCAAGTTTACTTAACATTTTATCTTCCACGGCAAACACTTTTTTCTGAATAAAAATGGAACTGAATATGAAAAGAATAATTTTGTTTTTAATATGATCTAATCAATTTATACTTAACCTAAGTACAACTGAGAATGTCTAGTGCATTTTGCCAAGTTTGAGAAAGCTTACTGAAGTTCATGAAGTCAAACAGTCATTGGGTATTTATTAAGCAACTACTATGTGCCAACTGCTAAGGATACATGTAGGAAGAATGAAATAAGCTTATATACTAATCGAGAGACAATAAATATTTACAGTATAAACATGAAGTTTATACATATACACAAAGTAGTTTTTAAATAAGGTACAAAGGGAGGAAGGGCACTAACAGTTGGGGGATCAGGAAAGGCTTCATGCAACAGGTGATGTCTGAGTTGTACCTTAAAATAACAAAGTGTTGCTATGAGGTAGAAGTAGGCAGGAACACATTCCAAGCATGATCATGTGCAAAGGCACAGAGATAGGAGACAGAGTGTCATGAGAGAATCCAGTTAGGGTGGGTTGCAGAATTCAGGATTTGAACTAATATCCAATGAGGCTGGCAAGGTAGGTTGAGGCCAAATTGTATGGGGATTTAAAAGTGAAACACAGGAATTTGTATTTTATCCTTTACAGCAATAGGAAGCCAATGGAGTTAGTTAAGTAGGGGAGTCACATGGTCAGAAACATTTTAAGAAAAATTCCTTTGGGAGTAGTGTGCAGGATGTACTGGAGTGGGAGAAGCCTAGTTGGGAGACTGTTACAATAAACTGGGTGAGAGGTAATGAGGGCTCTAAGGTGGTAGCCATGGAGAAGAGAGAGAGAGAGGGTCAAAGGAAAGAGATGATGTGAAGGTTGATATGGTAAGATTTGGCAACTTATAGCATATATGGCATATAGAAGAGTAAGCAGTTGAGAATAGTCTAAGATTATGAACCTGAGACACTGGAAGGATAGTAGTACCTTTGAAGGAAGTAGAGAAGTTTGGAAAAGGGGAGGGAGAATGATAATGAGTTCAATTTTAGACATGTTGAATTTAAGATGTCTCTGGAGACATTTGGTTTGACATGTTCAATATGCAATTAGTGATGTGGGGAAGAAGCACAGGGAAGAGACTGGGGTTGGACATATAGATCTGAGAGTTTTCTACACAGAGATGATAGTTAAACCCATGAGAGATAATAAGGTTGTTGAGAGTGTAGAAGGAGAAAAGGGCTTATGACAGAACCACAGTGAGGTTAGTGGTATGGCTAAGCCAGTAAAAGAAAGAGAAGGAATGGTCAGACAGGTAGGAAGTAAACCAGGAGAGTGCAGTGTCATGAAAATCTAGAGAAGAAAAAGTATAGAGGAGTAGAGACTAGTTAACAACAAGTAATAAGAAGACAGTAATAAAGATTAGTACACATTGACATTTATTAACAGCAAATATATTCCCTTAGTATTAGCCTTTAATAACAATCTACTCCTGCCCATCTGATGACAATACTGGATGATAATAATAGAGAGAAAGAGATGGCACCACATCTTCACTTCTGCCTCTTAGAATCCCTAGTGTCCTTCACCTTCAAGTGTCACATTCTAAATAAAGCCTTTCCTGATCCCACCTAGATGCTAATGCCTTCTCCCTACTTCTCCTCTAGCTAGAGGGCAGATTCCTTGATGAAAGGTATTATTCTACTTTTTTTGTTTTACTGTATCCCTAGAGCGTTTTATATTGTCTGGCAACATATTTATGTGTTTAATCAATGCCTCTTGATTGATTAAAGGAATTCAAGAATTCTGAGAGGTGGAAATGAGGAAGGAATGTATTTATAAGCTTAGAAGAATTATAAACTATTAATTTCTATGAATTACTATTTCAACCTTCCAGATTTTTACTTTTTTCATAATGAAGGCAGATAGTAAAACTTTCTTACTTGTACTCATTTACTTTTCATATTTGCTGGAACCAAGACAGCTTTCTCTTTGCATATTCATTCTTACCACAACTACACTGTTGCTACTGAGTTCTTTATCTTGATGACTGGCTGATTATGATCTCATTTTTGGAATTTCTCTCACCATGTCTTTTTCACATAAAAGTTACTCAGTTCACTGACATCATTTTTCTTCAAGTTGACTAGATAAGTTTTTGAATGATTGACTCAGATTTAACTTTCACATTCAAAGCCCAGCCTCTCACTTTGAAATTTAATCTCCTTTGATCTTGTGATTTAGATGAAAATAAATCATATTATACATCATGGTAATATTCCAAAAATGTATTTTATAAAACTACTTTATATTGCTTCATCCTAAAGAATAAAAAATAATGTACTTAATAAATAAGCAAGAGTTTCAGGGGTATCATTCAAGTTATAAATTCAAAACCAACACATGACTTCATGTTCTCTTAAAGATCCAAAAATATTTCATGAAAACTGCTGAGGTCTGAAACTATGATTACTTCATTGCCTTAATTTATGACAGTTATTTAGAATTCAGAGGATTTCCCAAATGAAAACCTTTTAAAAAGTATATTTCTAACTTTACTTTCAATTTTATTAAAATAAAAAGTAAACAATATCTAGTCACACAAATGTTAACCACTATGTATGCCATATCTCAACAAATTCTCAAGAGTTGATTAAAAACAAGAGAATATGGCTAAAGGAAAAGGAGATAGCCCCACATGAAAGTTCCATGATTTTAACACTATGTAATTCCCTTACCAACACAGATTTCAACTCCTGTACTTCTTACCATCTATGTGATTGTTGCTCATGCTCTCCCATAAATGTTTTATGCCACTTCTTTTCCTTAGTAACATCCTATACCCTGTAGGTACCTTTCTGTTATCCCTTAAATTATCTGTAATTTTAAGTCCTCTGAGATCAGACACATAATAGCAGTGGCAGAATATTCTAGAGGGAGTATAACATCAGTGATGCACTTGGAGTCTGGAGACTTAAGATCTATTACTACCTTTTATATTCACTAGCCGAGTGATTCTTATTGTACTAGTATTAAAAAGCTGAACTCTTGCCAGTTTCCCCATTTCCATTCAGTACAATCTCCTTCTAACTCCATTCCAATTCTAGCTAATTGTCAAACTGTAGTGTTTGTTCAAGATTACACAAACCAATGGACTAATGTGAAGGTTGAGTTACAATCTTGGCAGGACACAATTTTCATCCACTAAGTTTTTCTCAGGCTAGATGACCATTTCTTTCATGTGACTAGTAGTATTACAAAGGAAGCTTTGTAGTGATTCCAAGCAACTAGTTTGATGTTAATTATAAACAGCATCTGCAGAATCTCACTATAAATTAGAAATCCTTCTTTTATTAGGATCTTATAAAGGACATCTTCCATAACAATCACAACTTATTTCCCTATTTAACACTTTTCTTGATTTCAAGATCTTGACATAATATCTTCCTGTGGTAGAGTCTTAAAATTCTGACATATGGGAGAGAGCGCACCTTATCTGATAAGAGATTTCAAAGCTAAATTTTTCTACAAAATAAAACTTTATTAAAAATCAATAGAAAAAGGGGCATCTAGGTGGCGCAATGGATAGAGCACCAGCCCTGAAGTCAGGAGGACCTGAGTTCAAATCTGGATTCAGACACTTGACATCTACTAGCTGTGTGACCCTGGGCAAGTCACTTAACCCCACTGCCTAGTAAACAAAACAAAACAATAAAATCAACAGAAAACAATGGAATGTGATTATGAGTCTCCATAGCTCTGCCACTAGACCTCAAATCTGTTTCTTAAAGAGGGAGATGAATGAACTTTATGAAAGGAATCTGACAGATGTGTACTAGTAGACTTGTGGGGAAGAGACCATAGGTTTGAGAAAGAAGCAAAAGTTAACATAAGGAAAAAGGAAAGAAGGAGTTAGAATACATGTGGCAGGGAGGCTATATTTAATTTTTAGATATAACCAAGTCAAAAAAAATCTTATTCTTCTGCAAAATGTAGATAATTTGGAATTCATCTGATATATTAGTTAAGTACAGCAAACAAAAAGAATAACCATATGGACCTAAATGAGAAGAGTTGAATGCATAGAATCATAAAACAGATCTCAAAGATCATCTCTAATCTCACATCTTTCAATTTAAGATTATTACATTAAAATTACTGACAAAGTTTTCAGCATTGTATGCCTCAGGAAAGTATACAGAAAAGGAAGAATTAAATCTATCTGAAAAAAAAATGTTTCTACAATCTTTTCAGATTGAGTTTTTGTTTATCATGGAAGAAATGAACTTTCTCTTGTCTGCTTCAGCGGGTATTACATTTGAAGCTCATGTCAAAACCAATGCTAAACGGAATAAAAACACATGCATACGACAAGTAAAATGTTCAATGCAAGTACTCTGAACACTTTAATGTTATCCTCTGACAAAAAAATTTATTTTTTTCCTACTAATATAAAAAAAATCTTTAGACTAAATAAAGAAGTGTAACTTAAGAATATTAATATTTCATCCTCACTTACCCTTGCATAGTGCAATTCAACTCCATATAGTTCTAAGGTTCGAGCTGTGTTGAGATAATTGAATTCTGCTTCTGCAGGAGATAAGCCTCTGTAAGAACAACACTAGATTAAAAATCAGCTAAGTCTCAAATATAGATATGCTTTGTATATATGATATTTTCCAAGAAATTTAAAAATGCCTTGATACTTAAAATTTATTTGAGCCTCCTATGATTATCATTTAATGACAAATTTAATCTTGTATAGAACGAAACTACACTCATCCTAATGTGAAAATCTCAACTACTGGAACACTTAAGAACCAGGAAGGTTTTTGTTGTTGTTTTTTAAAAGGCCTTGGCTGCTAAAATACCTAGCTTCAATATAAGTTAAAGAACAGTAAGGGCCATTACTGTGTTTTAGGCACTCACAGCCATGGATCTATTAGAGCGAGAAAAGACCTCAGAAGCCATTTAGCCCAACACCCTTATTTTACAGATAAAGAAACTGAGATCCAGAAAGATTAAATGACTTGCCTGTGGTCACATAGGCAGTGAACATCAGAGACAGAATTTACAAAGAAATAGTCAAGTTAAAATGAGGGTGTATGGAATAAAAGAAAACAATGCCTTAAAACTATGCCACTGTGGATTTCCATTCAGAGATTATATGTAATTTTAGCAACCCTAATTATCAGATGCTTCAATCAACAGCATATTAAAAGCCATAAACTAGGAAGGAAAATGCATAGAGGCAGAAACAAGGATAAATGACAACTGACAGGCACCTTCCAAGGAAGGATATAAGGAAAATTAATATATCATAGTACTGTATAACGACTAAAGGGTCATAAAGATGATCTTGAATCTTCAAGAAAAATCCTATCTTAGAAAGATTTCAGTTCAAATGATTAAGAAATTTTTAATGGGCACATAAGCTTCATTTACCTGAAAAATGCACTTATATCAGATTTACTGACAATGTCTAAATATATTAAGTAGACAACTATTTCAAAAATATCTTCCCAAAAATCAAGTAATTAAAAAAATACTTTAGCGTCTACTTTTAGTGTCCACCCAACTATATAAACCTTTTTGAGACTTTACATTTTTACGAAATTCTAAAAATCAGGTGTATTAAAAAATCTATACATTTGTATTTGTCAAGTTATCTAAAAGTTATTTTTCTACGTAGGGCTGTCTTTGAAACATTTTTTTTTTCTTTTTTAAGGCAATTGGGGTTAAGTGACTTGCCCAGGGTCTCACAGCTAGTAAGTGTCAAGTGTCTGGTTTAAGGTCGGATTTGAACTCAGGTCCTCCTGACTTCAGGGCCGGTGCTCTATCCACTGTGCCACCAGCTGCCCCCTAGACTGTCTTTTAGAATACAAATTTCTGAACAGGACAACACCAAGTGTCCAGAAAGAACTTATCCATTATATTTTTTTCATCCCATGGATGTACATATGGTACTATAGATAGCAAAATATGTATTTATATTGTTTAACATATATAATATATTATATAAAATATAGATTTAGCAAAGCGATAGAGGGTTACTTTTCTTAGTTCTCCCATTAGTCTTACATTGCTTGCTTGCTATCATATACAAAAATGAAACAACAATACACAATTTGATTTTAAATTATAGCTTAACCAAAAAAAACATTTATGCAACAATAGTTAAGTGTCACAAATATTTTACTTGAAAATCTACAAAGATAACATGCAGTGAAAATTATATCTTAAAAAAAATAATGTTACTTATAAATTTAGCATCACTTAATATTTTTTTTCTTTATTTTCTTCTTGGTTCTGTAAAAAAGAAAACCAAGAACTTGCAAATAACTGCTAATGAGGAATGATATGAAATGTCCATTATATTCCATCATACTTTGTTAAGAGTATATATAAATATTTGAAGTAAATGATGCATTTATTTAAAAACTATCAACTTTAAACTGCGTAAAAGAATATTTTTGTTTAAATAAAGCTGGTATGTTAGAAGTGATGTTGGATTTGTTTTATCACTTCTCAAATGATGCCTCATTTTATTTCCAGTTCTTTCCTAAAACAAAAGTGTTACCATAAATATTTGTACATATAGGTCTTTCCCCTTTTTGAAAAAGTCTTTTTGGGGAAGAGTATGAATGGTTTAGTGACATTTTAGATTAAGCTTCAAATTGATTTCCAGGAAGCTTGGAGCATTCCACAGGTCTAGCAACAGTGCAATGGTAGGCCTGCTCTCCCACAGCCTTTCTCATAATTGTGTTTATCCTCTTTGGCCATCTGCATCATTCTGACAGGTATAAGGCTTAATCTCAGTTGTTTTAACTTACAATTTCTTTTAATATTAGTGATTTGGAGCATTTTTCCATTTGGTTATTGATATCTTGCATTTCTTCTTTTTCTAAACTGCTTATTCATACCTTTTTCTAATTGGAAATGGCTCTTTTTCATATATATTTGAATCAATTACCTACATATCTGAGGTATCAATCCTTTGTCATAAATTTATTAAAAATACTTTAAAAAAAAGTTAGCTGTTTCCCTTCTAAATTTAACTGCATTTATTTTGTGCATTTATTTTCAATTTTATACAAATTGCCTGTTTTATCTCTATTAGCATTCTTTTTTAAATGGTGACATTTTAAATAATGTGTACAAACTCAACAGATTTTAAAGTATCTGTGCAGCACCATAATAACTGTAGTTAATAAAAAGACACAAATTACTCCGATTTCACTAAATAAGTACAAATTCTAAACTTACATATGTTGCTGATGCAATTTTGTGATTTCTTTTTCAAAGTCTGGAGGCTGACCAGGGATGAAAGAATAATCAGAGAGGTAGCCTGGCAAGTTTTCTGAATGGTCGTAGTCTCCCAATTCAGCTGCCAAAAGAAAATACTCACATTTTAATTTAGAGATGAATCTCTTATTTAATACAACTATATAGGAATTAAAATAATTTTTGTAAGGAAAAAAATTTCACTATGGCAAATAACAAGTATCTGTCCATGTTATTCTTCAACCTACATTTTACCTTAATCTTAAGGTATATTTCACTGGTTTTCGTATTGAAAAATCTGTTGGGTTTTTTTAATAGGGTAATGATTTTGTAGGACACTAAGAACATAAAATGAATCAATGAAAAACATTCATTAAGTGCTTACTATGAATAAAATATTGGGAACCTAATACACATGAGACAAAGGGAAAAAAACACAACTATGTATTATTTTCTAGTTTGGGAGACTGAAAAATGTTAGGTAAATATATGATTACAATACTTACACTGAATAGCAAAGGAAGCCAAAAGGGCAGCAGTATTATAAGGACAGGGCAATCTGATAAAAGGAGAAGATATTTATTACAATCTTTTAAAAATCCTCACAGTATTTATATTTCTATTTCAAAATACTGATTTGAATTTCGAGAGACTCAGTCTTTAATTTTTAGCTTCAAAACAAGAATACTTTCTTAAGACTCTTTGGTAAAATCCATATTGTGCTTTCCTCATCTCTTTCTAAATGTGAACTTCTGAAGACAATAACCACACCATTGTGCATGTAAGGTTGCCAAGTGGCTAGCATTAGATCAGTCTAGCTTGAATGTTATCAAAGATGATGGGAGGCACTCTTAATAAAGTGTCATAGTTTGGTCTTTTAAAATTTTGGTAATGCTTTTTCTGTCGCAGGTAGCAGGCAGTATGTGCATTATTTATTCTGTTATAACATTTTTATACTGGTGCAGTGGACAAGAGGGATGGATTTGAAGTTGGCAAGGCCTGGGTTTGATTTTGGTGTCAGATACTTAATAGCTGCAAGATCCTGGGCAAGTTGATTAACATCTCTTATCCCCAGTCTCACCTATAAAATGGGGATGTGAATAGCACCTACTTGACAGTTTTGCTGTGGGGGGAAGGGGTCGTCAAACAAGATCAAATAATCAACTAATAAAATCTAGTAAGCACCTATTATGTTCTAGCTAGGCAAAGTGGTCAGTGCTGGAGATAAAGATCTAAAAAAAATGAAACAATTTCTACTCTCAAACAGCTTACATTCTAACAGGGGTGACAACATCCATCCTTCCATTTCTCTATCTATTCATCCACACACATCCATACATATAAGCATATAAAGAATACATACAAATTAGGTGGGCATTAGAAGTTGGGGGAGGAATCAAAAAAGGCTTTGTACAGAAGGTTATTCTTGAAGGAAGAGATGGCTTCTGGGAAGTAGTGGTAAAGAAGGAACGTATTCCAGGGATAGGAGATGGTCAGCACAAAGACAAGGAGATAGGAAATGGAGTACTTGGGAGATGAAGCCATTATCACTGGACCACAGAGTGTGAGAAGAATAATGTACAATGAGATTAGAAAGATAAGGTGGAGCCAGGTTGTGGAGGGCTTTAATAGCCAAATAGACTAGTTTATATTTGATCTCAAGGAGCAAGTGGAATTCACTGAGTAGAGGACAAATATGGTTAAGATGTGTGTTTGAGGAAATCAGTTTGGTAGATTTATGGAGGATGCCCTACAGTGGTGAGAGACTTGAGATAGGGAAACCAATTAAAAGGCTGCTGAAATAAACAGGAGATGGGTGATGAGTGCATGAACTAGGGTGGTGGTCATATAAATAAAGAGAAGGAGTGAAAGGAAGAACTTAAAATTTGGTAACTGACTAGATATGTGGGGTGAGGGAGAATGAGGAATTGAGGACAGTAACTAGGTTATAAAGTTGGGACAATGGAAGTGTGGTACTTTCAAAAAATAGGAAAGTTTGGTAGAGGGGATAGGTTTTGGAAAGAAAAAAATGATTTGGTTTAAGACATGTTGAGTTTGAGGTAATTCTCGAACATCTAGTTGAAAATGTCTAATAGGAAGTTGGTGATATTGGACTAGAATTCAATGGACAGAATAAGGCTGTATAGAAAGATGTGTTATCTGCATAGAGATAATTATTAAAAACCATGGGAATTGGTGACATTAATGAGAAAGAGTGTGGAGAGTGAAGAGAAGAAAGTGTCATAGAGAATCTGGACAGAGATAATGTATATAAATCACTTTGCAAACTTTAAAACCCTACAGAAACATCAACTATTTTTAAATTAAAGAGAGGAACAGAATAATATTTAAGATTTTGCATTCTGATAAATTTTAAACATAAAACTATAGATGTCAGAATACTTATGTAACTAATCAGAAAATTTAAAAAAATAATTTTACCACAGGATTCAAACACAGCTTACCTTCCAGTAAGAATGTCTTGTTTAATTTGCAAAAAATACTGGTATCTTTAAAAAGAAAAAGAGAAAATGACAAACTAACAACATATAATTAATGAAAAAGGCAACTTTTTATTTCAAAGTACATTTACTCTAACAAACAAAATTAAAATAAAAATTAATCATTTGGCTTTTTAATCTTACATATTGAGATCTGCATACATACATTAACAAAATATTAAAACCATATTGGGTAACTGTGGGAAATTTATTCTGACAGACCACTAAGTTTAATGTAAAGAAAGAAAATGTTTTCTTGAAAAGCTCCCTGGAAAGTAAAACTTTACACACTGAAGCATAGACTCCTACGAACTTCCATCATAAAACTGAAAAAAATTTCAAAAGCGTTGCCAATAGGGGACAATGGTAGGGATAAATGACATGGGGTTAATGGCTCCCCAGGTAAGGTACAAGATTTAGAGAATACTGTACACAGCAAGAGAGAACTAAAGTGCCAGATGTGGCAATATATTAGTCAGAAAATCATAGATAATTGGCATCATTTCTTTTGCAGAGAGAAAGAGGACTTGAAGAGCTAAGCAAGGAAGCTTATATTTTATCCTATAAGCAAGAGAAAGCCACTGGGGTTGGTTGAATATGAGTCACATGGTCAGATTGGCAAAATCACTTTGGTAGCAGCATGCAGGGTTACCTAGAGTGGGAAATGACTTGAGGCAGAGACATTCTTTAGGAGGCTGTTGATACAGCTTAGGAGAGATGTGATGAGGAAGTGAATGAAGGGGGAAGGAGCTGTGTGAATGGAGAAAAGGGATTTGATGCGAGAGAGTTGACAGTTCTACTGTTCTGTAAAGCTGGTCCTCTGTGACATCATTCTAACTTCCAAAATAGGTTACTGTGATGTCACAGTGTTTAAGATTTTCAGGAAGTAATAAATAGAAGAGTAAACTCTAATAATATTTACTGTGTATGTAACATCTTTGTAGAAAAATGAAGAGAAACTTGTCTAATACTTTTAATTTATTTAATTTTTCAACTAAGGTTTAATGTACAAAAATTATCCACTTTCTCATTCTAATTAGGACAATTTTATTTTGTTTTTATCAGGCCAAACTTTTCCCCAGTAATTAAACACAGATGTTCTTAGTGAGAGTCAATTTTTGGGTTAAGAGTTGAATATTCATCTACACCTCTAATAAACAGTAGTAAAATGTTCTATCTATACATGAGATGGAGACGAAGTGTCACTGTGGCGAGGGTCCTTATGGTTAGGAAGACAAGTTGAAGTTCACTCAATGATGCAACTGAGTATGTGAATGTACTGTTTTTAAGTCGTTTTTCAGATTGTGTCCAACTCTTTGTGTCCCCATTTGGGGTTTTCTTGGCAAAGATACTGGACTGATTTGCCATTTCCTTCTCTAGCTCATTTTACAGAGGAAGTAAAGCAAAAAGGGTTAACCAACTTGCCCAGAGTCATACAGCCCTGAGGCTGGATCTGAACTCAAGAAGATGAGTTCCAAGTCCAGTGCTCTATCCACTGTGCCACTTAGCTATTTGACTATAAGCAAATCACTTAACAAATCCACGTCCCTAGGCAATGCTCTAAGGCTCTAATTTAACAGACTAGTCGAGGATTTGCACAAGTTAGAGGGAGTTTTCACATTCAAAGTTTCTCACACTGATGAAATCACAGGTTTAGACTCAAAACTGAAATGTACTTCCTAGTTTTTCTTAGCATGGTCAGTAATATACAAGGAATCAAGTAAAAGGCAATTTTGAAAAAGACCTTTTAAAAGTCAAACTAATAAACGACAAGGCAAATATGAAACATCTCAGGTTTAAACACACTGCCAATTTCTAAACCACATAGCAACCCCATGTACCAGTTTTTGACAATATCTAGTATTTAATGACAATATTAGTATTTAATGAGCACCTGCTGCATACAGAGCCTTATTTTAGATACTATAAAGGGATTTAGATACTATAAAGGGACAAAAAAGAAATTATATCATACTTAGAATTATCACTTCTAAAAACCTTTTAAAAACTTCTAAAAAACAGAACCTTCTGTTTTTAGATAGAGAGCTGTCATGTATTTTCCCTCCAGAGAGGTATCTTTTCCCTGCTGGAAGTCCTATTATTGCCACTAGTCTCAGTCAGAGGGGATGTAATGATGGTGGTAAAATTCTCATTCTGTAGAATCTGAAAGTCAAGATAAACTAAGTAATCACAGAAGCCTAGCAGTAGCTTTTGTCACACACGAAAGTCATTGGAGAATCAATATCAGAAGTCTGAACTAAATGAAAAACTGCCTGAAAACTGAAGTAGCAGTACCTGAAGTAGTAGGTAATCAATCAAGTACTAGCTACAAGATTTCCATGATAAACTGTGGTTACTTTGAATGGAATTTCTCTCTCTTCCTATTGGATTTCGTTAATAATATACAGAAACGCTGATAATTTTTATGGGTTTATTTTATATTCTACTATTTTAACAGAAGGTATTATTTATTTCAATTAATTTTTAGTTGAATCTGAAGGATCCTTTAAGTGAACAATAAAATCATCTACAAATACCAGTGATTTTGTTTCTTCCTTGCCTACATGTATTCCTTCAACTTATTTTCCTTATCTTACTGCCACATCAAAGATTTCAGGAACTACATTTATTAACAGTGAGCACAATGGACAATACTTTGTCTGTGATCTTATATAAATTATCTGGTAGTCGTCTTACCAAGATATACTCAGGACTTACATGATGATAACTACAAAGTACTCTTTACAAAAATAAAAGTCTTAAATAATTGAAGAAATAATAATTCTTTATGGTTTGGCCAAGCTAATAAAATATTTTATTTTCATTTCTTTTCATTCTGAACTTAAACACTGAATCAAATGTGCATTTCTAAATATACTGTTAGAAGAGAATATTATACATGAAACTATGAATCCCATTTATATAGGGTTTCATTTTTTTTTTTTAGGCACACAATAAATTCTACATTTAACTTTTAAAATCATCCTGCTTTTCTGTAATGCCTTTTGGTCTTTCTACTAACCCTATTACTAGCTGTCTTTTCTCTCCCATCTATTCTCTCTCCAATTAAAAAACAATCCTTGTACCACATATAAATAGTAAAGTAAAACAAATTATTGTATTGGCTACATCCTAAAATTGCATGTCTTGTAGTACATTTTGAGTTGATCACCTGTACTAGCAAGTAGGTAGTATATTTCATCATGAGTACTCTAGAACCGTGGCCAATCAAACAGAACCAGAAGAATTTATACAATTAACAATAACACTGTAAAGAGAAATAGCTTTTAAAAGCTTAGAATTCTCACTGTGTTCTGCACTGGTTCTCTGTAACCATTTTTTAAAAAATATTTTCTTATTGTGCAATGACATTTCATACCATACTATATATTATATTTTGTTCAACGATTCCCCAATTTGAGTTCCTTTGTAGTTACTATTTTTTTTACCACTACAAAAAGAGCTATTGTGAGTATTTTGGTTCATGAATCCTTTATGTTTTTGAGTTCCTTTTTTGGGCATAGGCCTAGCATCAAATTCTCTGGGTCACAACTTTGGGGGAATAGTTCCAAATGGTTTTCTAGAATGGTCATGCCAATTTATAGCTCCACTGCATCTAAGGTACCTCATGTCCTATAATCTCTCCAAAATTTGTTTTTGTTTTATTTGTCATCTTTGCCAAATGGAGGAAGACACATCCTTAGAAATGTTTAATTTGCATTTTTCTATTAATGATTTGGGAGTTTTTTTTTCATATACTAGTTGACATCTTGAATTTCTTTGATGACTGCCTATTCATATCCTTTGATCATTTGCTTATCTGAGATAATGAGTTAATCTAATCAAAATAACAACACTGCTTAATTTACTCATTTAGCATCACAGCAATCAAACTACAAAAGAGTTACTTTGTAAAACTAGATAAAAAGGTAACAATTCATCCGTAGCAACAAAAGGTCAAGAAGAGCAAAAGGAACAATGAAGGAAAAAGTCTCAAGCTACACTAATAATTAATTTTCAACAAAATTTTCACATTTGAAATATTCATCAAACTATTCAAAAAGCTGATGAATGGAATAAATTAGGTAAACAAAGCTGAGAAGGAATAAAATATATTAGCATATTATATTTGATAAATCCAAGGGCACCAACTACTTGAGCAAGGACCTCCTATTTGACAAAAAGCACTAGGAAGAATGAAAAACAGTCAGACTAACACTGCACAACTTACACCACAAAAAACTCCAGTTGGATCCATGATCTAAATAAAAAGGGTCAAATCATAAACAAATTAGAAAATATCTTCAACAACTATGTATGGCAATTCTTACCTAAAATAAGGGATTGAGGTGATCATAAAAGATAAAATGGACAGTTTTGATTACATAAAAGTGAAAAGCCTATGTATATTCAATAAAAAAATAACATTAAAATAAGAGGGAAAACATTTATTTATTTATTGGGTGGGGGGGGAGAGGCAATGGGGTTTAAGTGACTTGCCCAGGGTCACACAGCTATTAAGTGTCAAGTGTCTGAGGCCAAATTTGAACTCAGGTCTTCCTGAATCCAGGACCAGGTGCTCTATCCACTGCACCACCTGGCTGCCCCCGAAAACAATTATTTGTAAAAAATAATCTTAGCAAATTTCTTAGGTAAAAGCACCTAACAGTAAATAAGATATACAAAGAACTGAAACAAATTTGTAAGAAAAAGAGCCATTCCCCACTATATATAAGCAGGCAAAAGATATGAAAAGGCAATTTTAAAATGAAGAAATGTAACCATATGAAAAAGCGTTCTAAATCATTACAGTTGTGGACTATTCTGTACAATATTTGAAACTATACCCTAGCGTCATTAAACTATATATCTTCTGACCCAGCAAAACCACGACTAGGCATTCCCAATGAAGGTCAAGTACAGAGGGAGGGAAAGGACTCATGCATACAATAATATTTGTAATAGCCCTTTGTTGTAGCAAGAAACTGGACTAAAATGGGTGTTTATCAGCTGGGGAGGAGATCAATAAATTGTGGTGTTTGAGTGTACTGCAGGGATAGGCAAACTATGAACAGCCTGTTTTAACTGTCAGCTAAGAATGGTTTTTACATTTTTTAATGCAATGAAACTTTATTAACAAACATATAAACTATCCATAGCAACCTGATTATCCAAAAAAAAAAAAACAAAGCCGCAAGGGGTTTTGCCAAACTCCATTAATGAACGTTACTAAGATATACGAAATGATTAGTAGGACAGAGAAACAAAAGAAGATCTGCACAAGATGATACAGAATTATAATTATGGCAATAAAAATGTGAAGGAAAATAGCTTTGAAAGGTCTCAGAGGGTGAAGCCAAGATGATGGATTAAAAGCAGTGACTTACTTAAGTCCTCCGTCAAACCCCTCCAAATACCTGTAAAAAAGGACTCTAAACAAATTCTAGAGCAGCAGAACCTACAAAAAGGACGGAATGAAACAAATTTCCAGCCCAAGACAACCTGGATGGTTGACAGGAAAGGTCTGTTACGCCTGGCTGGGAGAGGAGCACAGCTCAGCATGGGCCACACAGGCAAACACAGGCTCCCCAGCAAACCCAGGCCTTAGGGCACCGAATCACAGGCAGCTGTGGAGGTTTCCAGACTTCTCAACCCATAAACACCAAAGACAACTCAGCAGGTCAGTGGGAAAGGTCTGTTGGACCTGGGTAAGAGAGGAGCCCAGTCCAGCTGTGACACTAGTGCAGCCCCAGGGCAGTGGCAGCTGTTTTCGGAGATCTCTTTGCTGGCTCTGAGGCACGATTCTCTTGCTGTGCCCATGCTTGGATCTGGGTCCTGTCCTGGAGTGAGGATGAGCACTGGCATGGCAGAGCTTTTGGCAGCAATGGAGAGAACCCTCCTCTCATTTCCAGGGCAGAAAAGAGTGCATGTGTCACTCAGAGACCAGTGCACAGGCCAGGAAAGGAGTAAACACCTCACCTTTAATCACATCACCTTGGAAGAACTGAAGATTTACAGGTCCCTAGAAGTATCTCTGAAAACAGCTGTACAAAACCCCTGAAGCTTGAGACAGTATACCCTCCACACTGGAAGCAGAGCCTACCTTAACAAAGAGTTAAAAAGTCAAGGAACTGGCTGGGAAAATTAGCAGGGGAAAAAAATTCAGAACACAGAATATTACTTTGGTGACAAGGAAGATCAAAACATACAACCAGAAGAAGACAACAAAGTCAAAGCTCCTACATCCAGAGCCCCCAAGAAAAATATGAATTGGTCTCAGGCTGTGGAAGAGCTCAAAAAGGACTTTGAAAATCAAGTAAGAGAAGTAGAGGAAAAATTGGAAGAGAAATGAGAGTAATGCAAGAAAATCATAAAAATGAGTCAATGGCTTGCTAAAGGAGACCCAAAAAGATGCTGAAGAAAATAATACCTTAAAAACAGACTAGACCAAATGGCAAAAGAGGTCCAAAATGCCAGTGAGGAGAAGAATACCTTAAAAAAAAAAAACAGAATTGGACAAACGGAAACGGAGGTCCAAAAGCTCACTGAAGAAAATAATTCCTTAAATATCAGAATGGAGCAAATGGAAGCTAATGACTCTATGAGAATTCAAGAAATTATAAAACAAAACCAAAAGAATGAAAAAATAAAAGACAATGTGAAATATCTCATTGGAAAAACAACTGCCCTGGAAAATAGATTCAGGAGAGATAATTTTAAAAGTATTGGATTATCTGAAAGCCATGATCAAAAAAAAAGCCTAGACATCATCTTTCAAGAAATTACCAAGGAAAACTGCCCTGATATTTGAGAACCAGAGGGCAAAACAGAAATTGAAAGAATCTACCGATCACCTCCTGAAAGAGATCCCCAAAGGAAAACTCCTAGGAATATTGTAGCCAAATTCCAGAGTTCCCAGCTCAAGGAGAAAATATTGCAAGCAGCCAGAAAGAAACAATTCAAGTATTGTGGAAACACAATCTGGATAACACAAGATTTAGCAACTTCTACATCAAGGGACTGAAGGGCTTGGAATATGATATTCCGGAGGTCAAAGGAGATAGGATTACAACTAAGAATCACCTACCCAGCAAAACTGAGTATAATCCTTCAGGGGAAAAAATGGACATTGAATGAAATTCAATGGAAATTCAATGAAAGGATTTTTAAGCATTCCTGATGAAAAGACTAGAGCTGAATAGAAAATTCCACTTCCAATTACGAGACTCAAGAGAAGCATGAAAAAGTAAACAGGAAAGATAAATCATAAGGGACTTATTAAAGTTGAACTGTTTACATTCCTACATGGAAAGATGATATTTGTAACTCAAGAGACCCTTCTAATTATTAGGGTAGTTGGATGCTGGAATATAGGACAAAATATACATATACATATACACATACACATATGTATAGACAGACAGAGGGCACAGGGTGAGTTGAATATGAAGGGATGATACCTAAAAAATAAAATTAAGGGGTGATAGGATTGTACTGGAAGAAGGAGAAAGGGAAAGGCAGAATGGGGTAAAATGTCTCATAAAAGAGATAAGAAAAAACTTTTACAGTGGAGGGAGGAGAAGGGGAAGGAGGTTAGATGAAACGAGTGAATCTTACTCTCATCAGATTTGGCTTAAGGAGGGAATAACATACACACTCAATTGAGTATGGAAATCTATCTTACCCTACAGGAAAATAGGTGGGAAGAGGATAAGAGAGTGGGGATGATAGAAGGGAGGGCAGACTGGGGGAGGGAGTAATCAGAAACAAACCCTTTTGAGGCGTGACAGGGTCAAAGGAGAGAACAGAATAAATGGGGGGGCAGGATAGGACGGAGGGAAATATAGTCTTTTACAACTATAGTTAGTCTTTCACTTTCTGTTATGGAAGTGCTTTGCATGACTACACATGTATAACCTATATCAAATTGCTTGCCTTTTCAATGAGGGTGGATGGGGAGGGAGGGGGAGAGAGAGAGAGAATATGGAACTCAAGGTTTTAAAAACGAATGTTAAAAATTATTTTTTACTGTTGCAGCTAGGTGGCGCAGTAGATTGAGCTCTGGCCTTGAAGTTAGGAGGACCTGAGTTCAAATCCAAGCTCAGACACTTGACACTTACTAGCTGTGTGACCCTGGGCAAGTCACTTAACCCTGCCAGCCTCAACTCCACCCCCCCCAAAAAAGTTGTTTTTACATAACTGGGAAATAAGATATATAGGCAATGGGGTATAGAAATCGATCCTGCTCTACAGGAAAATGGAAGGGGATAAGGAGGTGGGGGGAAGACTGTGTGACAGAAGGGAGAATAGATTGGGGGAAGGGAAGAGATGGGGAGAAAATCTATAACTCGATTTCTTGTGGAAGTGAATGTTGAAAACTAAAAATTAATTATTAAAAAAAAAAAAAAGAAATCTCAGAATTCTGACCAAGGCAATAAACAATAAAGACCACCAAAAGACTAATTAAACTAAAAGACAGATAGACAGGTGATAAGACTACAGATTCAGAATCAGATATGCATTTTCAGACACGGCCATATGGCCAATGTATTGATTTGCTTTGCTATACTATACATCTTTATTTTACAAGGGAGGACTTGTGTGTGGGGCTTGGTTGGAACATCAATAAAATATATGTTGACAGAACAATACGTATAATTTTGTTACTATTTTGTTAAATTTCACACAGCAACTTAAACTGGATAAAACAGAAATCCAGTTTCTTATGCAATATTTTTTCTATTTCCTTTTTTGCACACAGAAGTGTTTGTGTTTATTGATGATTATGTTCATCATTTTAAAGATTTTAAAGATTCTATAATATCCTATTGAGCTGTCAGTAAATTCTAATAAAAAATCTTTTTTGATGGCTTTAGCATAAGTTAGAACCTCAATTCTACTTGTAAATTTGATAGGGGCTCATTTTTTTAATCTTTCTGATTTAGTTTTCTCCATCAGCAAAAGAATATCTTAATGACTTCACAGTCCTTGAGCTAGTAAGATACATCCATGTATCTCTGATAAAGCATTCTGGATCACTGTCAAAGAAATACAATAAACCCATTAATTCAAACATAATTAAAAGTCTACAATGATACGGGCTGGGCCTAGGATGTTTTCATTGTTAGAGAAACCTAGGCTTACTTGTTTTTGTTCAACACAATTATAGCATAAATTATAGCAGAGAAAAATGAATAAAATTATTAGAAAAAATTACCCATAATCATTTTTAAAACAACATGCTACTTTCCAAAATTTATTTTTCTTGTTTGTGTGTGCATGTGTTTTATTTTGCAACATGGCTAATATGGAAATGTTTTGCATGACTTTACTTGTATCATCAATAGTATATTACTTGCCTTCTCAAAGGTTGGGGGAGGGGCAGGAAGAGAGAAAATATGGAACTCAAATTTTTAAAAACTAATGTTAAAAAATTTTTTGGTATATAATTGGGAAAGATGAAATAAACAAAAATATATATTAAAAAACCCAATTAATATGCTCATTTGAAATCATTCTTATTTCTTAATCATAGAATTTCTGATTTAGAAGCAACCTCAAAATCCTTCTAATCCACCCTAATCAAATGAAGAATAGCCTTTACAGAAGAGGTTATCAAGCTTTTTGGTTACAGAACTCCTCTATACTCTTAAAAATTGTTGAGGACTCCCCAAAAGAGCTTTTATTTATGTGGGATATATTTATCTATATTTACAGTATTATAAGTTAAAATATCAGTATTGTTATGGAAACAGCTTTGACTTTGTGGCTCCCTGAAAAGGTCTTGGGGACACTTAGCGATCTTTAGACCACACTTTGAGAAATGGTATTCTACAACATCTCCACTAAGTGGTAATACAAGCAGGCTACCCTTTGAGAGACTTAAAGTGAGGGTAACCCAGTTATCTCCCTAGGCAGTCCATTTTACTTTTCAGTACAATGTTAATTGTTAGGAAAGATTTTCCTCATATTGAACTGAAAATCTGTCTCTCTGAAAATTTTCTAGTTCTGCCTTATCAGAATAAGCAGAATATATTTAATGCTCCTTCCATATGACATTCAATCATATGAATAACTTTGAAGACTTCTGCTATATTCTTTGTCTATAGGTCTCTCCTTGCTGAAATTTAAGTTCTAGATAGCAGTTCATTACTTAGCACCATATTTTGAAGGATAAACTGATAATTAAAAAGCTAAAAATTTATCAGCTGTTCTGCTTTTGGAGAACAAAGAGTTCCATCTTATACCCACATAACTCAAGTCCTCTGTACATTTTTAACAGAACAGATTATTCTCGCTGAAAACCAAAAAAGATGAGAAGTATTCCTTAGGCTTTTAAAAATTTATTGTCTGGTAATATAACCAACCATTTTTTTGGATACAGACAAGATTTACTTAGAAATGGCAAGAAAACAAATATGAACTTTACATAGATCAAAGTGATATACTTTTTACTGTTGTAACTTGTTGGAAGTAAGATCCGAAGCTGTATGATATTGCTAACTTTACATTGAACTGTCTGTCTCACTAAAGGCTTCTATATAAGACTTTTATTTATATCGGTCTACCTCCCTTTTTACACAAGATGAGCTTGGTTTGCTCATTTGTATTACATGACCATGGTTAACTAGTTTTTAACTAGCTTAATCCTTCTAATTTTGTTAAATTTACTTTTGATTTTTTTGGTGTGTAGTTGTTCTTTCTATTTACATTGTTGTAGTTACTATGTATATTGTTTTCTTGGTGCTGCTTACTTCACTTTGCATTAGTTCATGCAGATTTTTCCATGCTTCTGTGTATCCATCACAGATACAATTTCTTATACTAGAATAATATTCCATTACCTTCATGCAACACAATTTGATAAGTCATTCCCCAAGTGATACGCATCTACTTTGTTTATACTGTGTTGTTTAGTTGTTTCAGTCATGTCTAACTCTTCATGACCTAATTTGGGGTTTTCTTTGAAAAGTTACTGGAGTGGTTTGCCATTTCCTTCTCCAGCTTATTTTAGAAATGAGAAAACTGAGGCAAATAAGGTTAAGTGTATTTCTCTTCTATTAGTGACTTGGAACATTCTTTCATAGAGTTGACTACCTGCAATTCTTCTTTTGAGGAGTGTTTATTATATCCTCAGACTATTAATCTATCAGGGAATGGTTATTAATCATATATATATTTATTGTTTATACAGCTTGCATACCAAACTCTTATCAGAGAAATTTGATGAAAGATTTTTTTTTCCATTTCCCTTCTTATTCTAGGTGGATTAATTTTGTCTGTGCAGAAGCTTTTTAGCTTTAAGTAATCGAAGTAATCTATTTTATATTTGCCAATTGCCTCTGTCTCTTGTATGGTTAAGAACGTACTATCCACAGCTGTATGATGTTTCTCTTCTAATTTTTCTGTAATACAATCTTTGCTATTGCCACAGGTAAAATTCAACAGTTAGGCTATGGCAATTCTCTCTGATCAAGTAACAGTTTATTAACAGGGCATGAACCTATTAATAAATGCTTGCCTCAATTTATGCCAAAGACCCCAAGATGAAGATTTAACTCATTTTTATAAAGTTACCACAAAGAACAGAGTAGGATAGGTGACCTCATGGGGTTGAGAACAATATGACTGGTTACATAACTGAGGTGTGGGGAATAATATGATTGGTTGGAAGCTGGGAATGAGTTCTAGGAACAATCCCCCTCCTTCACTCTTGTGACTAAAAATTGTTCATTGGTTGAGTCCTCTTGCAAGGTTAAAAGACAGCAGACCAGGCTTCTTTGGAGTGTAAACCAGACATCCTTGGATAGCTTGGTGGTGAAAAGATACTAGACCAGACTCCCTTGGGTCGACCTGCATTCCTGGAGGACAGCAGATTTTCTCGAGGAAAAAACTGAATAGTGATTAACAAGAGAACTAGATTTCTAAACTTAACTCATTATGGGCAAGCTGAATTTCTGCATTAAGTTCAGAGACAAAGAACAAAAGATTTTAGGCAGTTATAGGACAAAATCAATTAACTGTAAATAGGAACAACAAAAAATAACACAGAATCAAATAAAAATAATACAGAATAAGTTTAATCTTCTCAATACTAAGGTCACACATCCATTTTGAATGTATTGTGCACTGTAGTGCGAGGAGTTTGAATAAATCTGATTTCTGCCAGACTTACTTTCCAGTTTTCCCAACATTTTTTTTAAACAAATAAGGAGTTTTTTTCCTAAGTAATTATGTTTTCCACTTTATCAAACACTGGGTTATTGAGTTCTACAGTTTCTGAATCTCTCTTATCTAGTCTGTTCCACTGATCTATCTCTCTAATCTTTAAATAATACCAGATGAATTTGATAACTGCTGCTTTATCATATTGTTTGAGGACTGGAAGTGCTATTCCCCCTTTATCTCTACTTCTTTTCATCATTTCCCTTGATATTGTAGATCTTTTTTTCTCTTCCAAATGAACTGCTGTTTTTTTAAATCAAGCATTAGTATAGCATTAAAAGTGTAAATTTATTTTGGTAATATTGTAATTTTTACTATATTGTCACACCCTAGCCACGAGCATTTAACATTTCTCCAGATATTTAAGTAATTCTTTATTTCTTTAGGAGCACTTTGTAATTGAATCTATACATCTTGTTTTCTTTTGTAGGTTGACCCCCAGGTATTTTATGCATTTTGTAGTTATTTCAAATGGGATTTCCACTTCTATAACTGCTTCTTAAGCTTTGTTATTATCATACAGAAATGCCACTGGTTGTTGAGGATTTATTTTCTATTATGCAACTATGCTGAAGCTATTAGCTGTCTCAGTTAGCATCTTTGCTGATTCCCCAGGGTTTTCCTAGAATAACATCATATCATTAACAATAGGCATAGCTTTATCTCCTCTTCACCTATCTTGATGTCTATAATTTATTTCTCTTGTCTTTTTGCTGTTGCTAGCATTTCCAGATATCAAACAATAGGGGGGAAAATGAGCATCTTTGCTTCACTCCCATATTTGCTGGGAGACATTCTAGTATATCCTAATTGCATATCATGCTTGCTTTTGGTCTTAGATGTTTTTTGATATATTAAAAAAAGTCTCTCTATGCCTATATTTTGTGGGGTTTTTTAGCATGAAAGTGTTATACTTTATCAAAGGCTTTTTCTGCATCTTTTGTGATGACCGTGTGGTTTGGGATGTTGTGGTTTTTAATATGATTATGCTATTGTTCTGGTAATGTACAACCATTCCTATATCCCTGGTTTAAATCCTAATTAGTCATAATAAATGATTTTTTGGATAAATTGCTATAGTTGGTTTGACAAGATTGTTTTAAAATTTCTGAGTGAAAGTTCACTAATGACATTGCACTATCGTTTTCTTTCTCTGTATCTTACTGTAGTTTAAATATTAAGACCAGGGGTGGGCAACCTGCGGCTGAGGCCACATGTTGCCTTCTACGTCCTCAAGTGTGACCCTTTGACTGAATCCAAACTTCACAGAACAAATTCCCTTAATAAAAGGATTTATTCTGTAAAACCTGGACTCAGTCAAAAGGTTGTACCCAGAAACCTAAAAAGCCACATGTGGCCTTGAGGCTGCAGGTTCCCCACCTCTGATTAAGACTTATATCAAAAGGGCAGCTAGGTGGCGCAGTGGATAAAGCAGCGGCCCTGGATTCAGGAGGACCTGAGTTCAAATCTGGCCTCAGACACGTACCACTTAATAGTTGTGTGACCCTGGGCAAGTCACTTAACCCCACTGTCTAGGCCAAAAAAAAACCAAAAAAACAAAAAAAAAAAACAAAAAAAAAAAGACTGTATCATAAAAGGATTCTGGTAGAGTGCTTTCTTTCCCAATTTTTGAAAATAATTTGTTAAGTATGGGCACTAAATGTTCTTTAAAATTTTGACAGAATTCTATGAATACACAAGGAGTTTTTTTTCTTTGGTAGGTCCTTTACTGGTAAATTTATTTCCTTTTCTGAAGTTGAGCTCTCTCTCTCCAGAGACATATATTTTAAGATATTTCTCTATTTCTTTTGTTCTTTAAGTTTTGTTAGTATATAGGTATGCATAATATGCTCTGATTGTTCTTAATTCATCTTTCCAAAGAACCAGCTTTTAGTCTCATTGATCAATCGATTTTTATTTTGCTTCTAATGTTCCCATTTCCTCTTTAATTTTTAATATTTCCTCTTCTGTGCTTATTTTATGTTTGGTCATTTGTTGGCTTTCTAATTTTAAAAAATGACTATTCAGTTCATTACCTCTTTTTCTATTTTGTTAATGTAAGGATATAATATGTCCCCTGTGGACTGCTTTAGCTGCATCCCAGAGATTTGGGATGTTTCATTATTATATTCTTTTACCTAATTATTGTTTCTAAGATTTGTTCTTTAACCTGCTCACTATTTAGATTTTCAATGTTAAGTCCCCATTTAGGTCTGTATTTTTGTTTGTGCTCACTTCACCAATTATTTTTACTGTGTTATAATCTTTAAAAGACATACTAACTATTTCTGCCTTTTTACATTTGTTTGAAAAATCACTGTGCCCTACTACACATACCTTTTTTATAAAAGTACCATGTAGTGCTGAGAAATAGTTATGTTCTTTTGATGTCCCATTTAGAAGACACCATAAGATGTTTAATTCTAGTTTCTGTAGTAATTTTGTTCAGTTCCATCTTTCTACCTTTTGTTTCTTTCTGTTAGACTTATCCAAAACTGAGAGAGGGACACTGAAGTCTCCTGTCACTTACTGTGTCTTCTTGTAGCTCAGATACTTCTTCTATAAATTTGGATGCTAAGGCACTTGGAGCATATGGGTTTATTAGTTTTGACACTGTTGTTGCTGTTTTTTTTTTTTTTTTTTTGTCTACGACTCCTTTCAGCATAATATGGTTCCCCTATTTATCCCTTTTTCTTTTGAATGTTTGTTTTTCCTTTGTCAGACAGCAAGTTTGCAACTCCTGCTTTTTTTGGAACTCACTTAATGCATAGTAAATATCTTCCTTCCCCATAGTTTAGTTTGTCTATGTCTTTGTTTTTTAAGTATGTTTCCTATAAGCAACAGATTGTAGGGTTTTAGTTTATTATTTAATCTGCTATCCTTTTTTACTGTATTAGATTGATTAATCCATTTATTTACATTTAAAATTATAGGTTAAAAAACTTGAGAGATTAATTTGTCCAAGTCCTTCATTTGAGAAATACATATAAAAACCACAGAGAGGAATGAATTTGGTAGTTATGTAGTAGAGCTAAGATTCACACCCAGATCCTCTAAATTAAAATCCGTTTTTCTTTGCAGGGTACCATGCTGCTATCCATTATGGCGCCTCACCCCCACCCCCAAGAAAGGTGGCCAGTAATTCACATTTAAAATAACTAGAAAGAGGAAATACTTATGACCTCAGCTGTCTCTAAATCAATGTACAGATTAATGGGTAACAAACTTGCAATTTTTATGTAAGGAGGTATACAATCCCACAGGTATCACTAAAACTTAGTGAAGTGGGTCACATGAATGGAAGAGCATTGGAAAATTACAACAGAATGAGAGGTGACAGGTCTACTGCATTCTTCTTCATTAGAACATACCCTGAATCTTCAGTACAAATCTGGCTACATATTAAAAAAAATATATATTGACACGTTTTGTTTTAACATAGTAGACAATTCCCAACACAAATACTACTCTAATACTGTTAACAGAGAGATGGAACATGTCTTTTAACTTACACAGTATTCTACTAACATTGATCAGGGTACATGTTAAGAGAGACATTTTAAGCTGGATTGCATCCAGATAAGAGTATCCAATATATCGAAATCCTAAGAGAAACAGCTGAAGGAACTAGGCATGTTTAGCCTCAAAAACAAAAGACTTAGAACATGACAGGTGTGTTCAAACATCTGAAGAGCTGTCATATAGAATAAAGAGTAAATATTCTTTGTGGCTCCAGAGTACAGAACAAGATACAATGGATGAAGCTAAAAGGTAAGAACTTTCTACAGTCTAGTACTGTACTGGATTCAGATCCAATCCTGGAATCAAGAACACCTGGTCTTGATTTTTTTATAGATAGATAGATATACACACATATATATGGGAATGACAAGTCATTTATCCTTTCAGGGGCCCCCTCATCCCCCCAGCAAGTCTAAGAATATGTTAGGATGGTTGCCAATATGCACTACTAAAAGAAGATTCCCACCTCTAACTCCCCATACCAAAAAAATCACAGTCATTTTTAACAAATAAAAGTTGATAGTATACAGAAAATTTTCTTTATTCCCTATCACAGTATATTGACCAAATAGAGACTACACAACCTCAAGGTTCTTGCAAAAGCTGAAGTTTTAAACTAGATAACTTCCCAAGTTGACTTCTATTTCTTTAAGATTCTATACTTCCATGACAAGTCAACAATTTAGAGCAAAAAATTAAATGAGTTATTTAATCTAACTATATCCCCAAAAAAGTGTTTCTGTGACAAATTAAAGGTTATTCAAGAACAAATTTGGATTATCTAAAACCAATGTGAGAAAAATAAAAAATTAAATTTTCTTAAAAAGTAATTACAAACAAAATTTAAGATTTCATGATCATGCCATGAGTTTTAACTCACTATCAAAAAAAACACTGGGTTGGATTTTTCCCTGTGGGGTGTATTAAACTGTTAACAAGGCTATTATATACATTTGTCTTCAAAGTCTCCAAATAAAACAAATTTAAAGAAATTTTAATAAAGCATGACTAAATACTAAAAATATAACTTTTTAAAGTTACCTTCTGTTATAATAAAAACAGAAATACTTATATAGTTCTTCTCACTTTCTGATTAACAATGGGGAAGAAAAACAACCTACTTTACCTGGTAACTAACAAAGAAAGAGAGGTGTGATGGTATATTGGATAGGAAGCCAGTCTCAGAATCAAGAAACCTGTCTTCAAGTCCTGCCTCTGACACATTGGCAGGGCAATTTACTCAATTTCTAAGTGCCCCAGGAACCTAAGACTATGAAATGCAGAATAGGTGCCAATCTGCATTGACAAAAGGAGTTTCCCTACGTGGAGTTCTCTATATCAATGATATCACAGTTCCTGATCCTTCCCTCAATCCTCCAAAGGACTAAAGAAAACAGTAAAGACTAAATGTGTTCATTTCTTCTTTGTCTTATTTTCTCCTGTTATAGAAGTTTAAATGGCTCAGTTAGACATACTTTAATACTCAGGATATCGATGATTTCATGACTATGAGAACTATCCTTACTGATTCAGTTTTCAGTCCACCTATAACATAGTAGATGGTTTTTAGGAATTATTATGGCCAAAAAGTTCATCAGGCTTCTGACGGTCACTCTGGTGATGAATCTCTTCATATTTAACTAGGATGGTCCTAAGGTGAAATACATGCAACTTATCCCTGTGAAAACTTGGCAGGATCTTTGGACTCTTCAAGAATCAAAAGTCATCTCTATATCAAGATGAATGAGGCTTCAGGATAGAGTATACAGAAAGATTAAACCTAATTATTAAAAGAAGCACACACATACTATATAGAGATTCATTCCATATTTAAGAATTGACCCACATTTGGAGATATGTGAAAAGTAACACTTTAACAACAGGAATGAATATATAGTTAGGGATTGGGTACGTCAATATGATAGACTACAGTAGTTTGCGCTGGGATTCCTATAGAATACTCATTCAATCACCATGTAATAATGGCATTCTTTTCCTCAGATCAACAAGTCTCATTCTAAACATTCTACAGAATATTCTTCTAGTAGAATCTAAAGGAACAATTTGTGTCATGTGAAATACATAAATTCAAAACTGGATAACTTGTGACCTTAACTAGGAAGGACCTACCTTAAGACTGTATCCTATCAGAATGAAGAAGCTAAATACATCTTCATAAAAACATGTATAACTGTTATCAAATAAGTCTGACTACAAACAAATGACACTACTGGTCCTAGATATACTAAAGCCCTTTGAAGTAAAATCAGCTCAATCAGGTTTTCCAAATGCCATTATTTTTTTCTTACTACTAGAGTAGGGGTGGGGAACCTGTTGCCTCGAGGCCACAGGTTCTTCACCCCTGTGCCAGAGTTTAGGGAGGTACAATGTAAAGAATGAAAAATTTCCATAGAATAGCTCCCAAATAACTTATATATAGCATTTCATGTTCTCCAAAGTGAAGGCAAAATGGATATAGAATGTGCTTTATACATTGCTGTAAGAAAACATCATGCTATTTAAAAAAAAAAAGCCAAATTCTGTTTGATTATAAGCAGTTCACATTTCCAAGAGAGCAGTAAAATTGTCAAATTGTTTCAATTAGTTACAAAGAATGACAGTCCTTTTCATTCATGCTTCACTGATTTTCATATCTGATGTCAGTTTTCAGATAACATAACTCAGAAAAAATAAGCTCTTTTAACCTACCTTGTATATTCTTCTTGTAGCTTGTTGGGATCACTTACAAAAAATTTGACTCTCAAGTTCAAACTGTAAGGAGATCCTCCTAGAATTAACAGAAGTATGTCTAATTAATTAGGTTATCTTAATTCTTTATCTTTACAAATCATACTTGGAAAACATCAAGTAGGTATATGTGCTCACTTTTTAACTGCTTCCTTATTGGTTTGTTTGGATCCAGCCACCTCTGAAAAATAAATAAATAAATGACTTTAAGACTATTATTTCTTTTCTCTGTCTCTCTGAAACCCATCAAAACCTCTAAGGACTCTGAAAATAATATATCAAATCTGGTATATTTGTCCCATACTGAAATTTATAATGAAACTTACTAAAACAGAAATTACTAAGTTTAAAATAGCACTGCTCAGTGAAGGAATAAAGAAAATTATATTATATGTGGTTCTATTAGTTAAATCTACCTATATGGGTTTTGAATCTGAGTTTTTATTAATTGTTAGAGATGTTTCACTTTATTAATCATATCATATCTGAGAGATCTGAAGTGGTTTTGGCTTAAGTAATTTCTATTACCTTAAAAAATTCTTATGAATTAGTCATGGTTTATATTCTTTTATTCAAAGCAGCAATCTAATTTTGAATGCTTCTGTAGATTCCCCTAAACCAATGTATTTATATAACAATTTCACCAATTTACTCCTTTTAAACAAATGACAATTTTAGATAAGACAGTAGTTAGAATCTGGAAATGATAAGTGATTGATGAGGCTACAAGTTATATTGTTTTAGAACATCAAATTTTATTTAAAATTCTATTTCTGGGTACTCACAACTGGAATCAGAATAGTCCAAGCAGCATGATTCAATAAAAAAGTAGCCAAAATATGTAGCAAATGTGGAAGCATGTTGAAAAAAATTAAAAGCACTACACAAATATAAGGACAAGTATTAGTATTTAAGAACCATAGTTTTACATTCTAAACTCCATTCAGGACTTTAACTTCCTTAGTAAAGTTCATGACTATCTAGAACTCTAGTCTAGAAATATTATTAAGCCTGTGTCAGGCACTGTGTAAGGCCCTAAGGATACAAGGAAAGGCAAAACAAAAAAAGTCCTTGCTCTCCAAGAGCTCACAGTCTAATGGGGGAGAAGAAACATGCAAACAACTATGTACAAACAACCTAAATACAGGGTAAGTTGGAGAGAATCTCAGAGGGAAAGCACTAAGATTATGAAGGACTGGGAAAGACTTGTCATAGCTGAAACTTAAAGGAAGCCAGGAAGTGGAGATGAGGAGGGAGGGTTCTAGGCATGAGGCAGTGAAAATGCCCAGTCAGGAAATGGATGGAAGGTCACGTGAAAGGAACAGCAAGGAGGTTGGTGTCATTGTATCAAATTATGTGGGGAAGTGTAAAGTGGAAAGGTAGTTAGAGGCCAGGTTATAAACAACTTTAGAAATCAAAGAAAGGATTTTATAATTGATTTCAGAGGCAAAAGGAAGACATCAGAATTGACTGAATAGGAGAGTGACAGATCAGAATTTGAGCTTCAAGAAGATCATCCCTGAGTAGAGAATGGACGACAGAATAGGGAGAGGTTAGTGGCCAGCAGAGCGACAAGCAGGCTACTTCAATAGTCCAAGCATGAGGAGATGAGGACCTATAACAGGGTGGTAACAATATCAGAAGAGAGAAAGGAGCATATAGAAGAAATGCTGAGAAGGGAAAATTGACAGGACTGGGCAAATAATTGCATATGGGTGGGTTGAGAGTGAGGAGTGAAAGATAACACCTAGGTTGCAAATCTGGCTGACTGGGAGGATGGTCATTCCCTTGATGATAACAGAGAAGTTTGGAAGAAGGGAGAGTTTTGGGGAAAAGGTAATTAGTTCAGTTTTGGACATGCTGAGTTTAAGATATCTATGAGACATATAGTTCTAGATATCCAATAGGCATGTGGAAATGTCAGCCAGGACAGTTCTGTAATAGGAGAAAGGTTAGGGCTGGACAAAGAGATTTAAGAATTATCTCTATGGAGATGATAACTGAATCAAAGGGAGCTGATATAGGTACCAAATGAGACAGTAGCATTGAAGAAGGGAAGAGGGCCCAGGACAGAACCATAGGGAACAGCTATGGGCTTGACATGGATGAAGACAAAGCAAAGAGTGGTCATAACAGGGAGGAAAAACAAGAAAAAGTGGTATTTCAAAAACCTAGAGAGAATAAAGAGAAGAGAGTGACTGACAGTGTCAAAGGATGCAGAGGGCTCAAAAAGGATGAAGAATGAGAAAAATCCATTAAATTTGGCAATAAAGAGATCACTGGTAACCTGGAAAGAGCATGAAGTTGAAAGATGAGGTCTAAAGCCAGACTGCAGAGAGTTAAATGAGAGGAAAGGACGCAGAGGCACCAGTTGTAGACAGCTCTCTCAAGGAGGCTAGCCGTAGAAGGGAGTAGAAATATAGGATGGTAAGTAACATGATGGATGAATCAAATGAGGATTTTCTGAGGATGAGGGAGACCTGGACATGTTTATAGACAACAGGGAAGTAGTCATTAGATAGAAATTAAAGATTAGTAAGAAAGTAGGTATAACAGAGAGAGAAACCTACTGAAGATGACAGTTTGAAATGAAATCACTTGTACATGCAGAGGTATTTGCCTTGGCAAAATAGCTATCTCTTCATGTGAGATAGGTTAAAAGAGGAGATAGTAATACAAGGCATCTGAATGCTTTGACATAAAGAGTAGAGAAAAAGGAGCTCTTGGGGAATAGCCTCAACTTTATCTGTGAAATATGAGGCAAATCTCAACTGAGGCAGGTAAGCAATGGGTGAGTTATGGGGGGATTCAGGAGGGATGAAAAGATTTAGAAAAGCCACTGTGGTGAGTAGGATAGGAACTGATTACAGAAGTGAAAGAGGACTACCTTGTCACAGTGGGGGTCTATTTGAGATCATGCAACATAAATTTGCAGTGTACCAAATCAGCAGTTTCATGTTCTTCTTCAGCTATGTTCACTAGCAAGAGAACAGGAGAGAAGGCAGGAGATGGTGGGAGTAATCCAAGAATGACACTTGACAGAGCATGACCTTTGATAGAAGTGGACAAGGGACTCAAGATGGAGAAGGGAGGAAGAGTCAATGTTGAGGTGATAGTCTGGAAAAAGAAATGGGGGCCGGGGAGAGGTCATGATCCTGCCCTCACACTTAGCACAATGCTGAGCATATAGAAGAATTCACCCTGTTTGCTGAATAACTGAATAGAAAAAAAAAAATGCTCCAACAGCGAACATTACTAGATTCAAGGACAACAAAGGTTAATATACATGATGTGATTTCTCCAGGCTTATCATCTACATATGTTGAGGATTTCTTGGGTAGATAGATGACATATGAAAAACACTGAATTTGGGATGTATTTATATCAGAAATCTGCTTGTTTTACCCCCTTCCTTCCAAACTATTACAATAAAGCAAAACAAAAGCAATCATTATACAGAAACCAAAATGTATACAGAAACCTTGCTTGTAATTGCTTTTAGGAATTAGACTTATTTTAACTGATTATTACAGTTATAATTACCTTCATAACTAGCACAAGTAAAATGATAGATCTATAGAAATTAAATAACATTGCTCAGAGTTGCAGTAGTGGGAAAGGATCTTTTCAGTGATGAAACAGATTTGACAGAACTGAATTATACACCCTGCCATACCCAATTTACTAGGAGGGGGAAGGACTTAGTGAATTTAAGGGGAAAAATTTCATGATTATAGGTGTTTAAATCTTAGCTTAAACTGTAGAGAGGGGAAAAATGCTATCAAAACATATTAAGAACATCAGTTATTAAAAATATCTACCGTTAAATAATCATTATTTTAAAAAGTCTGTTTTATGATCTGAACAACCCTACAGTTCGAGATGAACATTAAGGCTAAATAGGAAAAATGATCACCTTAATTTTATAAAAAAGAAAAAACAACATCATCAGCACAGAAGGAATTGCTGACTTCACTTATATATACCTGTTTCTATACTCCTTTCCATGGATTTGATCTTCTTATCTTGAGATGTCAACTAGTTATTCTTCCTATTGATGTAATTTTCTTTGTGAAACTATAACTGCTCAGTTCAAACTTCCCAAAGCAACAAAGAACATACTATAACAAAGCAACCAGAGGAAGTCAAAGGGGTTGACATTTAACCATTTATTTCATTAAAATTATTTTCTGGGTGACTAATTTACATGATTAGTCCATTATATACATTGTGAACAAAAACTGCTGTTTTGAGAGAGAAATCAAGTCTATATTGAGTAAACCTGACTTGCTTGCAGGCTAAAGAACAATTAATAGGAAACAACAATGTTGTGAATAAATAAAGTAACAAATTTTATCCTTAAACAAAATGTAAAAGGGTATTTTTAATGTAGTCATTAGAAAAAATAATAAATGAACTCACTGAAACATTTATTTTGAAATACTTTCTTCTTATTATCTTAAAATGATGTATGTGCCAATACTTGGTCATTCCTTTTTTATCATGTCATATATCATAATTCTTATTACAATGAAAATAGACCTTTATGAAAGCTGTTAAGAACACTGGTTAGAATGTAAGCTCCTTGTGAGAACGGATTGTTTGATTCTTTGTATTTTTATCACCTAATAACATGTTTGGTACATGGTAGGCACTTTAAGCCTAACTGACTCATTAAGAATATAAAAAAGCATTTCTTTAACACCTACTATATTTAGCAAATTAGAAGCAGGGGTAGGATAAGAACTCAAGAACCGAAAAGAATATAAGTTCCTTGAGTGTAGTATGCCCTGTTTCTTTTTCTTTTCTTTTCTTTTTTTTCGTATCTCCAGCATCTAGTAGTGTCTGGTTATAGGAGCCATTAATAAATGTTTGTTCAATCAAATGAAGTCTCCTCATCCCTAATCTTATGCTTTTCTACTACAATGCGTTGCCTCACAACTATGTCCCCTCATAACTCAATCCTTCTTACCAATGCAGATATATAGGCAGCTGTTCTTAAGAGTCTTACAAGTTTTCCAGGATACAGAAAGAGTAACAAATCTGACTAGGATCAGATAGTTAATATATGAGGCAAGCCCTGAACCAAGGTTTCCCTAATTCTGAGGCTGGAACTCTATCAGGTATACAATACTGCCTCTCAATATAAATTATTCATATAAAGAAAAAGGCAAAAAAAAATTCAGATATACAAAAAAAGTATTTTAAACAATCTCCTCTCTTATTCACTGAAAGAAGAGAATGGGGGAATAGTGGGAAAGTCACAGAGTCAGAAGGTCAGAGCACTCCTAGTTCTGCCCTGACAGTGTCCCTATGGGCATGTCATTTTTCTTTTCTATGCTTCTGTCCTCATTCATAAAATGAGGAAGCTGCAGGAAGGTCTCTGCCATTTACCTTCCAAGTCTACGAAAGACCAGCCAAGAAAACAAAAATAGCTGACATGAATCTTTAAAGTTCTAGGCACCAAAAGCTTCTCAGACCAAATAATCATACTACCCTTTGGAAAAAGCCAGGGATAAGTTGCCTAACCTGCTTTTTCCTGCAAAGCACCTGCTGGGAACGAGTCACTTCTTCTTTCTAAATCTGTTGTCTATCTGTTTTATACCTTTCCTGGAATAGGGTTTAAGTTTTTTCTTTTAAAAATAGTTGCTAGGGGCCGCTAGGTGGCACAGTGGATAGAGCATCAGCCCTGGATTCAGGAGGACCTGAGTTCAAATCTGGCCTTAGACACATAACACTTACTAGCTGTGTGACCCTGGGCAAGTCACTTAACCCCATTGCCTAGCCAAAAAACAAACAAAAAAAAAAAGTTGCTAACAGTTAATCTGACTGAGGGTTCAGATTCTGATTTTGATGCTATTGGTAATGATCCATTTTTACTACCTGTTATGCAATAGGAATTCTAACAGCAACAAAACACTCCGGGCACAAAGAGGCCCAGAGGGCTTCCGTGCCTAGAATACATCTAGAATTTCTGGTTGCTAAATGTCTGATAGATTTAAATGGTTCTGACAACTGCTGACATTTTTTAATAACAGCAGCAAAGCATCCTCAGTAATTTGGTCTTAGTAATTTTGTTTTCAACTTATCAATCAGTGGAATAGTTAACAAATATTTTCTTACTGCCTACCATGTATCCAGGACTGCAATAGACATTGTAGGGAGTACAAATAAATATTTTTTAAAAACTCTTGGACTTCAAGCTTATAACCTAGTTAAGAAAAAAGGAAACACAAGAAAAGATAAATAACAATACAAGAAATAAAAAACAGTACAGTACAAAATACTACAGTTCAGTATATAAAAACTGCCAGTTATTAAGGCAGTTGAAGATCAAGTGCTCAATAAATAGTATATAAATTAAGTTCAGGAGGAGGAGAGATCATATTATGCTGGAGTAGTTAAGAAACCTTATAAAGGAAATAGAATTAGATAGGAAGAGTCTTTAAGGATATATGCGCAATCTTCAAAGGAAAAAAATTAATTAAATCACAGCCAAATGAAAGGATAAAACACATTTGAAAGCTTAGTAAATGGTTTTGGTAAAATGAAAGCTTATGTAAATTGTCTATTTAGGTGTACTGGCTAAGGCAGGAAAGGTGGGTGGGAGAGTACTGTGGAAGACCTTAAATGAAAGGCTAGAGGGGGCAAATTTTGTCTTCTATTGAATAAGGAGCCACAGAAAATTTGTGAACAAGTGAACATAATCGAATTGTTACAGAGGAACATAAAAATTTGCTAAAAGTTTAGAGAATTGATTGGACTAGACAAGGAACAGTTAGTAAACAATTACAGTAAACCAAATATAAGGTGATAAGCACGTGAACTTAAATGATAGCAACAGAAACTCAAGGGGCAACAGAAAGGATAGATCCTGAGGCACACTGTAAAGTATACAGAATTGGATAACTAAATGGCTATGGAGAAGAAGAGAGTCAAGTAGTCAAGCCTTCATTACTAGAGAATGAAAATATCAACAATAATAAAGAATTCAGTATAGGTATAAACTATAGTAAATTCCTTTTATTTTGCAGATGTATCCAATAGCAGAGGTCATGGTTTCAAAATCCGTAGGTGAAGAAACCGAGGCATTAAAAATAAATTTGGGATATTATTAGTATGAAATGACTACAAGACTACATCTCAGTCCAATACTCTATTAACTAGGTAGCTAGATGGTGCAATGGTTAAGAGTGGAGTCAGGAAAATCTAACAAATCCAGCCTCAGATACTTATTATCGGTCTGACCGTGGCCAAATTCCTTAACTTCTGTTTGCCTCAGTTTCCTCAACTGTAAAATGAGGACAACAATAGCACCGATCACCCAGAGTTGTGAGGATCAACTGAGATAATAACTGTGAAGTGCTTAGCACAGTGCCTGGAACACAGTATGTGCTATATAAAAGCTAGCTATTATTAATTACACCACCTCTACAGTAACAAGGAGCATATTTTCACCCATAAGTTCAAAACCTAAATTTCAGGTCTGTTTATTATGTAACATTTATCTATTTGTATCACTACTACCTATTAGCAGCTTTTTTTAAAGGCAATTGGGGTTAAGTGACTTGCCCAGGGTCACATAGCTAGTGTCAAGTATTCGATCTGAGGCCAGATTCGAACTCAGGTCCTCCTGACTTCAGAGCTGGTGTTCTATCCACTGCACCATCTAGCTGCCCCTGTATCACTACTATCTAAATGGTTTCTTTTTCTTCACATAGAATTGTTAATCCTAATATATGACCAAAAGAATAGAGTTACAACCATAATGGGACAGGGGTGGGGGAGGGCATAAGGGAAAAAAGGGAACTGTGGGCTTGAGATCTCATTTGGAGCTGAGACTACATTAACAAGCTTATTTTCCTCTAAAAGCAATACTCTTATATTGTTTTCATCTAACACTGGATTGCATAAAATAAACATCCTGAAACCACATTGCCCTATAACACAATTTGGTTAAATTCTGATCATTTCCAATCCATTAATATTTATTTGGGAGGGAGGGGGATGAGAGTTTTTTTAAGAATTAATTCATGAAATAAAACAAGCATTTCCATAACACAGCATAATTAAAAAATAAATGATTGCACATGAAAGTGCAAATCTATTATGTACAACTTGCTAGTCTTTTAAAATATTATCACATGACTTTTTTTCCTTCCCTCCTCCCACTCCCAACCCTAGAAATGGATTAGACACAAATATGTATATATGTGTAAAGTCATTCAACACATACTTCTATTTATCACTTCTTTCTCTGGATGCAGTTAGCAGCTTTCTTCATAGGTCCTTGTAGTTAATTTGGGTATTTACAATAATCAAAATGACTTAGTTGCTCAAAGTAGTTGAGCTTTTTGGTTTGCTTGCTTTTTGCTAGGCAATGGGGTTAAGTGACTTGTCCAGGGTCACACAGCTAAGTAAGTGTCAATTGTCTGAGGCCGCATTTGAACTTGAGTCCGCCTGACTCCAGGGATGGTGCTCTAACCACTGCGCCACCTAGCTTCCCCCAAAGTTGTTCTTAAAACAACATTGCTGTTACTATATAAAACATTCTCTTGCTTCTGCTCATTTAGCTCTTCATTATTTCATGCAAGACCATCTTATGTTTTTCTAAAATCAACAAGCCCATCATTTGTTACAGCACAGAAGTATTTCATCACGATCACACACCACAACTTGTTCAGCCATTCCCCAATTGATGGGCATCCCTGCAACTTCCAGTTCTTTGCTACCACAAGGAGAGCTGCTACAAATATTTTAGAACATCTTCTTTTCCTTTTCCCCTAATCATCTTTGGAAATAGATCTAGTAGTGGTATTTTCTGGATCAAAGAGTATAGCCAATTTAATAATTCTTTGGGTATAATTACAGAATGCTCTCCAAAATGGTTGGATCAGTTCATAGTTCCATGAACAGTGAATTAGTGTCCCAATTTTCCCACATCCCCTCCAACATCTGCTGCTTTCCCCTTCATTTTAACCAATCTGATAAGGGTAAAATGACAACCCAAGCTTGTTTTAATTTTCATTTCTCTAATAAATAATGATTTAGAGCATTTTTTCATATGACCAAAGACTGTTTTGATTTCTTCATCAGAAAACCATCTGTTCATATCCTTTGACCACTTATCAATTAGGGAATGACTTGTATTCTTATAGATTTGACAAAGTTCTTTACATATTTGAGATATGAAACCTTTGTCTGAGAAACTTTAAAAAATTTCTCCCCAATTTTCTGCTTTCTTTCTGATCTTGGCTACATTTGTTTTATCTGAACAAAACCTTTTTAATTTAATGTAATCAAAATTATCCATTTTATTCCTCACACTGCTCTCTATCTCTTGTTTGTTGATTGAACTGTTTGCCTATGTGGCTTATCCATGCAAAACTGTCTTTGTTCACTGTTCAATTTTAGCCTTTCTTAAATCTTAACAGGGAGTAAACTATAAGGGTAACCTAAGAAATGCAATAAAACAATAAGAACTTTGGGCTATTGTTATTTCAAGAGTATACTCGAGGATTCCATTAAGGTTACTCCAAATCAGTGTTATGTTGGTGAATGTTTAACAATGAGCACTCTGAAAAAATATATACATACATATGTGTATGTATGCATATGTATATAAGTTTATTATAAATTTTTCTAGTAACAGGATTGTAGCACACAATTTATAAATAGTAATAAAATGTACAATATTCTTTATTATAAATTCCATAAAATCAACTGATCATCATATAATGCTTTCACTGATTTTTGTCAAACAATTATATCCACAGCCAACACTATGGTTGCAATTCAAAAATGATTTAACAAATGAAGTGGATTTTTAACAATCCTCTTTTTCCCAATAAATTTACAGTCATTAAATCTGATGCGTATTCTGTTAAAGTATTTCTCACTCTTGTCCAAATTATATTCACCAAATTGAAACTTCTTTTAGCTTTAGCACTACTGATTTCAATAGTGTTAACTATCTTTTCAGTTTTTTGTACAGTTGCAAAGATAGGAACATTGTTTGATTCTACATTATCTAAAGAATCCTGAAAATCAATATGTTTTAAAATGGCATAATATATATGATGAAGTTGGTTGTTCATATGGCCAACTAGATGATTCTAATAAATTAAAACAAAATTATTCTCATCCTTGTTCCTATTTGATAAAATAAATAAGTTCATGTATTTAATTATTATTTTTAGTAACATATTCCTAGGAAAAGTACTAAATTTATTATTTTTATTAAATGGAATGCCTATAAACTTATTTATCTTAATCAAATCTTCAACTTGAGAGTTCTGCTTTCCATTTTCAATTTATAAATTTTCCAAAGCTCTTAAGGTGCATTTGATTTATTTCTGTGCTTTGGAAGTGTTAGTTGATTTTGACTGCAATGCAGTTTAAAGGAATGAAAATTCTTCAAGAATGTTAATCATTAAATCAAAATATTAGAAATTAATGTGAACTTGAGATAAATGATTATTAAATAATCAACTATTAATATTGAAGAGATCCAGAACTTTTTCCCTTCCTATTTCTTCATTCTCTACTAGGTCAAATGAACCTCTGAAGAATAGGGCTATAATGAGACTGGATTTAACATTCTCCTCAATCTTGTTCAGATCGAACTCAACTAGGAAAGCTTAGCTGTGATTAAAGAGAAAAATAATTTAATCTCGGTGAATTCCACTCTACTCAGGCCTGGCTGGGAGTAGATCCTTAGACTGCCTAAAGTTGGAGATGGGAGAAGCTAGGTGGCGCAGTGGATAGAGCACCGGCCCTGGATTCAGGAGGACCTGAGTTCAAATCCGGCCTCAGACACATAACGCTTACTAGCTTTGTGACCCAGGGCAAGTCACTTAACCCCATTGCCTAAGCAAAAAAAAAAAAAAAAAAACAATAATAAAGTTGGGGATGGTCTGGGAGGAAGAGTGACATAATCAAAGGTCCTGTCCCCTAGCACCTCATTAGAATAGCTATCCCTCTTATTAATTATTAATAAATCAAAGTTGACTGCCACTTGGTGGGAACACCTACTCTTCAAGGGCATAAACATCAAGACACCACCATGACCTGTCTTTGGTTTATGAGAAAAGGCCAAATGGCCATCCTTTTATTAAATATTCACAGGCCATATTTAACAAAATGATTAATTACACAGAAATTATGTCTCTTGAACTTTTTACATGTCACAAACTAATGTCTTTACCAAGCTAGAATAAGAAGAAAAATGAATACAAAATACAGGATATGCATGACGTACAGCAGCAGCCACCCATAAATGATATGATAACCATCTTGGTCCCTTTTAATAATTTCAAGTTCTTTAGCTACACTTTCTAAATTGGTTTAATTTTTACTATAGTGGTGACAAATAGAATAAACATGATACAGAAATATGTCAAAATGATTAACTTGTTTAATTTCAAATATCAAATTGTCAGACAATTACAATAAGTGATTTAAATTAGGTCAAAAGACAAATTTAGGAACTTTCTCATGTCAGTCAGAAGTTGGTGAAAATTACATTTCTTGCACTATGAATTTAAGCCCATTTCTCTGTCCTGCTTTTACTTATATCCTACTACAGTAACATCTGCAACACAGTGGAATTCTTCTGCATTGCAGTCTTTAGAGTTCATGTCACAAGACTCTGTATACACTTGAGACTGCTCTACAATACAATAAGAAAGATGTGCTAAAAATATCTATAACAGTTCCTTCAGTGGTGGCAAAGAATCATAAATTGAGGCAATCCCCATTAACTGGGGAATGGCTAAACAAGTTGTGGTATGCGATTGTAATGAAATACTATTGTGCTATAAGAAATGGAGAGTAAGATGATTTCAGAAAAATGTGTATTTACATGAACTGATGCAAAGTGAGAACATGGAGAACACTGTATACAGTAACAGTGATACTGTATGATGATCAGCTGTGAATGACAGTTATGCTCAGCAACGTAACGATCTAAGACAATTCCAAATGACTCATGAAAAATACTACCTGTTTACACAAAAAGAATTGATGAAGTCTGAATGCAAATCTAAAGCATAATATTTTTCACTTTATTTTTTGTGGTGACTTTTTTTGGTCTGTGTCTTCTTTTACTACATGACTAATGTGGAAATGTTTTGCATGAGTGCACATGTATAACATATCAAATTGGCTACCATCTCAGTGAGGGGGGAGAGGAAGAGAAGGGAGAGAAACTGGAACTCAAAATTTTAAAAACAATGTTAAAATTATTTTTATGTGTAATTGGGAAAAATAAATTATCCCCTCGCCTCCAAAAAGGAAAGAGCTACATTTTCAAAGGAAAAAAATTAGGGTCAAATATATATGTCCTTATTTATGCCAGTCTCCTTCCTGTAAAAAAAAAAAAAACCTGTTATTATTGTGAGAAACAAAGAAGGCTTACAAAATCAAAGTTCCTTAACATATATTTGAAAACATAATTGTTAGAATTCATTCATTATCCAGGGCTTCTGTGAAAGAAATAGAACCGTTTTGATTTTTTTGTCATAGTAGGGGGATATTCCTTAGCAGAACATGTCAGTATGCTATTTATCAGAGTATTGAGATCATGTTATTTTTGTGTTAGTGTATTTGCTTGTTTATTTTCAAGTTAAGATGGGTCATTTATAAATGTTTACTTGTTTTGTCTGTGTTTCAGTGCTCATGATAATTGTGTTTAAGGATATTTTACTGTGTCTCAAATTTTGACAGCAGGCAGGTCCTTCAAAAGGTCAATGAACTGGAATCAGGAGAAAAAATGAAACTTAATTTTCACTAAAATTAACCAAATTGACCAAAATTAGGATCTCTTTCAATTAACAAATTAAAAAAATCATTATTCTGAGAATTTGTCCATTGGCTTAACCAGTCTGCCAAAGAGCACATGACCAAAAAAAGGCTAAGGGGTTCTGCTTTATAGCTACAGTTATAAAATAGCCGAAGAAGCGTACAGACAGTCATGTTCTATGATTGTATTGGGTACATTCCTGAAGATAGAAGACCACATAACTAATGGTGCTAACCATTCTATGATTTTGCTCATTTATCTGAGCTTAAATCAAAATGGCTAAATGAGCCTGAAACATCATTAGCTCAACCTTTCCCTCAAATATAAAAATAGGATCTAACACAGGCAAGTAAATAAACAATGAATCATTTGGCAGATCCTACATAAAATGCTGTCTCCCTGGGTAATTAATGGCTGCTTATTTTTTAATCCTACATTCACTCATCAACCAATTTTACTTTCTAAACACTGACAATAAGTTTGGTGTTTCAAAACAAGCACAAGACTTGGATTTGATTTCTTTTTGGCCCCTTGTGTGAGCTTAAACAAATATCTATAAAATGGAGATAATAATAATTATACTAATTACACTCACCAGATGTTTTTAAGGTTCATATGAGTTTATGCATGTGAAGGTACTTTGTAACCAAAAAACACTACATAAATTAAAACTATGAGTTTTACACGGTTTCACAATTTCATAGTATTTCATTCCTCTCCTATTAATTTTTCATTTTTAAAATTCCTGCATATCTGAAGACAATAGCAAAATCTTACAGATAGTTCTTCACTGCTTTAATAAACAATATTTTCCTCCATTAATGGAATTAAATTAAAGAAAATCCTCTTCACTTTTCCTTCTAACTAATGCAAACACAGATTCTTCCTTACATATAGATTTGGTTCCCCTAAGTACTATTTGGCTACATCAAAATCCAAATTCTTTGAAATATTTTAGTCTTACTGGAATGAACTGAAAAGAACACTGGGCTAAGAGACGACAAACCTGGTTTTTAATCCTAGGTCTGCCTCTGTGTCCTTGAGCAGTCTTTTAATTCTCTAGCATTCATTTTCTTTTTCTGTAAAATGAGGTTTTACATTTCCAGTCTGGAGGACTGAACTAGCAATTAATAATTAAAAAAAAAATTACACTGTAAGACTGATTTGATAGAGAAGAAAATTTCACTAGCCTCACACTATCATTAGATAAATCCTTCCAAGTGGCCAAGACTAACTGTATTCTGATATCTCCAAGTGTAATAAATAAAATGAAGTGCTTAGTGTAGGACAGCAATAATAATTCATCTTTTAAGTGATACAGGAGAGTAAGTACTTAAAATTAAATATCCTCTGCCTCTCAAATAGTTTAGTCACTAGATACATGGTGGTTTTGCACTTAAGAACAGCTGAAGAATGGATAAAATGAACATGAAGTTCATATAGAAAGGATAATAAGGCATGAGGATTGGAAAGCTAATGAACTGTATAGTGTGGTCAGTCAGTATAACTGGTCATCATGGACAGCTATGGTTAGAGCATGGTAAAATTAACAGCGACTTTATGTAAAACTCAAGTTCTTTTTCAATTTTTTTCCCCATCTTTGAATTTTTGCATTGGCCATCCATCCATCCAACCATCTGGAATACACTCCTTCCTCACCTCCACATATCACAGAATCCTTCTCTGTCAAGACACAGCTTAAGCAAGATTCCATCAGATGCCTTTCCTGATCACCTCCTCCCCCTCCACCGCTAATACTCTCCATTCCAAATGCCTTTGTATTTATTCTATTTATATTTATTGTGTACATATTTATGTGTCGTTTCCTCCATTAAAATTCAAACTACTTCGGAGCAGGGATTATTTAATTCTTTGTATTTGTATGCCCAGTCCTCACCACAGTATATGGCACAAAGTAATACTGTAATAAAACTTCATTGATTTTCTTGATTATTTCTACAATGATACCTTCAATTAAAATGTTGCATTCAGGATAAGGGGGTTATTTGGCTGGGAAGCCTTTCTCTTTCCAGAACAATACTAAGTTTCCTGTACAAAAACTGTTCTAATGTGAATGCCCCATGCTTTTGGAAAAGTACCCCATACAGACTCCCTAGAAAATGGAAAAGGTCAAATCAAATTTTAATTTCTCTCCTTGTTAAAATATTCTCTTCCCTCTAATTAAGCCTAATTTTATTAGGATATAATGGGATATAATATGGTATAATAACTAAAGAGCTAGATTCAGAGTCAGTAAAATTTGGGACTCCTGACACTTCTGTGGGACCCTGGCTATGGGACACTGAACAAGTTACTTAACCTCCGGGCCCCTGGCAAATCGCTAAAACTATATATAAACTGCAAAGCAGGTGCTGATCTGCATTAACAGAGGGAATTTCTTTAGTGAGAGTTTCCTATACAAATGAAATAATGGGTACAGTAAAAAAAAAATACTAATGCTTGATATCTCACCACATATAAATTTACATGGTAGAATTTTGAACTATATGGAATTATCAAGTCAGAAAGAAACTGAATTTTTAGAAACTGGAATCTTCTATGATTAATCATTTCACGTACGACTAAACAGCCCACTATTATGGATATAACTATAATGGTGAAGAAGATGGTTTCTCCTTTCCTTTCTGGTACTGTTGTGATGATTTCAAGCTTCTTCTAGGCTAAGGGGCTGGACCAACTGAATTATCGTAACACTACTATAATATCCAACTTCCTTGTGTAGTACTCAACGAGAGCACAATAACCTAAAGTGAGAAGAATGGTAGACACTGATCTGTGTTCCCAACACAATATTCATTTAATTTCTGAGCTGCATTTTAAGGTTAAGATGATTATTTATTTCAGTGGCTACTTAGTGGGGGCATCTAACAAAGCCTAATAAATGTCAAAGAAACCTCTCCTTTTCAGCCTCTCAATTTCTCAATTCTACAAAAAATGTTTCTATCAAAATAATCTTTTTCTCATTTATTTAAATTCAAATTACAGAGAAGCTTGGCCAATAGAGGGCGAGATCTGGACTCAAGAAAACCTAGGCTTAAATCCTACTTAACACTTACGAGCTCTATCAAGTATAGGCAAATCACTAAGTCTTAGTTTACTAATCTGTTCTATTTTTTATTTATTTCCCCTCTAATTAATATCTCCTCTTTTATGATTATTTTAGGTTTATTTGTTAGGATTCTATTTTTTAATGAATATTCATTAATCTTTGCTTTTTCTATTTTATTAACGGATGTTTGTAAAGGTATGATTTTTCCCCCTGGAGAACTATTTCAGTTCCATCCCAGAAATTTTGGTATTTTTTTTCATCATTATCTAGAAAATTACTCATTAAAATACTTTACAACATAAGATACATTGCTAGTTACATAATACCAATAAATAAAAGTAAACATACACTATCACTTAAGAAGCATAATATAGGTTCTAAAGGATAGACCCATATGCCATACAGAGCATATTAACCAATAATTTTGTTGTGAAACTTTAATAAATATAACAACATAAGCCACTTTATACAGGGTCAAGAAGTTGTTCACACAGAACAATAATGAGGCATCAGAGGACATTTTGGGAAGGAATCTGGTTACCCCATAAAAAACAAATATGGTACATTCATTACATTAATCAATGAATAACTATTTACTTAGCACTTACATTTGCTAGAAATTGTTACAAGCATTGGGATCACAAATACAAAAAAATGAAACAATTCTACTCAAAAGTGTCTTACATTCTAATGGAGTAAATAAGTACTTATAAAAATATGTGGCAGAAACATAAAGTTAATACAAATATTTATACATATTTTATGTATACTAATATGTAAATACATATACAACATAGTTAAATAAACCTTTGAAGTAAAAGACATTAGTGATTGAGGGAATAAAGAAAGGCTTTATGTAGAAGATGGTGCTTAAGTTGTGCCTTGAAAGAAAAAGAACTCTGAGGCTGAAGTAAGGAATGAAAGAATTCCAGGTACCTGGGATGGCAAATGCCATCCCACAGTCACAGAGATGGGAGAAATATGGCAGAGGAACTTGATGGGGTGAATGAGAGCAAAGAGTCCAGGATAATACCAAAATCATAAACTTCTAAGAGCTGAAGGATGAAGATGTCTTTGACAGATATAGAAAAGTATGAGAGAGGGGGTGTGTTTAGGGTGAATGATAACGAGTTCAGTTTTGGACACCTTGAGCTTCAGGTGTCTTTGGGACATATCATTTCAAATTTCAATGGGCAACTGACGACGTAGGCCTGAAGAGCAGAAGAGAGAACAGGACAGCATAAATAGCTCTGTGAGCTGTTTGCATGGAGATGTTAAACACCTATCAGAGCTGATGAAATTGCCAATTAACCTCAAAAGGTTACAAATAAATCCTTTAACAACACAAATCCCAGAATCTATATAAACTCTTTATGCATCTATTTTTGTCTTCAATTTATAATACCTTTTAAGTTAAATTCTACAAATAATGACTTGTTGATTAAGCCAGTACTTCTTTTTAACTATCTAAAATTTTACTTTCAATCATAAGTCACAGAAAACTGAGGGTACTATACTGGGAAAATGAATCAGTGTTTTTCAACTTCGTACTTTGTCCCATTTTTAGTTTTATTATTCTAAGATTTTCCTATTATGACTTAGAAACTTTTATCAAATCCCACTCTCAGAATTTATAATTCTTGATTTGAAGAATCATTGTTCATGGACAGCTAGGTGGTGCAGTGGATAGAGCTCTGGCCTTGGAGTCAGGAGGACCTGAGTTCAAATCCAGCCTCAGACACATGACACTTACTAGCTGTGTGACCACAGGCAAGTCACTTAACCCCGATTGCCTCCCCTCCCCTAAAAAAAGAAAAAAAGAATCATTGTTCAAACAACAAAATAAATAACACAAAACTTCTCAAAAGTCATTATCAAGTCTGGTGCCCCTTATAAATTTAAAAAACCTCATTTGCCAACTAAATTATTATCATAGGTATAAGAACTAGAAAGATCATTTAGTGTAAGTCCCTCATGTTACAGGTAAAGGAAAAGTTGAAGGCTGATAGAGGCTAAGTAACTTACTGAAGGTCATACAATCTTTACTTGTAAATCTTTCCATTTGTTCAATTTAGGCTCAAACAACTATTTGGATATATCTACCCTGCCATAAAAGTGCTATTAAAAACTATTTTGTTTAAAAATTTTTTAAACCAAATTGGTGACCATTGCTTCACAGCTCATTTTCTGGGTGTCAATCAGCAGAAATCAAACTTGCTATATTTTAGTTTCCTGTGCTATGAAGGTTGGAAAAGAGCAGATTTAACGATTAGATTAGAAGATTAAAACCGGAAAGAAAATAATTAATTATGCTTTAGGGTCAAAACAAAAAAGAAATTAGGCTAACAAATAGGGAGAAGTATAAAGAAAAGTTTAAGAAAGTGAATGTTAAATTATCCAACAATATTAAGGCTACTAAAACATACAATTTTTACAAATAAAAAGGAAGCCCAATAGAATAAAAAGTTTCAGAATACTATAACAAATTAGACTTACTGGGTTGTCCGTAGAATTGTCAGCCAATTGCAAACCAAAATAATCTCTCTCAGTTAAATCAAGATGTTTGAAGACTGTATCCAACAAAACTTGCCCCTGATCGTGTTTCTAGAAAAATGAAAGAAAAAAAATTATGCCATCATAATACACTGAAATTCTAACCTGGACATTTTGCACTTTCTGTTAAGATTGGAGGTTATTTCCATGCTAATTCTATCTACAAAAATGGGAAAGAAAAACGAATACTCCAAAGTAATATCACATGATAAACTTTCCCAAAACTAGATTGCATTTTTAGTAATCAAATTTGGATAAGCTACATTTAAAAAGGTATTGGTTTTTGGATGAACAAAATTAAAGCAGTTAGAAATCAGGAAGAAAAGAGTAGGGAGAAAAATCTTTGCATTAAAAATTTCTTGATATAAGTATGAAATTAAAGAAATCAAGGAAACTGACAGAAAAATACAAAAAAAAACCACCATTCTTCAATATATATGTTCAAAGAGCATGGTCCATTTTCAAAAGTGAAAACTATTACCTAGAATATGAAAAAATGCTCAGTCACTGATAATGAAATATGCAAATTATAATAACTCAAGCTTCAATTCATACTGATCAAACTGGCACAGATAATAACAGATGAAAATAGTGTTGAGGGAGCTATGAGAAGACATATACACTAACATGCTGCTGGTAGAGCTGTCAATTCTGATAAACAATTACACTTATGAAAGTTTTTATATTCATATTCTATGACCCAGAGATCCCACTACTGGGCATATTTCCTAAGAAGGCAAAAGACACAAAGAAATGCCCCACATAAACCAAAATAGCAGGCCTTTTTTTATAGTAGTAAAAAACTGTGGACTACTGGTTAGGAAATGGCTGTAGACAAAGTAAGGTATATTGCTATAATGAAATATTATTGCAATATAAAAATAGAGACTTCAAGTACTCTGTTTAGCATTTGAAAGCTATGTAACCAATCCCCTTTCTACCTTTCCAATTTACTCCTCTCCACATACTCTACAATCCAACTACACTAGTCTAATTGCTGCAATACTCCATACTCCATCTCCCAGTTGTGCTTTTAGATTGGCTGTCCTTCGGACTGGAATATGCTCCTTCTTTACCTTCTGGCTTTGATGTCTTCTTTCAAAATTCACCTCAAAGGGGCAGCTAGGTAGCACAGTGGATAGAGCACCAGTGCTAGAGTCAGGAGGACCTGAGTTCAAATCTGGCATCAGGCACATGATACTCACTAGCTGTGTGACCCTGGACAAGTCACTTAACCCTGATTGCCATACCCCCTGCTCCTCCCCAAAAAACTCCTCACCTCAAAATCTACTTTCTGTAAGAGCTCATCCCCACTTCCCTCCCAAAGCTCCCACTACTAGCACCTTCCCCTTGAGATTACCTTGCATTGATACTGCAAAAAGTACATTTATTTATATATGTATATATACATATATTTACGTGTGTGTGTGTGTGTGTGTGTGTGATTTCTTTAGAAAAGGAGCAACTTGAGCAGGGACTGTGTTTTTGCCCTTTTTGTGCATCCCAATTACTTAGCACAATGCCTGGCACAGGACAGGAGCTTAATAAGCAACTGTTTTTTGTTGTCATATTCATATTCAATATTTCCCAACAGCAAGAGTACCCAGGGAAACACTCTAGTTATCTACCTGTCATGTCTCCCTCTCACCATGTGACCAAGCCATTTTTCTCTGTCTCATAAAATTCCTTGATGATGTCCTATATGTCTTTTGAAGCTTCTCATGGATTATATGACAGTCTATTTACACCCACCATTTGCCTTTCTGTAGCCCTCTATGTGATATTTACCTTCAGTTCTTTGGAGATAGTGGTGTTCAATGTCTCACTGATGAAAGAAAACTAGTAAAATGTTATTATGAACAATATGGGCCTTCACTTTCTGTGGAAACTTGGGACTTTGTGATCCCCAAAAGCAATCTCGCATGCTACTCTGGGTCCAGCTCATCCTCCATCTATACCATCTGACACAGACATACATAGAATCAGACAAACACTGTAAGAGTCTCCTTTCAAATATATGTTCAAACCTAGACAACAGACATTCCTCAAATATTTCTCCTTTCCCATGAGGACGGACAAGGCAAACTCCTTTGAGTGATTACAGGTCTCTTTCAGGAGATTCTGCCATACTTTAGGGGAATAATATAATTTACATCTGGGAGACCTCATCACCCACTGAAGATCAATCCCTCCTTGACCTGAATTCAGAGCTGAATCTCCTCCATCATACTGGTATCTTGGCTAGTATGCATCTCCCTGTTTTATGCCTTGCCAATTTTAAATGTCAGGCAGTCAGTGAAGAAGGTTATTTCCGCTGCTCCATTTTTCAAGGAATCCTGAATGATGATATTAATGCATGGATATGAGAGACCTTGTTGTAAAAGAGCCAGTAAGATGGCATCAGCAAATGCTTTTTTGTATTAAAAAAAAAAAAGTAAAAGCACATTGAGATCTTATATTCTCTACCCTTTCAGTCAGATAAAATTGTAAACATGTGGTCCCATTGCTGACTATCACTTGCAAAAATCTGCTTGTTCCCTGCTAATGCTCTTCTTGAAAATACCTTCAGTTGATGGAGAAATGCCTCTCATAAAAGATTTTGTACAGATAGCAGGGTAAGCACAGAGGCTGGCAGTTGATGTTCACTTGGTCAAGATTTTGTTTTCAGAACACAAACAAAAAATCCTCAGAGCTTGCTTAAACTATGTTATAGCTGCCCTGGAAACATCTTTAATGATTGTTATGTTACACGTACTAATCTACCAATGAAAATATCAAAAGAGGAAATTATTTATGGCACTACAGAATAATCACGTAATTTTAAATAAGGAGGGAGGGAGAAAGGAATAAATTTTTGTATAGAGTCTATTATATAGCAGGTACTATGCTAAACCCTTTACAAATATTATCTCATTGATCTTCATAACCACCCTATGAAGTAGACACTATTATGATCCTCATTTTACAGTTGAGAAAACTGAGGCATAAAGAAATTAAGTGACATGCCCAGGGTTATACAGCTAGCCAATAAATGTGTGAGATCAGGTCTTCTTGATTCAAGGCCTAGCGCTCTATCCACTGTGCCACCTAGTTAAACTTGGAATGTTTCAAAAATTTATGAAAAATTTATAAAAGGTCTTGTAACCAATGCTATTCTCATTCTTCCTTTTCACCTGGTTTTGCTCAAGTATTGCTAAAAAATGGGTTTATTTGTATAACATTTTTATTTACAAATTTAGCACCTTAATCTAAGTTAAGATTCATCATCCTAAAGTCATAGATAATTTCACGGCAGATTTTAATCAAGGTTGAAAAAAGTTCACAAATATTCTTCTTAAAATAAAGTTTTATTGAGGCTTCAAGAAATCACTTTATTTATGCTTTTTGTTATTACAACATAGTCCTTTCTGGGAGAATTCCCAGAAGAACAAAACAGAGAGAATAACTGATACAATGAGCACATGTAACAATGTATACAATACTCTACTGTACCAATCACACTCTTCTTCTTTGGTTTTAGTGCCCGTATCTATAAAGTGAGTGTGGCTGACTAGATGGCCTCTCTGGTCCCTTCTAATGAGATCCATCATTAAATCCCACACACGCACTCTCTCTCCAGCTACACAGATTAGTAGGTAATCTGTAATTTATATAAAGTCAACAAGCATATATCAAGTGCCAACAACTATGTGCCAGTAAGTGTGTCAAGTAGAGAGGATACAAAGAGAGTTACAAGATAATTACTGTTCTCAAGGAGCCCACAGTTTAATGAGGGACATAACATGTAAATGACTATGTACAAATAAGATACAGACGGGATAAATTGGAGGTAATCTCAGAGCAAAGGTACTAAAATTAAGGAGGAGTGGGAAAAGGTTCTTGCAGAAGGCAGGACTTTTACTGACAGTTCAAGGAATCCAGGCAAGGCAGATATTATGCACTTACTACGTGCCAGACAATATGCAAAGTATTGCCAATACAAATACAAGAAGAAGGAAGACGGTTCTCCTCAAGGAACTTATATTCTAATGGGAGAAGAGAAAAAATTGAAAGGGGTGGGGGTAAGGGAGTGAAGACATGGGGGCCACTGAAGACTATTACGAAGAGCATTATGTGGCCACACCATCTAGTTCAGGGGTTCTTCTTAATCTCTTTTTGGTCATGGACACCATAGCAGTCCAGTGAAACCTAAACCCTTGTCAGAAAAATGTTTTTTAAAATGCACGAAACGCAAAGGACTATGTAAGAAACTGGATACATAAAAATAATGTTATTAACATAAAAAAATTCATGGACCTCTGAAATGTACACAAGATTCCTTCTCCAGGGCCTTGAATAAGAACCCTTAGTCTAAAGGAAAAATTGAAACTGGAATAACCAAAGTAATTTAAAATTCTGCCTCTCACACTAAGTAACTGTTGAAAAAAAAAATTCACGGGCCTCCAAAACGTCCTTGACATATTCAGGGCCTCCTGCATACTCTGGGTCCAATGTTTCTGGAAAATATGGCAATTCAAAAGACAAGTTTAGGTGCCCCCTTAACATTTCTTCACACCTGTTTGCTCCAGTTCCTCATCTGTAAAATGAGTTGGAGAAGGAAATGGCAAACCGCTCCAGTATCTTTGCCAAGAAAACCCCAAATGGGGTCATGAAGAGTCGGACAAAATTGGAATAACTTAACAACAAAAACAACACTTTAGTATTTCATTATATTCATAGATTATATATAACATTTAAACAGGTTTTTAAGGTTCTGAAGGTTCTTTACATATATTATGTTAATTAATCTTACCAACAACCTTGAAATTCTGGGGGAAAGTACATATTTACCTAAGTAGACCTTGCTTCAAAACATAACCAGAATAAAGCAATGAACTTTAGAAATCAGGAGTGGGGGAGGGGGAAGCCAAAACGTCAGGGACTCCACTGAGCTTTCCCAAATTTCCCTGCAAACTTTAAAGAATGCCGCAAAACAAATTCTGAATCCGGCCTCAGACCAAACACTTGACACTTACTAGGTGTGTGACCTTGGACAAGTCACTTAATCCCAATTGCCTAAAAAAATTAATTAATTTAAAGAAAACAAAACAAAACAAATTCTGTACTGGTAGAACTCACAGAAGGTGGGATGGGACAATTTTCCAGCATAAAAAAACTTGGAAGGTCAGCAAGAAAGGTCTATCACATGGGGGTGAGGGTGGAGTGCACACAGTTTAGCATAGGCCATGCCGGTGTAGGCCCTACCACAGCAAACCAGCAGCAGGTCTTGGGGGCAACTGAATCAGCAGCAGCAGTAGCTGCTTCTAGAGCTCTCAGTCCACAGATGGTAAGGTCGGGTGAGACATATGGTCAGAAGGAGATTATAGAGGTCCCTTTGCTGACACCAGTGGCAGGACTCTGTTGCATTTCCCTGATTCGGATGCGGGTGGCATACTTGAGACTCAGCACAAGGAAAGGAAACACTAGAACACCAGAACTTGTGGTCCGAGGGGGGCAGGACCCAGCCACAGTTCCAGGACTACAGAGTGCTTATGGTCACTCACAAACCAGGGCACAGGCAAGGAGAGTAGTAAATACACCTCTTCTCCTTATATCATACCACCTTGGAAAAGCTGAAAACTTTCAGGATCCCAGAATTAACTCTAAAAACAGCTGCAAAAAAAGGTGAAGTTTGGAACAGTGCCTCTTCCACCCCTCCCAGAAGCAGAGCCCCACTTTAGCAGAGTTAAAAGTCATGAAATAAGTTATAAAAATGAGCAAACAACGAAAAAGATCCCGACAATATAAGGTTACTATGGCGACCGGGAAGAGCAAAACAAACTCGGAAGGAGAAAACAAAGTCAAAACTGCTACATCAAAAGCCTCAAAGACAAATGTGAATTGGTCTCAGGCCCTTAAAAGAATTCCCGGAAAAACTCCAAAAGGATTTTTAAAAATCCAGTAAGAGAAGTAGAAGAAAAACTGGGAAAAGAAATGAGAGCAACACAAGAAAATCACGAAAAATTAGTCAACAGCTTGGTAAAAGCGGCACAAAAATTACTTAAGAAAATAACATCTTAAAAACAGAATAGGCCAAATAGTAAAAGAGGCACAAAAATCCAATGAAGAACATCTTAAAAAGCAGAATCGGCCAAATGGAAAAAGATATACAAAAATTCACTGAAGAAAAGAATTCTTTTTTTTTGTTTTTTTGTTTTTTTGTTTGTTTGTTTTTTAAGGCAATTGGGGTTAAGTGACTTGCCCAGGGTCACACAGCTAGTAAGTGTCAAGTGTTTGGTCTCAGGCTGGATTTGAACTCAGGTCCTCCTGCCTTCAGGGCTAGTGCTCTATCCACTGCGCCCCCTAGCTGCCCCTGAAAAGAATTCTTAAAAAAGTACAATTGGCCAACTGGAAAAGAAGGTACAAAAGCTCACTGAAGAAAATAATTCCTTAAAAAAAAATAAAAATTGGGCAAACAGAAGCTAATGACTCCATAAGACATCAAGAAGCAATAAAACAAAATCAAAAGGATGAAAAAAAAAGAAGAAAATGTGAAATATCTCATTGGAAACACGATTAACCTAAAAAATAGATAAGGAGAGACAATTTAAGAATTAATGAACTACCTGAAAACCATGATTAAAAAAAAAAAAATCCTAGACATCATCTTTTAAGACATTAACAAGGAAAACTGTTTCTAGAACCAGAATGTAAAATGAAATGGAAAGAATCCACCTATCACCTGAAACTGATCCCAAAATGAAAACTCCTAGGAATATTACAGTCAAATTCCAGAGCTCCCAGGTCAAGGAGAAAATATTACAAGCAGTCAGAAAGAAACAATTCAAAGGAGCCATAGTCTGGTTAACACAGGATTTGGCAGCTTCTACATTAAAGGATCAGAGGGCTGAGAATCCAGATGTCAAAATAGCTAGGACTACAACCAACAATCACCTACCCAGAAAAACTGAGTACAATCCTTCAGGGAAAAAATGGCCATTCACTGAAATAAAGGACTTTCAAGTATTCCTGAAGAAAAGACCAGAGCTAAATAGAAAATCTGACTTTCAAATACAATACTCAAGAGAAGCATAAAAAGATAAATAGGAAAGAGAAATCATAAGGTATTCAATAAGGTTAAACTGATACTTTTAACTTCTAAGAACTTTCTCATTATTACAGCATTAGAAGGAATATATGCAGACAGAGGGCACTTGACTATGATGGGATGATTACCCAAAAAAATAATATTCTAGGGTGGGAAAGAGAAATGCACTGGAAGAAGGGAAAAGGAAGAAGTAAAATGGGGGAAATTATCTCACATAAAAGAACTTTTACGGTGGAGAAGATGGGGGAAGCACGTGAACCTAACTATCACTGGAACTGGCTCAAAGAATTAACAACATACACAATTGGCTGTGTATAGAAATCTATCTTACCATACAGGAAAGTAGGAAGGGAAAAAGGGTTGATAGAAAGGAGGGTGGATTGGGGGAGGCAGTGGCCAGAAGCAAAACACTTTTGAGGAGGAATAAGGTGAAAGGAGAGAGGGTAGGGAAAACAGGATGGAGAGAAATATGCAGTTAGCAATCATAACTGCAAAAAAAAATTTATAGCAAGTTTACCTGAAATAGATCTCTCAAATACATAGAAAAATGAGTCAAATTTATAAAAATAAGAGCCATTCCCCAACTGAAAAATGATCAAATGATATGAATAGGCAATTTTCAGATGAAGTTATCAAATCTATCTATAATCATATGGAAAAAATGTTCTAAATCACTAGTGATTAGAGAAATGCAAATTAAAACAATCTGAGGTACCACCATAACTTTCAGATTAGTTAAAATGACAGAAAATGAAAATGACAAATGTTGGAGGAGATGTGGGAAAACTGAGACACTAATGCTCTGTGGGTAGAATTGTTTACTGATTCAACCATTTTGTAGAACAATTTGGAACTATACCCATAGGGCTATAAAACCATGTATATCCTTTAATCCAGCAATACCACTACCAGGTCTGTATCCAAAGAGAAAAAACAAAAAGGAAAAGTACCTATATGTACAAAAATATGTACAGTAGCTCTCATAGTGATCGCAAAGAATTGGAAATTGAGGAGATGCCCTTCAATTGGGGAATGGCTGAACAAGTTGTGGTATGTTGATTGTGACGGAATACTATTGTGCTGTAAGAAACGACAAGCAGTATACTTTAAGAAAAACCTGATAGGACTTAGATAAACTGATGCAAAGTGAAGTGAGCAGAACCAGGAGAACAGTATACATAGTAACAGCAATATTGTACGATGATCAACTATGACTGAGTTAGCTCTTCTCAGCCATACGATGATCCAAGACAATCCCAAAAGACTCATGATGGAAAAATACTATTCACATCCAGAAAAAGAACTATGGAGTCTGAATGCAGATCAAAGCAAACTATTCTCACCTTTTTTTGTGGATTTTCCCTTTTGTTCTGTTTTTTCTTTCATAAAACGACTAATGTGGAAATATGTTTACATAATTGCACATATATAACCTATATCAGAGTGCTTGCCATGTTAAGGAGGGGTAATGGGAGGGAGAGAGGAAAAATTTCTAACTCAAAATTTTATAAAAATGAATGTTGAAAACTATCTTTACATGTAACTGGAAAAAATTAAATATTACTTAAAAAAAGGAATTAATGATGAAAAGTGCTATCTATCTCCAGGGAAAGAACTGACAAAGTCTGAATACAGACTGAAGCATACTTTTTTTAAACTTTATTTTTCTTGGAGTTCTGTTTGTTTGTTTTTTGGCTTTTGTTTTCCTTCACAACATGACCAACATGAAAACATTGCTCTGCATGACTACATGTGTATTGCATATCAAACTGCTTGCCTTCTCAATGGGGGGAGAAGAGGTAGGTAGACAGATTTGAAATTAAATTTTGGAACTCAAACTTTAAAAAGAAATGTTAAAAACTGTACATGCAATTGAGGAAAAATTAAATATTAAATTAAAAAAAAAGAAATCAGGAAGTGATATAATACTTTTCCCTTTACAATAGGGTATAAGAGGTACAAAATAGGATTCTTTTTTTGCTCAGGAGGTCAGTAGTTCCCACAGTGATAAGAAACGTTGTTTATAGACCATCAGAAACAATTATAACTAAACTATCTTTGTTTATAAATATTAGAATCACTAAAATAGTCTAACAGTTACTTCAGCTTAAAAGATGTGGTGACTTTTTCAACTTAAACGTACAAATACAATATAATTGAAAAGAACACTAGGAGTTCCTTCTAACATTCTTTTGTCAACAATCTGCTCACCTGTTTATACCCATTTGAAGTCATTACCAATTTAAGATAAATAAAATAAAAATATGTATGTATCTTTATCAAAATCTAATTGTCTCTTCAGTGAATCAAGTGGTAGTTTACAGTGTATCATTGTTTTATAGCCCAAGGGGATCTTAAATATCTAGTCTAGATCTCCAGGCCGCAAAACTGGATTTACAGTGAGACATCCAAACCACCACTGGATAGCTTTCTACTTCAATTCAACACATATTTAAGTGTCTATTATGGGCAAGTTGGAATGTAAAGGGGAAAGAGGAGAATTGTTTTGAAGAAGTCTACAATCAACTGGATGCCAATGTGAGAAATAAGACAGACACAGACATATCAATACAAGGCAATATGAGGAGGAATAGAGAACTAAAGTGGGGGGAGGAGTAGAACTTTCAAGGAAGACTTCACAGAAAAGTTGGCACCAGAGTTAAGCCTTAAAGGAAGATAAAAACTGAGAAAGAGAGAAGGATGCACTATCATCATGGGAAATAGTCTATATAAAGGTTTGAAGGGGATGTCAAATTCAGTGAAAAGCTAAACAGTTTGGATGGGGTGTAAACCGCAAGAAGCGTAGTAGGAAATAGGACTAAAAAGCTAAGTTAAAGATCAGAATACAGAAGGCATGCTAGGCTGAGGAATTTCATCTTAGAAACAACAGCAAATTACAGAAAAATATTGAGCAAGAGTGTGGCAAGTTGAGACCTATGCCATATGAAAATAAATTTGGCCATTACGCGGAATAAGTACTGGAGAATTTAAGTATGGGTGCTGGAAACAACATTAAGATGGTGTAGTCATAACCCAGATGACAAATGATAACTTGAACTAGACTAATGACCATAAGTGGAAAGAAGTGGTCCAATAATGTGAAAAAATGTTATGGATGTAGAAATGGCAAGACAACAATTATTCATAGCTTTTTCTCTGACTGGATATGGGGTTGAAGTAGGATTGAGGGTAACTCCAAAATTGTGAATCTGGGCAAGTGGGAGGTTGATGGTGTTCTCAAAATAAATGGGAGAGCTAGGAGTTGGGTGTAAGAGGAAAGAAAATGAAATCCATTTTTAACACATTGAATTTTAGGCACTTACAGTTTATCTAGGTGGAAGCATCCAGCAGACAGTTAGAAATGAAAGAATGGAATTCAGGAGAGAGAGATTAGAATTAGATGTACACATATGAGTCATTTGCAAAGAAATAAGAACAGAACCCATAGGAAATTTGGTCCATGACTGAGACTTCAGGTAGTCCCAAGTAACCTTCTTCCCTCTGGCTTCTAAACCTTCTCATTTACGGATCTTAATAGCACCCCTGGGTTTAAGTACCACATTAAGCAATTGATCCAGATTTCCAAATCCATATATATCCAGCCCTTGTCTTTATCCCAAGCTCTAGTCTTGCATCATCAACTGGTTGGATTGTACATTTAGAACTGGATTCCAACAGGCATCTCAAACTCAGCATGTCTCAACAGAACTAATCTTCTCCCACAAATCCATTTCTCTTACAAACTTCCCTAATATTTTCAAGAACCTCAGCCTTACAACCATGTCATCCTCAATCCCTCAACTTATTCACCCCACATATCCAACTAATATCAAAATCTTGTCATTTTTTTCTTTAAATCATACCTCCCATTTGTTCCTTTCTCTCCATTCATTCACACAGCCACAAACCTGGGTCAGGCCCTCAACAATTCTCACCTGTGCCATTACAAAGGTCTCTGAACTGGTGTCTGCTCCAATCCACTCTCTCCTTAGCTGCTAAAATGATTTCACAGGATACCCATTCTGCTCTGCCCCACTTTTATCTATGTACACTTCTATTACGTCATAGTGATTTCCGCTTCCTCTCCCTTCCTTTCCCTATATAATCCCCTTTTCTTCTCATTTTTGTCTTCTCCTAAAACCATTAAAACAGAATAATACCATCTACTGTCCTTTTGTCATTTTTACCTTTCTCTATGACCCTTAAAGATACTGTAGTTGTGAGAAGACATGTCTCACCCCCAAATTAACATGTTAAGAATTAATCCCCAAAGATTCCCATTCAATTAAACAAATGTAAATCTATCTCTCAGTGTTTCTCTTAGTGCCTGTGTTTCTATTACAAAACATGTCCTCAATTCCAGCCTTTTCATTTGGAATGCTTGGTAATCATAAATTTCTTCTTTTCTCCTGTAAGATTATATTTAGTGTTGCCAGGTAAATTATCCTTGGTTGTAACTTTTATCTCTTCCATTTTAATACTGGATCCCAAGCTCTCCTCTCTTTCACAGTGGCAACTGCTAAGTCTGTGTGAATCTTTTTGTGGCCCCACAGTACCTGAACTTCTTTATGACTACCTGTAGTGTTTTTTTCTTTAATCTGGAAGCTTTGGATTTTGGCTTGGATGTTACTGAATGTTTTCATTTAGGGGTTTCTTTCTGGAAGTGATGAGTAGATTGCTTCTGTTTTCAATTTAACATAGGAAATTTAATGTAGGAAACTACATCCTGCTAAAAGGTACCATAGACAATGAAGTAATATCATAACTAAACATATATGCACCAAGTGGCATGGCATCCAGATTCTTAAAGGAGAAGTTAAGGGAGCTATAGGAAGAAATAGAAAGCAAAACTATACTAGTGGGAGACCTCAACCTCCCCCCTCAGAACTAGATAAATCTAACCACAAAATAAACAAGAAAGAAGTTAAGGGGACAAATAAAATTTTAGAAAAGTTAAATATGGTTGACCTCTGAAGAAAACTTAATGGGGACAGAAAGGAATATATCTTTTTTTGGTGGTACATGGCACCTACAGAAAAACTGACCGTATACTTGGGCATAAAAACCTTACAATCCAATGCAGGAAGGCAGAAATATTAAATGCATCCTTTTCAGATCACGATGTAATAAAAATTACATGTAATAAAGGGCCATGGAAAAATAGATAAAATTGGAATTAACTGGAAACTAAATAATCTAATCCCAAAGACTGAGTGGGTCAAACAACAAATCATAGAAACAATCAATAACTTCATCCAAGAAAATGATAATAATGAGACACCATACCAAAATTTAGGGAATGCAGAGAAAGCGGTTCTTAGGGGAAGCTTCATATCTCTAAACGCTTACATGAATAAAATAGACAAAGAAGACATCAATGAATTAGGCATATAACTAAAAAAGCTAGAAAAAGAACAAATTAAAAATCCCCAATTAAATACCTAATTAGAAATTCTGAAAACCAAAGGACAGACTAATAAAATTGAAATTAAGAAAACTATTTAACTAATAAATAAAATTAAGAGATGATTTTATGAAAAACATATGGTTTTATTAAAAAAAAAACAATAAAATAGATAAACCTTTGGTTAATTGGATAAAAAAAAAAGAAGAAAATCATATTACCAGCATCAAAAATGAAAAGGGTGAATTCAACACCAATGAAGAGGAAATCAAAACAATAATTAGGAGCTATTTTGCCCAACTGTATGACAATAAATTTGACAATCTTAGTGAAATGGATGAATATTTACAAAAATATAAATTGCCCAGATTAACGGAAGAGGAAATAGTTTTCAGATAGTATGGTAATTCTTAGATTATCTCTCCTTGCACTGTTTTCCAGATAAACTGGATTTATCACAAGATTTCTTACATTTTCTTTTTTCAATTTTCAGGTTTTATTATGTTTTTTCCTGTGTTATTGAGTTAGGTAACAAGGAACAGTAGGAAGAACACTGGCTCTAGAGTGAGAAGACCTAGACTAAATCCTACCATGTGTGACCTTGGGCAAATCACTTAACCTCCTTGTCTCAGGTTCCTCATTTGTCAAATAAGGGGGTTGGTGGATTAGATGGTTTCTGACAATCCCTTCCAGTTCTCACTCTATGTTTCTATTCATTCTTACAGTTGTTTTATAAGACATTAAAAGATTTTTCTAAGGCAAAAGGCAAATATACACATGTATAGACAGATGGATACACACATATATCAGTAGAAATCTTACAATATTTTAATTTCCCATTTCCTTAACTAATATAGAATTAAATACATCTTATTGTTTCTAAACAACCATATTTCTGATTTTTGCCTCAAAAAGGACAGAGTAACAAAAGAAAAGTAAATCATATATCATTATATCAAATGATAATAGGTAATTAAATGGTGACCACTACATAATTTCACATCACTATCGAATTGCAAAGCTAATTGAAGATAATGAGTATTGTAATTATTTATATACAAAATTAGTATCCAAATCACTAGACATTCAAAATTTTAACATTATGGGACGAAAAAGAATTTCTAGAACATGTAGAACATAAAAGACATATTTTATCTTATACCTAATTCAGGATCAAATCAATTAACAGGCATTTATTGTACATTTAATATGTCACAGGCAATATGCTAAGCAATGAAAAATGAACACAAATGTAAACTAGTCCCCACCTACAAGGAGCACACATTTTGGAGGGTGGGGCAAAGCAATCAGGGTTAAGTGACTAGTCCAGGGTCACGTGACTAGTCCAGGGTCACAAAGCTAGTAAGCATCAAGTGTCTGAGGCTGGATTTGAACTCAGGTCCTCCTGACTCCAGGGCTGGTGCTCTATCCAATGCCACCTAGCTGTCCCTAAGGAGCACATTCTAATGGAAGAGCAAGTGTGTGGGTGTGTGGACACACCAGATGCAAAATGAATACAAGATAGTTATGTGAGGGAAGCCACTAGCAGCTGGCAGGTTAGGAAAGTCTTTATGTAGAAGGGAGTGTATATAGTGCCTGTAACTAGATAAATGGAAAGAATAGCATCACATTGCATTTTAAGTCAGAGAGGTGAGTGTTTGGCTCTAACTTAAAACCAATGAAGACAAATCCTGATAAAGAATAAGGCATTCTAAACTATCTAGAATACAAAATGGATTCCTCTTTTAAAAAAGCCTGCCGATTAAAGATCTGTCAACAAATATTTATAATGTGGGGCGGCTAGGTGGCCCAGTGGATACAGCACCAGTTCTGCATTTAGGAGGACCTGAGTACAAATCCAGCCTTACTAGCTGTGTGACCTAGATAAGTCACTTAACCCTGACTGCTTCCAAAAAAAACCTTTATAACATCTTATATTTTTTTCCTGTTTCATATTATTATAACCAGGTTTATTTTTTCATAGAAAATATCAAATAAACTATGCTCTTGGGTGATGTTAATATAAGTAGCTACATGCAGGATATGAAATTCCAAAGGGAAAAAAAAGGAGCTATATATACAAGTGGTTACTTTAGCAAAACAAGATGTTTACAGATTCAGATGAACAGTCAAGAAATTATGTTTTTAAAAGCTACACCTCCACATGGAAGCCAAGATGGTGGGGTAGAAAGAATATGCCAGTCAAACTTTTGCAACATTAACGTCCAAAGACCTTTAAAGAAAGTGTCAATAGAATTTTGAAGCAGCACAGCCAAAAGCTGGGGTGAGATGGTTTTTTAGCCCGAGAGACCTGAGGTCAGAAGAAGCCTGTGACAGTGGGGTACAAGCTGGCTGGGAGTGCAGTACAGTGAAAACACCAACACTAGCTGTAAGCCTTGGAAGCTACAGAAGTGGCAGCTGTAACAATTCCATGAATTCTTATCACGCAGAGACAACAAGGGTACTGGATACCTGGTCAGAAAGAGATTCCAGGAGACCCCTCTACTGGCACTGGGTGTGAGACTGGGTGTATCTGGCAACTCCACTGACCCATTCCCTATTACCCAGGCAGAAAGAAGCACTTGTGGTCACAAGGGAACAAAGGCTCCTACCTGAATAAGGACTAGAGCCAGACCAGGAGAGGAGGGATCATTCTGTTCCCCAGAACACACCACCTGGAAGCTGTGAAAACTTAAGTTTCCCAGAATTAGCTTTGAAAATATCAAGGTAAAAAAAGCTGAAGCATGAAACAGTATAACTCACTGCCCCTAGGACAGCAGAACCCAACTCAAACACACAGTTCAAACTCAAGACAGAAGCTGGGAAAATGAGCAAAAAATGACAAAAAAAGAACCAGATGGTAAAAATCCACGGCAACAGAGAAGCTCAAGACAAAAACTCAGAAGAAGACAATAATTTGAAAACATCTACAAGCAAAGTCTCAAAGGGAAAAAAACTGCAAGTTGGACACAGCACCAACAAGAATTCCTGGAAGAGCTAAAGAAAAAGGAGGGAAAAAAAGATTTGAAAAACCAAGTAAAAGTTGTTAAGGAAAAATTGAGAAAAGAAATGAGAGAGATGCTAGAAAATTATGGAAAGAGAATAAATTTTAACTTGGTAAGATAGGCACAAAAAATGATGAATAATAATACCACCTTACAAAACAGAATTGGACAAATGGTAAGAGGCACAAAATTTTACTAATGAAAACAACTTCTTAAAAAGTAGAATTGGCCAAATGTAAAAAAGTAATACAAAAGTTCACTGAAGAAAATAATTCCTTAAAAATTAGAATTGGTCAAGTGGAAGCTAATGACTCCAGGCCACATCAAGAAACAAAACAAAGTCAAAAGAATGGGGAAAAAAAAACAAAAACAAAAACTGTGGAACATCTCATAGAAAAAGAACAACTGACCTGGAAAACAGATCAAGGAGACATAATTTAAGAAATATCAAACTGCACAAAAGCCATGATTAAAAAAAAAAAGAGCCTAGACATATTTCAAGAAATTATTAAATTGCTCCAATATCTTAGAAACAGAGAACAAAATAGAAATTGAGTGAATCCAATTACCTCCTGAAAGAGAGACCAGAATTAAAACTCCCAGGAATATGATAGCCAAATTTCACTGGTTAATTTGATTTAAAAAAATAAACTGAAGTACAAAAATGAAAAGTGTGAATACGGTACCAATGAAAAGAAAAATAAAGCAATTTTAAGAGATATTTTACTCAATTATATGCCAATATAACAGATAATCTTAGTGAAATGGATGAATATTTACAAAAATATGGACTGGTCAAATAAACAGAAGAGGAAATAGAATACTTAAATAATCTTATCTTAGAAAAAGAAATTGAACAACCCATAAATGAGGTCCCTAAGAAAAATCTCTAGACCAGATGGATTCAAAAGTGAATTATACCAAACACTGAAACAACAACTGATTCCAATACTATATAAATTAGGTGAAAAACTAAAGAAGGTCTCTTACCAAATTCCTTCTACAACACAAATATAGTTTTGATATCTAAACCAGGGAGAGTAAAAACAGAGAAAGAAAACTATAGACCAATTTTCCTAATAAATATTGATGCAAAAATTTTAAATAAAATACTAGCAAAGAGACTGGAGCAATCAATTAGAGAGATTTTACAGTACAACTGACTGGACGGGATTAACACCAGGAATGTAGGCTGGTTCAATATTAGGAAAACTATAAGAATAACTGACCATATCAATTTTAAAAAAAAAACAACAAAAATCATGATATCAGTAGGTGCAGAAAAAGCTTTTGATAAAGTATAACACTCATTCCTATTTAAAAACACCATAAAGGAAAGAAATAAATGGAGCTTTTCTTAAAATAAGTACTATTGATCTGAAATAGGGTTCAACTAGAAGACTTCCCAGTAAGATCAGAGGTGAAGTAAAGAGGTCTATTATCACCATTATTCGATATCGTACTAGAAATGCTAGCTATAACAATAAGATAATAAAAAGAAATTGAAAGAATAAAAAGTAAAAAGAAAATAAAACCATCCCTCTTTACAGATGATATGATGGTATACTTATCGAGAACCCTAGAGAATCAACTAAAAACTAGTTGAAATAATTAACAATTTTAAGTAAAGTTGCAGGGTATAAAATAATTCCATACAATCATCAGAATTTCTATACATCAGCAACAAAACCCATCAGGAAGAGATAAATTTCATTTAAAATAACTGCAGACAATATAAAATACGTGGGAATCTCCCTGCCAAGACCAATCCAGGAACTATATGAACACAATTACAAAACACTTTTCACACAAAGTCAAATCTAAACAACTGGAGAAATATTAATTGCTCATAGGTAGGCCAAGCCATTTTTTTTTTAAAAAAATGACAATTCTATCTAAATTAATTTACTTATCTAGTGCCATACCGACCCAACCACCAAAGGATTATTTTTTAGATCTAGAAAAAAATCATGAAAAAATTCACTTGAAAGAAAAGGTAAAAAAAAATCAAAAGAATCAATAAAAAAAAATTTGAAGTAAAGTGGCTTAGCAGTACCAGATTTCAAACTGTATAATAAAGTGGTAATCATCTAAATAATCTGGCAGTGGCTAAGAAATAGAGTGGGGGATCAATGGAACAGATTAGGTACATAACATATAATAAAAATAAAACAATGCAAAAATATGTAATAGTAAATGATTATAGTAATTTAATGTCTGATAAGCTCAAAAGGCCAAGCTTTGGGAGCAAGAACTCATTATCTGACAAAAACTGATGGATAAGGGAAGAGTTTATGACCAAACAAGAGATAATCAGGACCATGGGAAATGAATGGGTAATTCTGATTATGTAAAATTTAAAAAGTTTTACATAAACAAAATTTATATAGCCAAAATTACAAGGAAAACAGTAAACTGTGAGGGAGGGGGAGGAATTTCTACCAAAAGTTTCTCTAATAAATATCTCATTTCTCAAATATACAGGACAATGATACAAATTTATAAAAATAAGAGCCACTCCCCAACTGATGAATGGAAAAAGGACACAAACAGGCAGCTTTCATAAAAAGATATCAAAGCTATCAATAGTTACATGAAAAAATGCTCTAAACCACCAATAATTAGACAAATGCAAATTAAAACAATTCTGAGGTACCACCTCACACCCATCAGATTTGCTAAGATGACAGAAAAGAAATAACAAATCCTAGAAATAATATGTGTAAATAAGTACATTAAGGCAATGCAGGCGGAGTTCTCAACCATTCTGTAAAATAATATGGAACTAAGCCCAAAGGGGTATCAAAGTGTGCATACCCTGTGACCTAGTAATACCACTATCAACTCTATACCCTAAAGAGATCAAAGAAAAAAGGAAAAGGAACTATATATACAAAAATATTTATAGCAACCCTTTCTGTGGTGACAAATAATTGGAAATTAAGGAGATGCCCATCATTTGGGGAATGACTAAACAAGTTGTGGTATAGGATTGTGATAGAATATTACTGCTCTATAAAAAATGACCAGAAAAGCTTGGAAAGACTTACATGAGCTGATATAAAGTAAAGTGAACATAACCAAGAAAATATTATATATAATAATAATATTTTAATGATGATCATATGAAAGACTTAGCTACTCTGATCAATACAATAATCTATGACAATTCCAAAGAACTCATGATGAAAAATGCTATCCACCTCCAGATAATGAATTCTGAGTCCAGAATGAAACATTTCTTTCCACTTCTTAAATTTTTCTTGCTTTTTGAGGGGTAACAAAGCCAATACAGAAATATATTTTGCATGTCCTCACATGTATAATGGGCATCATGCTGCTTAACTTCTCATTGGGTGGGGAAGGGCTGAGGGGATAGAAACAATTTGGAACTGAAAGTTTTAAAAATGAATGTTTAATAAAAAACTAAAATAAAAAAATACAACTCTTCAAGTGTTTAAATACGTGTACATCTGACCTAGAGTTACTTTCAGGGATTAAGAAAACAAAATCACTGAGGTAAACTCTACAGCCTTTTTGTATTCATAACAGTAAGTAAAGCAAAACAGATAAAAAGAAACTTTTAATTCACTAAAATAGCAAGTAATTTTGGCAATAATATAATTTCAAAGTGTATAAACCAGAAATACTAGAATAAGAAAACTATCTTCTACACACCAATCTAACTGCCAAGTATTACAAAAAAAAAAAGCTCATAAGCCCATTTCCAATTCCAAATTCTACATCAAGTACCTTAACTCCTTACAATGAATAATAACTAATACAAATTACATTTTAGATTTTTTAAAAAATGTCAAATAATAATTTGTGTTTGGAAACTTTATAAAGTTCCTCTGACTTTCTCCTCTCCTATAACCCTAAATAATTGTCTTTCCTGGCCTACTGCCATTTCTGTTCATGTGAATGTAGGAATTTGTATCTAATTTGATACCAACCAAATAGTATTTATTAAAACAATGGGGTCACGAAGAGTCAGACACAACTAAACTGAACAACAGCAAAAGTGCTCAGATATGATTCTTCTTGTGATTGCTCTATACAACTTTCTTACCAAGTAAAAGCCTATCTAAAAAATACACCAATAATCTGTGAATTTAAGCTCTATTGAGATGCACATAAGAAGGAAGATTGACACTCTGAAAATGGATCACTAACAAGTTTTAAAATAGCACTTCCTATTTTATGGGTGCTCAATAATAAATTAGCAAATGTCTTATAACAAAAATAGGTTGCTCTTTTATTAAAAAAAGGCCCTTAATAATATTGAGGCCAGTTCCCTAACATCTTCTCCAATTAAAACTTTACCTATCAAACAATATTTTTTATCAAACCTTGAGCATACTTTGAAAGCTTTCTTCTAGCAGAATTTACAAATGATCCACTACGAAGTCAGATACAACAAGTATTTATTTAATCCATAACACGTCATCAATACCATTTCCTACAAACGATAAACCTGCTGGGCATTTGGAAAACAAACAAGATTTCTGTTATGAGTTTACTTTGTTTTCTTCTGATGTATAGTATTTGTTATAGTAGTATTTTAGTGGACTACTAGAACCTAGCAAGGAGGCCACTAAAATTGTATCTTACTCTCATCATTTCAAGCAGTATCAAAGTTTTGACACTTGTTCCTATATAATCTGAGTATAAAATAGTTAAATTCTGTTCAAATTTAAGTAAAAGGAAGCCTAGCTACTTGTCCATATAGGTTAAAACTTTTACAAATGATTTCTTATTTATTATAGTTTGAATTTTTTAATTTTAAACCTTTCATGAAGCTTTTATGAAATATGAATACAACATGTGGATAAATGTTAACAACAGATTTTACTTAAATAAAAAAATTATAAAGCAAGAAAGAGCCTAAGTGCATTAAATGTACCCTCGGTACAAAATTTTGGGAGGACATGGAGCTGCATGGGATAGGCAGGCATGTATGGGTTGGAGTCTACATTGTTGGAGGGAGTTCAACAGTATATAGGGCTCTGAATCTAGAATTAGGAGAAGCTGAGTTCAAATCCCTTATCAAAGCAAGTATCTCAGATACTTATTAGCTGGGTGACCTGGGGCAAGTCACTTGACTGTTTCCTCATCTGTCTCAGTTTCTTCATCTGTAAAATGAGGATAATAATAGTACTTATTTCCAAAAGTTATTGGGAAGATAAAGTGAGAATATTTGTAAAGTACTTTGAAAATCCTAAAGTGCCATATAAATGCTGGATATTATTATTTGTATTATCAAAAAGAATGCCAAATGCCATAATGATGCCCAAAAAAGAGTTGTAGAAAGAACTCAAACTCAACAGCGATACAAGTAGGCATGTGGAGGGAAGGGTTAAGGCAAGACACTACTAGGGAGTGAACAGCCAAAGAAAAACTTCTTGATTCTAAATGCAGCAGGCATTAAAAGGGAAAAAAACAGAAAAGAACTGGAAACTGACAGGGTGGCCACTAACTGGAGGATGGTTGAATAAACTGAAGTATATGGATGTAATGGTATTATTACTATACCAACAGAAATGATGGAAAAAAAAAAAACAATTTCAGAGAATCCTGGAAATCTGTTGAAGACTGAAATGAGCAGAATCAAGAAAAAGGGTTATAAAATGAAAATAACATTTTAAAGAAAAACAGTTTTTATAGACTTACAGATTCTGATAGGAGCAGTGACTGGCCAAGACCCTTAAGGACCTAGCATGAAAAAAGTTACCTCTGACAGGGGGGTGATAGACTGATGGAGAGGAAGCTGACACACATCTGTGGACATTTCCAGTGTGTAGATTTGTTTTACTTGATTATGCTTATTTGTTACAATAGTTTTTTTTTCTTTCTGTTTTTAATTGTTGAGGAGGAAGGGCTGGGAGGCCAGGGGCATAGGAGGTGGTGATGCAAAAAAAAAAAAAAAATAGAAAAGAAAAAAGAGGAGGGTCATTGAAATATTTTTTAAAAATACACAGCTGTACATTAAGAAAAACAGACAAGTGAGATATTTTTGAAAGTTGAATTTGTTTTATATGTATAAATATGTGTATAAAATACATGTATATATATGTATAAATATGTGTATAAAATACATATTTTAAAAGCATGCAGTGTAGAGTTATATATACAATCCCCTTTTTGTGTTCTATTTTGGATATGAAATTTAAATCCAGAATAAAAAATAAAATCAAACAAAAATAACATTATCAAGACCCAGGTCAACATGAAGCACAGAAAGTTTTATAGACTAGTCAATACTTATTGGCAATAAAAAAATATATATTTACCCTAAAATATGTTTACAGCATAAAATGATGGTTCTCATAGTGGATTATCATTTCAATATACCATAATTTTCACACTCATTAACTATGTCCCATGAACAAAATAGTACAGAGCAACTGTTGTGAGCTGGAAAACTTACTAAATTTGGGTGATGGTAAAATTTCATATTTGGGGGGGTGGGTATATGCAAAACTGAACTAAATTAAAATAAAGAAACCTAAAACAAAAATAATTTTTCATTTTAAGATTTTATATATGCTCACAGTCTTAACATTCAAAATCCATCTGTCTCTGTAGACAGTAAAGATTTTAATTTGTTCATTTAATGTAGTAGAGTTTCATTAAATTGTCTAAAATAACCTCCTCTCCTATTAGCAAGTAAATTCTGCACTCTTCATTCCTGGATGTACTAATAAATATTTTTGGAGTCGGAGCAGCTCATTCACCCAAAGAAGTAAAATTTTATATATCCTGGTTTTAGTTCCTTACTCATCCCAACACCTAAGGTTGCCAAGAAAGCCATCCAACAAACCACAATAAATGAAACACTGAAAATGGTTTCTCTTCATTATGACAAATAAACCCAACCACCAGGAATTAAATAGCATTTCTCAAGAACAGAACAAGAAACAAAAACACAACGAGAATGACCATCTGTTGCTTCTCATTATTGCTACATTACTGGCCAACCCACCTTCTTTTCAAGCAAGCATATCCTCCATGTCTATAATAACAATTATGTATCCCTACTATGTACCAGGCCAGAGTAAAGGCACAAAGATAGTATAGGGCAGGACAAGAACAAAAGGTTTTAAGTAATCTTATTAGTTTGAAGTAACTGGAAAAGTAGGTTGAAGCCAAATCATAGACACTGAATGCCAGGTATAGCCCTCTGGTCAGTCCCTACCTCAGGATCATAGTATCTTTTGGTTCCACAGCTGGCCCTGGAGGTCACAAGTCACACAGCAAACATCTTGAGGCACCAAAAACTAATTCCTAATGATCATGCCACAAAGTTGAAGAATGATCATAATGTCCTTCACTCAGAAGACTAATACACAGATTAAACTGTTGAAATATTACCTACCACAGTATACTCATATATGGTGTGAAAGACACTCACCTTATTTCTGCTCTTCTTCCCCATCACAAATTCCTGTCTAAATGGCTTACTTCTCTGTATAAAAGCTTTCAAACTTCAATGCAGAATGGGTCCCTCAGTTCTGAATGCCATTTTGTGCATGGCAATGAATGTTTCAGTCCAGGAGGGCCCAGGGAAAACTCTGGGGGGGCACCCAGGGTTCTTAGAGACTACACAGGTGTTCCAGTACTTTCTGCATATTACCTTTCCTTCCACTTCTCTGTCTATCCTCTCCCTAAAGGAAAGTAAATGATGTTAAAAATTTTTGAAGCGTTTATGACACATATATAAATACATGTATGTGTATATTATATATTACATATATCCCCCCTAGCTAAATAAATACTTGTTTCAATCTTATGTTTTCTATTTGCAATGCAGCTATTTGCTCCAGTCATAGACTTTCTAGTCTCTATAGATAATAATCACTGCAAGATAATAAGGTACTTAAAGGCTTCAGTATTTACTATTATTATTAACAGTAACAATAAAAATAAAGAGCTATATAGCATTTATATAATGGCTTAAAATTTGTTTCACATACATTTTATTTGATCTTCATCATAATCTTGTGAGGTAGGTGCTATTATCATCCATATTACAAATGATAAAACAGGCTAACAGGGTAACTAACTTGCTCACGGTCACACAGCTAATAAGTCTTGGATTTTAACTCAGGTGTTGCTGACTCTAAGTCCATTACCAACTTTTGCTCTGGTTATTCATCAGTTCTTTCGCAAACCTTACAAATGCTTCAGGAACTAGGTCGAGAAGTAGCAAGGTTGTTACCTATGTAAAACCTTCCCTGACCACCCCTGAATAAAGGGAATTTTTTCCTCTTGTGCCCAACCTGTGGAAGAGCATTCCAAGCTCGTATAAGTCTGATCAGTACAGTTGTACACACTGAAAATTGACTCTAGCACAGTGATGTCATTTTGGTCCTCTTCAAGAACAAAGGACAACAACCAACCAACCAAGATATCTTTAAGTGCTAATTTTCTCTTTTATTGCTTTACTCTTCAAGTTTGTTCTATCCCCTGAACTAGACTGTAAGCTCCCTGAAGGCAGAGACCATGCTTTACATAACAATATTTAGCAAAGGATCTCTGCACACAGTATTCACTCAATAAATATTTGTTCATTCAAATGAAAACTTGATATCGAGTTTCCCTAAAAATAAAAACATGTAAAGCATGCATGTGGATTTGATGATGGAAAGAGATCTGAGCACACTGTGATAGGTTAGAACAAGCTAACCTGGGTCCATGTCCCAGCTCTGACACTTAAAAGATATGGGAAAGGGAGTAAGTCATCTAACTTCACTTAGTTTCCATCTCTGAAAAATAAGGAAAAGACTTATAATTTCTGTCTCATAAGGTTGCTCTGAGGAAAGCACTCTTTAAACAACTCTGAAAACATAAGCTATTGTGATCTCTGTCCCCAATAAAGGCTAAAAATTCTACTAAAAATATATTGAGGCATAATTGAAAAGACAATAAGCTACTTAACAGCTATTTATTCTGTGTTGGTAAGCTAATATTAAAAGGAAGAATCATAATCATATTCCTTTTCTTTGAGTAAATCCTGAGTTGATGGGGGGAAGTTGTGGTGGAAGGAGAAGGAATGGAATACTTCTAAAGCTGAAAATTCTAAGGAATTTTATTTCTTAGTGTAATGAATTTTATGCTCATGAAAGGTCAAGCTATCAGTTTCATGCAACAGGAAAGCTATAATAAGATACAGAAAGCTTAAACTATTTTAATAATGGTACAAGGGAAGGAAATTAACTTTTAAAACTTTACCCACTGAAAGTTATTCCTGTGTACCTTTGTATTTATATGTGAATGTGTATGTACATAAACACATGTGTGAGTATATATATGCATGCAAAGAGATACATCAGGAGTGGGAACTTCACAAGACATGAGAGGTAGTGTAAAATAAAAAAAACTAAATTTGTAGTTATAAAACTTCAGCTTGTCAGAGTCCTTATTCCAATATGACTAGCCATGTGACCAGAATCAGGTCAACAACTTGTAATTCTCAGTACACTAATTTATATAGGAGAGTTTATATCATCTGTACGGTGGTGGTGCAGAAAAACATTTAGCAACCCTAAAAAAACAGAAGGTTAAGTAGATAGGTAGGAGAGACAGAGAATGGCCTAGTGAAGGAGTTCTCAAAGTATGGTCAACAGATTCCTAGGGGTCCCTGAGACCCTTTTAGGGACAGCAAGGTCAAAACTACTTTCATAAATACTAAGACATTTGGCAATTTAAAAACTCCTCCCTTTTCCAACTACATATTTGTGTAAGGTCAGATTTTCTTCATATACTTCAACCAAAATAACATGCAAAATAGACTGAATGCAGGACATAAGAGAATCTAGTTGTCTTGTACTAAACCAGACATTAAAGATATGCAAAAAAGGTAAAACAATGCCACTCTTCTCACTAAATTTTTGTTATATAATAATAATACATAATACAATAAATAACAATACCAAAATATTACATATGTTAATATGTGGTTCTTATTCAGTTGTTTCAGTCATATCTGACTCTTTTTGACTCCATTTGGGGTTTTCTTGGCAAAGACACTGGAGTGGCTTGCCATTTCCTTCTCCAGCTCATTTTACAGATGAGGAAACTGATGCAAACAAGGTTAAGTGACTTGCCCAGTCACACAGCTAGTAAGCATCTGAAGATGAATTTAAACACCTTCAGGTCCTCCTGACTCTAGGATCTGCAGTCTATCCACTGTGCTACCTAGCTGCCCCAATACGATCTAACACTTTTTAATTTGAGATTGAGCCCCCTGATGCTGCAGGCAACTCTCTATCACCATAAGTTACAGAGAAGGGAACTAGTTGTTCTACATTAGTAGCAGAACTTCTTCATGTGGGAGCACCTTATTTCCCTCTATAACTGAAATCATAGATCTATTATCTACACATCCCCCCAAATCTCATCTCTTACAGAAAGCTTCACCCAACCCCAATTCTAAGTGCCCTCTGTTAATTGTTTCCTTATTATCCTGTATAGAGCTTGTTTGTATATATTTATTTGTTGTCTTTCTCACTAGGTTGTAGGTTCCTTTAGGGTAGTGGCCATTGCTTTTTCTCTTTTGTATTCCCATTACTTAGTACAAAGTAGGAACTTAATAAATGCTACCTGACATAAACACACATACATATGTATATATGTATGTGTACTATGCACATACAAATATGCACTAAAGATATGATTATTGATCAGTGGAAGCCATTAGAACAGTTACAAAGTTTGGTAATGATGACGACCATGGTGATAAACAACAAATTTGCACGTTGTTTTAATGCCACGTGAAAAATCTGCCATAATGGCTTACAACTGGTAAGAATATCAATAACCATAATTTCATCAATTCATTATTTTTAACAGGATCTCAATGTCAAAACAGAAGTAGTTATCAATACTTGAAAAGGTAAAAATAATGTTATCCCCCCATTTGAACTTCTAAAAATATATTTAATATTTTAATGATTTCCATCCTTTTAAATTAGGATAACCAAGAAACAAACTGGCTTTTAAAAAAATCAACAGGGTTGTGTCACTGAAAAAAATGACTAAAATATTACATTTTTTTTTAATATTTGCATACTTTTTTTTGTGAAATACTTTAAATAAGGTTCAAAATTAATCCTCTTTTTTTAATTAAAGAAAGCACAGTTGCCTAATTAATAGAAAGCCTAGAAAGAAACATCAAGTGAATCATAACCTAGACTCATAAAATTAAAGCATTTTAAACAAACTAATATGTACTTTTTCAGGCAGGATTTATAAACCAAACAGCCTTTGCCTAACACATTTTTAAACCATTATATATGGCAAAGATAACATCCAACAAACAATAATTCTAAAAACCATTTTAAAAGGATGTAATCAAGTTTATAAGTAACATATATTTCAATTTACTTCAAAACATCAGGGGAGCTTTAATTTCATTGATATGGGCATCCCTCTATTAATGAGGATTATAACCTATTTGACTCAAAATATATAAAAGAAAATTAGGAAGAAATATGGTAAATGGTCTATGCTTGTAAAGTACTGAAAATACAATCTTGGAATTTCTATGTATCTTGAGAGTATTCATTACATAATTATTTATCATACACATGTTTTATACTTATTATATATTATAGAGAGGAAAGCATTAAGAAGAGAGTGATCAAGAAAGATAAATAAAGTAAACAAATACCATATCTAAAATACATAAATTTATAGAATAAGTAAATTGTAAGAATATGAATACTATATATGATCTATGTACTATATTATTAAATGTGATATATTACGTATATATTTATTACATTTTACATATTATACATGACATACATTCCTCATTTTTAATATTATCTGGTTGATCACCCTATTCTCCTTGATAGGGTTATCTTTAGGTTTTTGTGATGCTGCTTTCTCCTGGTTCTACTCCTACCTGTCTGGACACTCCTCAGTCTCCATTACTATATCTTTGTCCAGGTCATTCCTGTTAACTATGGGTGATCCCCAAAGCTTTGTCCTAAGATCTCTTCTTTTCTCCCTCTATACTACTATTTCACTTGGTGATTTCATCAGCTTCAATAGATTTATTTATTATTGATGCAAAGGATGTTCAGATCTCTTTAACCAATCTCTAAACTCTCTCCAGTCTCACATTTCCGATTACCTACTCAACAGCTCAAACTGGACATGATTCAGATTTATTAAATTCACTATAACCAAAAGAGAACTCATCTTTTCCTCCCAAACTTCCACTCTTCCTAATTTTCCCATTATTGTTAAAGCCACTACTATCCCAGTCACCCAGGCTCACAATCTAGTCATCCTAGACTACTCATTTTCTCTCTCAATCCCCAGCTTAACCCCTCTCACCCCATTCCACCAGACTGTTATCAAATCCTGTCACTTCTACTTTAGCAACATCATTTGCATAAATCCTTTTCTATAATGACACTGTTACTACTACCCTCAGCCCTCATCACCTCATGTATGCAATAGGCTTTTGGTTGGTCTCCGCCTGATGTCTCTCCTTACTCCAATCCATCAATCTTCCTAAAGTGCAGGTCTGACCATGTGGTTCCCTATTACCTCTAGCATTAAATATAAAATCCTCTGGCTTTTTAAGCCTTCATGACCTATTCCCTTCCCATATTCCAATTTTGTCTCATACTCTACTTCTGTACAGGTACTTTGTGATCCAATGACGCTGGTCTCCTTACTATTTTCTCCACAAGACACTACAACTCCTGACTCCAGGCATTTTCACTGTCTGTCTTCCATACCTGGAATTCTCTCCCTCCTCATCTCCACCTCCTGACTTCTCTGTCTTCCTTCAAGTCTCAACCAAAATCTCACCTTCTGCAAGAAGCCTTCTGGTCTCCCTTAAATGCTAGTACTTTCCTCCTGACAGTAGCTCCAATTTACCCTATATATATGTTGAATGTACATAATTGTTCTACTGCTTTTTAACTTTTAAAAACAACTTTTAAGCCTAAAGACCCTCTTTATGGCCATTAGAATGTAAATTCCTTAAGGGCATGAACCATGTTTTCTTTTGCATTTGTATCCCTAGCTCTTAACACAGTACTTGGCATATAGTGAGCTCTTAATAAATGCTTTTTCTTTCATTCATTCATTCATGTGCCATAATGTGTTTAGCCATTCCCCAATCAATATGCACCTACTTTGTTTCAAGTTGTTTGCTACTACAAAATGTGTTGTTTTAATTTAGATATATATGAGGTCTTTCTGTCATTGATCTCCTTACCTTCCATATCTCTGACCTGAAGACCTTGTCTTTAACTCTACTAGAAAAATGAGGCTACACTGACTGGGGGAATGGCTATACAAATTATGACACATAAATGTAATGGAATATTACTGTGCTGTAATAAGTGATGAATATGATGAATAAAATGAAGCATGAAAAGATTTACGTGAACTGACGCAAAGTTAAGCAAGCAGAGTCTAGAAAACAATATAAACAATGACAACAATGTAAATAAAAAGAACTATCCCAAAACAATCAAATGTAAATGTGTAAAATAACAAAGCAGAGATATGAGAAGACAGCCCCACTCTTCCGTGGAGAAGAAAAGTCCATGAGAGGGCCACACTAATATTTTTGGACTTTTCTGTGTATCAATCAGTTTTCCTGTTTTGTTCTCTTTTGTTTTCTTTAAAGCATTATTTGTTTTTTTGTTTGTTTTTTTTTAGGCAATTTAAGTGACTTGCCCAGGGTCACACAGCTAGTAAGTGTCAAATGTTAGATCTGAGGCCATATTTGAACTCAGGTCCTCCTGACTTCAGGGCCAGTGCTCTATCCACTGTGCCACCTAGCTGCCCCTTAAAATATTATTTGTTATATGGGATGACTCTCTGTGAGAAGGAGCATAAGAAAATTTTACTGACATTAAAAAAAAAAGGATATCAATTAAATTTATCTGAATAAAGAAAATTGAGGCTATACAATGTGAGTTTCCTTTTCTCCTTCTCCCCTTAAAACTGTTTGACACATCACCTACATCTTTTCTCCTTTTCCTCTAGTATCTTGACAAAAGAAGTAGTCCTTTTTACCAAGCTCAACCCCTTAACATGTGCACTTGATAGAAGCTCCTCCATTCCTCTCCAACAGACTGACACCTTAACCATCTATCCAGCTCCAACTCCATCTAATCTTTAATCTCTATCTACCGGTTTCTTCCCTTCTTGTTTCCAACATGCCCAAGTCTCCCTTATCCCCTCAAAAAAACCTTCACTAAGTCCTACTAATCTTCTTGCAGTACTGTACTATTTCTCTTTCTTTCTCAGCCAAATTCCCTTGAAAAAGCTCTCTATACTTACTGCCTCCATTTCCTCTTCTCTCACAATCCTGTCCTTCTGCAACCTCCCTTCTGACCTTATTACTCAAGTGAAGTTACCAATGATTTAACTGCCATATTTGATGGTCTTTTATCACTCTTCTTGACCTATTTGCTCTACATTTGACACCACTAACTACTCTCTCCCCCTAGATTCTATCTACTCTCTGAGCTAACACAACACTTCTCTTTTCTACCTATCTTAACTGCTCTTTCTCCGTCTCCTTTACTGATTCATCATCCCTATTATAGCTTGCAGCTGCAGGTGTAGGCCCCTCCCCCAAGGTTCTGTCCTATGCCCTCTTCTCTTCTCACTCCACACTCTCATTGACCTCATCAGGGCTTATGCAATTAACTATCATTGCCAGGCAGATGACTCAAAAATCAAAACACACACACACACACACACACACACACAGTGCATATTGGACATTTCAAACTGGATATCTATGATATATCTCAAACTCAACATGTTCTAAACATTATTTTTCATCCCAAACCCTTCCCTCTTCCCAATTTCTGTCAAGAGTACCACATATCTATGCAATTTCCCTCATCCCACACATTCAACTGTCCAATTTCATCTGAATACTTAAGTTTTGTGTCTGCACTGTCTCCTGTTTTTGTCCAAAGTAGATACAGATTTAACACAAAACCATTTGGACAGACTTACACTACCAAATATAGGAATTAAAATAGGTAGGAAGAACTTGAGCAATTCTTTTTCATTTTAAAAGAAAAATCCTATAAACTCAGAACTATATGACCACGAGCAAGTCACTTCAAAGACAAGTTGTATAGTATAGATGAACTGTAAATTATTTTGTAACAGGGAAAGGAAATTCCAGACGAGAAGTTCCCTACATTGAGCAAATGAAAGGTAAAGTCCAATATTTCTCCCAAAAGTTGTCTCAAAGCTACAGAGCCTGGAGACAAACTAGTCATGTTAGAAAGTAGAGGGTAGTAAAAACAGGTAGTTAGATGCAAAGCTGTCATCCTTTATTTAAAGCAGGAGATAATTAGTTTGAAATTTATAGAAATTCTCTTTACTGACAAGTTACCTAGATACCCACCCTTCAGTAGATTACAAAGTATTATCAATTCCAGTAAGAATTGTTATTATTTTTGTTCAGTCATTCAGTCATGCTGGACTCTTCAAAACCCCATGAAACATACCATGTCAGGCCCTTCCATCCTCCACTCTCTCTCGAAGTCTATCCAGGTTCACATTTGTTGTTTCCATTATATATTCAATCTACTCATCTTCTGCTGTCCCCTTTTCCTTTTGCCTTCAATCTTTGCCAACATCAGGGTCTTTTCCAATGAGACCTGTCTTCTCATTTTGTGGCCAAAGTATTTTAACTTCAACTTCAGTATTTGATCTTACAGTGAATATCCTGAATTAATTTCTTTAAGTATTGACTGATTTGATCTCCTTGTTGTCCAAGGGATTCTCAAAAGTCTCCTCCAGCATCAAATTCAAAAGCATCAATTTGTATTGCTCAGCTTTCCTTATAGTTCAACTCTTATAGCCATACACTGTTACTGCAAAAACCATAGCTCTGACTATATGGAACTTTACTGCAAGGTGATGTTTTTTTCGGTAAGCTGTCCAAATTTGCCAGTTTTTTTTTCCAAGGAACAAATGTCCTTTAATTTTCTGGCTGCAGTTGCCATCTGCAGTGATCTTTAAGCCCAAGAGTAGAAAACCTCACACTGCTTCCATCTCTTTTCCCTCTATCTGCCAGGAAGTGATGGGACTAGTTGCCAAGATCTTAGTTTTTTTTTTTTTTTATATTAAGCTTCAAGTAGCTTTTTTTTTATTTTTAGTTTTCAACATTTGCTTCCACAAGATTTTGAGTTCCAAATTTTCACCCCATCTTGCCCCTCCCTCCACCCCAAGATGGCATGCATTCTGAATACCCCTCCCCCTAGTCTGCTTTCCCTGCTATCTCTCCCCGCCTTCCCCTTCTATTTTCCTGTAAGGCAGGATAGATTTCTGTACCCCATTTCCTGTATTTCTTATTTCCCAGTTGCATGTAAAAACATTTTTTTAAACATGTGTTTTTAAAACTTTGTGTTCCAAATTTTCTCCCTTCCTCCCTCCCCACCCACCATCATTGAAAAGGCAAGCTATACATGTGCAGTTATGTAAAACATTTCCATAGTAGACATGCTGTGAAAAACTAACTCTATTTCCCTTAATCCTATCTCGCCCCCCATTTATTCTATTCTTTCTTTTGACCCTGTCCCTCCTCAGAAGTATTTGCTTCTGATTACCCTCTTTCCCAATCTGCCCTCCACTCTATCATCCCCCTACTCTCTTGTCCCCTTCCCCTCCTATTTTCCTATAGGGTAAGACAGATTTCCATACCCAATTGAGTGTATATGTTATTCCCACCTAAAGTCAAATCCTATGAGAGTAAGGTTCACTCATTCCCTCTCACCTTCTCCCATTTCCCTTCCACTGTAAGAGCTTTTTCTTTTCTGGTTTTTTTTTGTGAGATAATTTACCCCATTGTACCTTTCCCTTTCTCCTCCTAGTATAATCCTCTCTCACCCCTTAATTTTATTCTCCAGATATGACCCTTTGATCTTCAACTCACCCTGTGCCCTCTATTTATCTATGTAGCTATCTATCTATCCGTCCATCTATCTATCTATATATATATATACATACACATAATTTTTTCCCTCCAACTACACTAATACTGACAAAGGTCTCCTGAGTTACAAATATCATCTTTCCATGCAGGAATGTAAACAGTTCAACCTTAATAAGTGTCTTGTGATTTCTCTTTCCTGTTTACCTCTTCATGTTCCACCTGAGTCTTGTATTAGAAAGTCAAATTTTCTATTCAGCTCTGGTTTTTTCATCAAGAATGCTTGAAAGTCCTCTATTTCACTGAATGACCATTTTTTCCCCTGAAGAATTATACTCAGTTTTGCTGGCTGTGATTCTCGGTTGTAATCCTATCTCCTTTGGCCTCCAGAATATTATATTCCATGCCCTGAGGTCCCTTAATGTGGAAGCTGCTAAATCTTGTGTTATCCTGATTTTGTTTCCACAAAACTTGAATTCTTTCTTTCTGGCTGCTTGTAATATTTTCTCCTTGACCTGGGAACTCTGAAATTTGGCTACATTATTCCTAGGAGTTTTCCTTTGGGGATCTCTTTCAGGAGGAGATCGGTGGATTCTTTCAATTTCTATTTTGCCCTCTGGTTCTAAAATATCAGGACAGTTTTCCTTGATCATTTCTTGAAAGATGATGTCTAGGCTCTTTTTTTCATCATGGCTTTCAGATAGTCCAATAATTTTTAAATTTTCTCTCCTGGATCTATTTTCCAGGTCAGTTGTTTTTCCAATGAGATATTTCATATTGTTTTCTAATTTTTCATTCTTCTGGATTTGTTTTACAGTGTCTTGATTTCTCATAAAGTCACTAGCTTCCAATTGCTCTATTCTAATTTTTAAGGAAGTATTTTCTTCAGTAATCTTTTGGACTTCCCTTTCCATTTGGCCAATTTTGCTCTTCATTGGCTTTTTGGACCTCTTTTGCCATTTGGGTTAGGCTATTTTTTTTGGGGGGGGGAGGCAATTGGGGTTAAGTGACTTGCCTAAGGTCACACAGCTAGTATGTGTCAAGTGTTTGGTCTGAGGCGGGATTTGAACTTAGGTCCTCCTGACTTCAGGGCCGGTGCTCTATCCACTACACCACCTAGCTGCCCCTAGGCTATTTTTTAACATGTTATTTTCTTCAGTATTTTTTTGGGGGGTCTCCTTTAGCAAGCTGTTAACTTGCTTTTCATGTTTTCTTGCATCACTCTCATTTCTCTTCCCAGTTTTTCCTCTACTTCTCTTACTTGCTTCTCAAAATCCCTTTTGAGCTCTTCCAAGGCCTGGGACTGATTCATATTTTTCTTGGAAGTTTTGGATGTAGGAGCTTTGACTTTGTTTTCTTCTTCTGGTTCTATGTTTTGATCTTCTTTGTCATCAAAGTAAGATAATATAGTCTGACTCTTTTTGCACTGCTTGCTCATGATCCCAACCAACTACTTGAGTTTTAAACTCTTTGTTAAGGTAAGAGTCTGTTTCCAATGTGGAGAATGTACTGTCTCAAGCTTCGGGAGCTGTTTTCAGAAATACTTCTAGGGACCTGAAAAATGTCAGCTCTTCCAAGGTGGTATGATAAGGGGCGAGGTGTTTCCTCTCCACCGCCACAACAAGTTCCACCACGCCAATGCTCCTCCTCGCCCCAGGACCGCCCCTCAAACTGTGACTCAGATCCAAGCGTGGGCAAAGCCAAGAGATTTCTGCCTCAGCCCTGGCAAAGAGATCTGTGCAATCCCCCTGTGATCAACCACTCTATTCCCCCTCAGTCTGTGGGCTGGAAGCTCAGGACACAGATGCTGCCCCGAGGGCATGCTCTGGACTTGCGGCTGAGACCTAGCTTCTTCTCTCACTGCAGTCACAGACTTTTCCCACTGACCTTCTAAGTTGTCTTTGGCGTTCATTGGTTGAGAAGTCTGGAAACCACCAGAGCTGCCCGTGATTCAGTTCTCTAAGACCTACTCCAGGGTCGCTGTGGCCTGCGCACCCATGCCAAACTGCGCTCCTCTCCGAGTCCAGCACGATATGCCTTTGCGATCAGCCATCCAGGTTGTCTTGGGCTGGAAATTTGTTTTACTCTGTTTTTTGTGGGTTCTGCTGCTTTAGAATTTGTTTACAGCCATTTTTTATAGTTCTCTGGAGAGGTTTGGGGGAGAGCTCTAGCAAGTCACTGCTTTCCCTCCACCATCTTGGCTCTGCTTCAAGTAGCTTTTATAGTCTCTTCTTTCACCTTCATCAAGAGGCTTCTTAATCCTTCTTCACTTTCTGCCATCAGAGTGGTATCATCTATATATCTGAGATTGCTGTTATTTCTCCCAGCAACCTTAATTTCAGCTTTTAATTCATCTAGCCTGGCATTTCACATGATGTACTCGGCATATAAATTAAATTAATAATGAGACAACATCCACCCTTGTCATACTCCTTTCCCAATCTTAAACCAATCAGTTGTTCCATGTTCAATTCTAACTACTGCTTCCTGGACTGCATACAGGTTCCTCAGGAGATAAGTAAGATGATAAATAAGACAAGTACTCTCATCTCTTTGAGGACTTGACACATTTTGTTGTGATCCACACAGCTAAAGGGCTTTAGTGTACTCTGCAGAAGCAGATCTTTTTTCTGGAACTCCCTTGCTTTCTCCATAATCCAGCAAATGTTGACCATTTGGTCTATAGTTCCTCTGCTTCTTTGAAAACCAGCCTACTCTTCTGGTAATTCTCGGTTCACATATTGCCGAAGCCTAGCTTGCAGAATCTTACATATAACCTTGCTGGTATGTGAAATGAGAGCAATTCTTTGGTAATTTGACCATTCTTTGGCATTGCTCTTCTTTAGATGTGGCACATAAACTGATCTTTTCCAATCTAGTGGCTGTTGTTGTGTTTTCCAAATTTACTGGCATATTGAGCACAATACTTCAATAGCATCATCTTTTAGGGTTTTAAATAGTTCAACTGTAATTCTATCACCTCCACTAACCTTATTGTTAGCAAAGCTTCCTAAGGTCTACTTGACTTCATTCTCCAGGACTTTTAGCTCTAAATCAGTAACCACCATCATGAATCAGTGATGCTAAGATCTCTCCAGTACAGTTTTTTTTCCCGTGTGTGTGTGTGTGTGTGTGTGTGTGTGTGTGTTGTATTCTAGCCACCTCTTTTTAATCTCTTCAGCTTTTGTTAAATCCCTTCATTTTTGTCTTTTATCATGCCCATTTTTTGCAGGAAACTTTCCCTAGATATCACTAACTTCCTTGAAGAGATCTCGTCTTTCTCATTCTATTCTTTTCTTCTATTTCTTTGCACTGCTCTTTTTTTTATTTGTCAAATCTTTACTGGGTAAGTGGGGGAGGTTGGCAGGGTCCAGCTCAATCTTTCTTGGCAGCAGCCTTCCTCATGGCAGCTAGGACGTTGCTGAGCTCCTCTCTCTTCCTCTTAGCCGGGATGCGAGCTCCCACCCTTTTTTTGATGAACTTAAGGGCTCGCTTATCCTTAGAGACCTTTAACAATTCCATGGCCCACCTCTCATTAGGGGCAAATCCACACACCTCCGGGATCATATCTCTCACAAACTTAGTGTTTGGTGAAACGCCCACGGTGGCAGCAGTGTCACGGCTTGGAAACATTTTGGTAACTTTGTGGCCTTTGTTGAGGCCTACGACCATGCGGTATCACATGGCCATGGCTGTAGCGCTACTGTAGGCCCAATGGCAGCCACAGCAGAAGGAAGGAGAGCTGCACTGCTCTTTTAAGAAGACTTTATCTCCCTGCTATTCTCTGGAATTCTGCATTCCGTAGGATATAGCTTTCCCTTTTTCCTTTCCCTGACCTTCTCTTGTCAGCTATTTGTAAAGCCTCATCAGACAATCATTTTGCTTTTTTGCTCTTCTTTTTCTTTGGAATGTTTTTTGTTGCTGCCTCTGGTAAAATACTGCAAGCCTCTGACGATCGTTCTTTAGGCAGTTTTTCAAGTAAGAATTCCTGGGCAATAATGTATTGCTATGAATGTTATCAGCCTTGTCTAGCTAAAGAGCCTATAAATTATCATAAATACTTTCATCACACCATTTTTTCTTTTCTTTGAGATTAAAGTCTTAATCTGACTTTTTTCAACAAGAGATTGCTACAATGTACATATGACCCAAATACAATAATATAAATTAAATGGAAAAGAGGCAAAGACTACTTCTCGGTGTGTCTTTTTGTTCTTATCTATAAAATGAGGAAGTTAGATCAAATTATTTCTAAATTCTTTCCCAGATTTAAAATCATGAGTCTGTTTAAAGATCATATTTTTCTAACCTTAATTTAGAAAGTAGAAATGAACAGCCTGATGGGTGCTAGAGATTAACATGCTTTTCAAGCAAACAAACATTAACATCCTGAGGGCTGGGTCCAACATCCCAAATGTAATTAGAAAATATTTATATTAAGGAACACAGATTATCAAATTAAACTGAAAGTAAATTTATTCAACTGATAGAAAAATTAGGAAAAATTCATATTAAGGGTCCAAAAAGTTCAGAGCTAAGAGGTTGGTTGCCTAGTCTAACTTCATTTTAAAAATGAAGAAACAAACTTAGAGGCACATAAATGTTAAGAGTGAGTAACTAAAATTGTTACAAAAACAACCATAAGAAAATTAGACATTATTTTAAAGGGTAAATATGTATAATTTATAGCCTCAAAGTTATTGGGAATAACAATGCAAGAAATTTTTAAGTATTGGAAAGGTACATAATAGATACAAATGCATAATTCACAACTGTTTCATGGAATTAAGCTTAACTTTTCACAGATGTCTCTTTAATAAATTTGTATTTTAAATACAGTTTAAAGGCTGTTAATATACATTATGCATAGCACACATGTTCCTTCTCATCTTTTTCCTATCCCACCAGGCTGCAAGAAGCCTTTTCCAGTCCTCCTTAACCTTGTGCTTTCCCTCCAAGATTATCTCCAGTTTAGACTGTATATACCTTATAGGTACATAGTTGCTTACATGTTGCTTCCCTAATTACACTCCTTGAGAGTTGGGGTTGTCTTTTGCCTTTCTTTGTATCCCCAGTGCTCAGCACAGTGACTGGCACACAGCAGGTGCTTAATAAATGCTTATTGACTAACTAGATCTTCATAACAGTACGGTTATCAGAAATGCTTAAAGGTCCTAGTTATAAAGAATTCCACAGATACCAATTTCAGCTTAGTCTTTCTTACTCTTCTTCTGTCAGTGACATAGCTATAAACTTAAATATTTACAACACAAAACAGGATGGTGGATTAGATGGTGGAAATGCAAAATAATTTCTGGTAACAAAAATCATTTGTTAAATCCTAAAATGCTGTATAAGTGTGAATTATTTTTTCCACTCTTGAGAAACTAAAAGCTAATTTTACCAAATTAAAAAAGTGCAATCCAACTGTCACATTCTACTCCAAGGGGCTAGAAAGTTTCATCATATTAAACTGTATTTTTCCCTTTTTGATGTCCTATTGGCTATTCTATCTGTGTGTGTTAGAAAACAATTTTAAGTTACAGAAATTCATGTGGAATCTCAAGCTGGGTTTTGGTTTTCCTTATCCAGATGATTTCTTAATCATAATAATTCTACACCTCAGATTCTTTGCTTCAGAATAGATGTTTACCTGAGGGATAGGTAAAGCAAATGCTGGATACTAATAATGTAACAGACCTCCAAGGAAAAATTTACTAAGAAATTTTTCAACACAGTACAAAGGTGTTTTCAAGATGCAACTGTCAAGAACGGTTTTAGTAAATAGTGCTCTGAAAGCTATGAAATCAAAGTTATTAATAAAAATAGTTGACATACAGCAATCTGGTTTATAAAGTACTTTTGTGGTTTACAAAAGTTGTTTTCTATTATAAAGAAGATCGAAGCTATTTTGTTATATTTCTTTCTATCCCACCAGAAAACCTGGGATATAGTGAGATATGCACATACTAGACACTCAAAAATTTTGGTGAACAAGTAATTCACATAAGGGCTAGGTTTTTTTGCCTGTCATTAAACATGTTAATAAAATAGCAATAGGCTCAGAACATTTTTGAGAATTGTTTTCAAGAACTTTCAATTCATTTTAGAAGAATTTATATATATACATACATATGTACAAACACACACACACACACACACACACACGAGTGAGATAGATTAATTCCAAATCATTGCTAAAATATTCTTAAATCCAGTGTTCTGCGGCTCTCCAATGGGACAATATACTTGTCTGAGTAGTCTGAATCACTATACATACTTGAGAGTAAAACTACTCAAATAAATTATATCTCATCATTGGGGATGCTCCTCCCAATGATGCCAACTATAACCCATACAAGCTTGCCTGTCCTATAGGCTTCTTCTTGTTCATTCCTTCACAAAAGTTCACAACAGGGGTATCACCCAATGTGTTCAAGCTTTTCTTTGTTGTTGTTGGGTTTTTTTTGAGAATAAGAGAATACCAATAAAAATAACATGGTAACCTTTTCCTTTTATTATCACTTGACTAGCCCATCTTCTTTTGTAACTGTACATTTCTTTTCATCTATTATTTCGGTATATTTCTTTGCAAATCATTACTTATTACCTGTTGCAGCTTACTCATGTATTTCCTCACTGCCTTCTGAGGAATTAGTCTATAAAGTACACAAACTTGTGTAAACAATGCTTTTACTAAGAATTGAGGATGTTAATTTTTAATTATTTTAATGCTATAACATTCCATGGCTACAGTTATACAACACCATCAGTAGCATGTGGGTATTAAGATTGATCTTTGTTTCTAAAATTTTAATTATATTTTGTTTAAAAAATTAACATTTTTCCTGAATTCAGACTGACTTTTCCCCCAATTATGCCAGGTTAAACACACATGTAAATTTATACTAGCAAACAAAAAAGCAATTAATGTTTGTATATGTGATACTTACATTGACTTTGAAAGCTTGTACAGTGTTATCCAAGAGAAGGATATTGCAGACCACCTCTGTGTGTTGTCTGTCTCGTGCCAGCTCGGATGCTCGTACATTGTAAGTTCTGCCAGCTGGCAATCGGAAGCGTGCGGTCATTACTGTCCACACAGGGTCTTTGCAAATAAGAAAAAAAGATAGTACAGTAAAGAAAGATACAACATGACCCTTAAAAGACGTGTTAAATTTTACCTTAACAAATTCTAAGAAAATAAAAGAGGGCAAAGAATATTTGACTACATTTTATTTTAAACAATTTTTAAGTGGTCAAGACACTGTAAGGGATCTATGGATAGATTTTTTTGGGGGGGAGGGGTCTGTAAACTTGGATGGGAGAAAAATTCTATCTATAATTTCACTAACTTTTAATTTAAGGCTTTGTGAATTTGTTTTTATTTTCAGAACTATTTCAGTTTAATTAGTTTCCTTTGTAATTCCACGTGTATTATTTATGACTCCAAAAACATTAGTCTGAGAAATGGTGTATAGGGTCAATAACAGAAAAAAAAAAAGTAAAGACTCCTTATTTAAAAAGCAAACAGAATCCCAGTTTGACAATTTTCAGATAAGATTTCTAAAACTGCTTTTTTCTTTCATTTTTTACAATAATCATCATATTCTAGTAGAATATTTGACAAGGTAAGAGGTCTCACCTCTGTCTCATACAGTTATAACTTTTTGCTGTTTTGAGTGTTTATATCTTGAAACAGTCTATTATTTGCCCTACAGAACCAATTCAACAGAATTAAAATTGAGATATTATAACACGGGCAAAAGAAATCAAGAAAATGTTCAGAAATTACTATACATAAAAATAAATAAATAAAAATGAAATTACTATACATAGCTTCACATTAATAAATCTAGAAATCTAAAAGAAACGGTTATCTTAAAAAAAGTATAAAATACTGCAATAAACAAAACAAGAAATGGACAAGCTAAATAGCTTCATCACAACAGAGAAATTAGACAGCCCATTTAAAAGTTGCCCTACAGACAGAAAATACCTGTCCTAACTCCACAAAGAATCAGTTGGGGGGGAAAACATTATATCACACAGTTTTTGAAAAAAAATTAAAAGTATTATAGAAATGCAATTAATTTAAATAAACATTGAGAGCTCACTAGGCACAAACCACTGTGGTAGGTTATACAGATATGAAGACAAAAATGAAAATAGTCCCTCAGTCAATCAACAAGCATTTACTAAGTACTTACTATGTATCAGAAACAAGGTAGGTGTTAGGGATAGAAAGACAAAAATTAAACAGTTCCTGCCATCAAGGCATTTATGCTCTTTTAAGGAAAACAACATGTGCAGGAAACATGGTAAGGTAGAAAGAAAGTACATAAGATTTGAAGTTACAAGACCTGGGTTCAAATCCAAGTTCTGCCATTTATTACCTGAATGACCTGAGGCAAGTCACTGTGTCAGCCTTAATTTCCTAAACTGTAAAATGAGGGAACTGGACTGAATGGCCTCCGAGGTCCCAAACGTCTCTAAACATATGATTCTATTAGCTTGTGTGTGTGTGTGTGTGTGTGTGTGTGTGTGTGCGTGCACGCGCACGCTCACACAAAATAAATAGAAAGCCATTTGGAGAAAGGTCTTTACCATCACATGAATAAGGTACTAAATGAGCTGAGCTCTGAAAGAAACCTGGGATTCTACAGTGTCAGTGTGAGCAGTCAGTGCAATCCAGGCACAGAAGACAGTCAATGCAAAGGAGCAGGAAAAAAAAAAAAAGGCAGTGTCATATTAGGAACAAAGCAGCTAGTTTAACTGGACCACTAAGTGTGAAGAATAATGTATATTAAGTCCGGAAAGAGAGACTGGAACCAGGTTATGAAGACTTTAAATGACAAACAGCTAAGTTTGTATTTGATCTCCTACACGGATTGGGAATTACTAGAGTTTACTGAGTAGAGAATGACATTCTCAGAAATCTGTTTTAGGAATATGATTTTGGCAGCTCTGGGGGTTATGGACTAGAAGGAGGCAAGACTGGAGACACAGAAAACAATTAGAATATTACTGCAACGGTGCAAGCAAAAGGTGATAAGTTCCTGAATTAGGGTGGTATGAATAGAGAGAAGCAACATAACAAAGGTTATGGAGAGAGAATTAAAAAGATTTTGAAAGTAAATACATGGATGAAAGAGAATAAAAAGTCAAGGATCTCTCCAAGTTTACGTGAGAATAATGTATCATCTTATCCTCCTTAAAAAAATTATTACAAAGGAAATGGCACACATAAAATACAACAAATACTTATTAAGCACCCACGTGGTGCAAAGGACTGTGAAAGGCACTGAGTAATAAACTAAATTTAGTAAGACACAATCCCTGCCCTCACAATGCTTACAATTTAGTAAGGAAACTAGACACCAACCCAGGTAACTATAATGCCTAAAAAATGATAATGATATTAAAAATTTGTCATTCCCTCCCCTTGCATACAATGCAATGTATGTAGGTAAGTACAATACAAAGTGATCTGAAAAGGAAGAGAATACTAACAACTTGGACCATGTTATGGAAGATTTCATGGAAGAAGTGTCAGGTGAGCTAAGTCTTGAAGGAAGATAAGGTTTCTGAGAGGCTAAGAATGGGATGTATTGCTGGCAGAATTGACAAAATTTGCCAACTTATTGGATATGTGGGTTTAGTAAGAGTGGAAAGTTGAGTATGACACCAAGATTGGGAACTTGGCTGAATAAAGAGGTTGATATCTCAATAGAAAGAGGAAAGTTTGGAAGAGAATGGAGAGTTCTGTTTTGGTTACAGTGAGATTCCGATATCAATGGGATATCCACTTCAAAAGGTCCAAAAGGCAGTTTGTGATAATGGGAGCGAACTCAAGAGAAAAATTAGAGATTAACATTACAGATTTGAAAGCAATCTACTTAGACATGATAATTAAACCTGTGTAAGCTGAGGTCACTGATAGAATATAGAGAAAGAAATCAAAGGTCTGAAAACAGAGCCCTGATATACACCCAAAATTAGGGAATGTGACATGGATGATGACCCAACAAAGGAGACTGAGAAAGAAGTTCAACTAATTTCTTACAGAAATTTAATTAATATAAGTCTGTCATGACAATGAGATGAAAAGTGCCTAACCAATCACTTCAGCCAAAGAATGCTTAACCTCTTGAATGACTGTGAGCAGGCAAGAAGTATGAAGAAGCAGTGGAAAACCTCTTTGCTTGTGGAAGACTACAGGGATAAAAAATTACATATTCTGTTGGACTCAGGTTCATATGTTGGTTAGTTCTGCTAAGTTGCTTTTTTCTCTTTTAAAAAATTCATTTCTCTACGTAGAAAAAAGAGGAGATAGTGAGAAATCAAGATGACATAAACCAGAGATATCAATAATGATAAACTAAAGCAGTAGAAGGGAAGTAAACTATGATGACAAAAAGTTTGATACAAGAGACCCAATTAAGGCCAACGGTCCTAAGAGAATGTAGGAATGCAACTGGAAACATGACATAATAATATAATTTCCAATGAAGTGTAAAAAATCTGTTAAGATTTTTATAACACTTAACTTCATCCATGACAACGGAGCTGCCACTTTTGGACTCAACATTACTGTTCCTGATACACTACACAAGGAAGCAGAAAAGCTACAAAAGGAATGAAAGTACAGCTAATTTAGATCAGGTATATATAAAGGAGGTCTGTATTGGAGGCAATGCACTTTTGATGATGTTGAGAGATTTAAGATATGTAATTGAGAAGATTCCTAGAGAGGCTTAAAAATAAGACAAGTGACCAAAATGCCATACTTTATTGTTTATTTTTTTAAAAGAAAACAATCAAAAAATAAATATAACTCATATGCCTATATTTTCCCGTCTACAAATTTTTATGAGAATAAAGAACACGAATCAAAGACATCACTAATGCTGGCAAAAGATGGAAATAGGTACCCTTTCATAAATGATTGTCTATCACAGCAAAATCACTGACTGAAAGGTATGTTATTGTTGCTCAGTTGTTCAATTGTGTCCAATTCAAGACCCTATACCGTCCTGGAGTTTTCTTGGCAAAGATGCTGGACTGGCTTGCCAGTTCCTCCTCCAATGTATTAAGGGAAACAAAGGTTAAATGGCTTGCCAGCGTCACACAACTAATGAGTATCTGAGGCCGAATTTTTAACTCAAGTTGTCAAGGCTCAGCACTCTTATCCACCGAGCCACCTAGCTGCCTCCCAGCTGGTTGAAAGGTGTAAAGAATACAAAATTCCATAAAGTTTATTCTTTATTGACTATAAAAAGCATTTGATTTAGTAGAGCAAAACACTGACTCTGCTATTCTAACAAAGTATTTATACATGTATGTAAAGACAATCTTAAGATTTCTTTAAAGTTATAATTATTCCCTGATTTTTAATCACTGTTAACCAACTGTGACTGTCAATATCAAAAGAAGCATAAAACAGGAAGGCTGATGATGTTCATCAAATGTTTGCCCCCATTATGGAAGACTCCAGCACAGAGTCCAGATGGTGAGCTCTCCAAATGTTATTGTTTGCAAAACAAAACTATGTTAATTGAATTAAAACATTATAGAATCTCTTTAAATTAGATGCACAGTCATTCAGGAGTTTGGTATAGCTACTGATGCAGATTCCAATCCATTCTGAACGTAAAGTGCTCTGCAAATCTTAGTGCCACTAATCTATCAATCTATCTACATACATATTTATACACATAAATACACACACATATACACATATATACATGTGTATATTTGAGCTACTATCATGGGAAACTCTTAATGACCATGTCTACCAGACTTCTGTCTTCCTTATATACCAATAATCTTCCCCTAAGATTCTGGACAAATGTATGGATACCAATATATCAAAAAGACCTTTTATCATGTATCCTTTGTTTTCAGCACATTATTAGCCCATTTTGTTTTTCAGTCATACATCTCTGTGACATTCTTTACTCCTCTTGAGTACAGTACTTCCTTCACATGTATTACAACCTATACTCCTGCTCACCAGATGCTTCTGCATTGCTTTTTGGATGACTCTCAACTTTATTATCAGTTAAGCTCTTAGATGGAATCTAGTTAGTTACAAGGCCTGGGTGTAATTCTATTATGTTAGGATGATCTCAAAAGAAGACCATTCTTCTTTTGTGTAGGGAAGAAGAATGTATAGAGAGAGAGGGAGGAAAGAAAAAAGAATGGGGTAAATTATCTCACATTAAGGGGGCACATAAAGAAGAGAAAGCAAGTTAAATGAGTTACAAGAGGAAATGCACAGTAAAATTATACTAGTAGGAGACCTCAATTTACTTTTATCAGTCATACATAAGCCTAATCATAAAATAAACAAGAAAGAAGTTAAGTAAATGAACAGAATTTTATTAAACTCAGATATGACAGACCTGTGGAGAATACTGAATAGGAATAAAAGGGGTATACCTATTTTGCATCGGTGCATGGCCACTTCATGAAAATTAACTGTACTCTGTCAAAAGATTTCACAAACAAATGGAGAAAAGTAGAAATATTAAATGCCTCTTTTTCTGACCATAATGAAAATTATAATCAATAAAAAGCCCTTATTGATATAAATAATAAAGGGCAATTAGGTGGTGCAGTAGAAAACATGCCGGGTCTCACGTTTGAAGATTCAAGTTCCTGAGTTCAAATGTGGCCCCATATACTTATTATTAGCTTTGAGACCCTAGACGAAGTTATCTAACCTTATTTGCCTCGGTTTTCTTACCTGTAAAATGAGCTAGAGAAGGAAATGATAAACCACTCTAGTATCGTTGCCAAGAAAACCCCAAATGGGTTCACCAAAAGTTGGACACAACTGAAAAAACGACTGAACAACAAGAAATGAAATGAAATGGGTGAATATTTAGAAAAATATAAATTACTCATATTAAAAGAACCGGAAAAAGAATAATTAAATAATCATATCTTAAAAAAGGAAACTCAGGGCAGCTAGGCGGCGCAGTGCATAGAGCACCACCCCTGGATTCAGGAGAGCCTGAGTTCAAATTCGCCTCAGACACATAACACTTACTAGTTGTGTGATCCTAGGCAAGTCACTTAACCCCACTGCCTAGCCAAAACAAACAAACAAACAAACAAAAAGAAAACTGAAGCCATAAATGAGCTCCCTGAGGGGAAAAAACCCGATACCAGATCTCAAAGTATATTACAAAGCTATAATCATCAAAACAATTTGCTACTAGATATGAAAGAGAGGTTGATCAGTGAACTAGATTAGCTGCACAACATACAGAAGCAAATGAAAAGAGTAACCTAGTGCTTCATAAGATGCCAAAGATGACAGCTATGGAGGCAGGGACTGTCTCACAAGAAATTCTGGGAAAGCTGCAAAGCAGTCACGTAGAAACTAAACTAGGCATTGACCAACATATGACATTAAATTAAAAGTTTTTGCACGAAGCCAATGAAACCAAAGTTAGAAGCAGGAAACTGGAGGGGAAAATGGGGAAGTTGGGGAGGAATTTAAAGCAAGTTTTTGGATAAAGATCTCATTTCTCAAATATATAGGGAACTGATTCAAATTTATAAGAATACAAGTCATTTCCCAATTAATAAAAGGTCAAAGGATATGAACAGTTTTCAGATGAAGTAATTAGAGGAAAGCAAATTAAAAGAACTCTGAGATACCAACACACACCTATCAGATTAGTTAAGATGACAGAAAAGGAAAATGATAAATGCTGGAGGAGATGTGAAAAAATAGGTACACTAATGCACTGTTGCTGGAGCTATGAAACTACTTCAACCATTCTAGAGACAATATGGAACTATGCTCAAAGGACTATCAAACTGTGTATATCTTTCAACCCAGTAATACCACTGCTAGGACTATATCTTAAAGAGAGCAAAGAAAAAGGAAAATAACCGATATGTACAAAAATATTTATAGTAGCTCCTTCTGTGGTGACAAAGAATTGGAAATTAAGGAAATTGTCATCAATTGGGAAATGGTAGAACAAGTTTGTGAATGTGATGGAATATGGTGGAATACTATTGTGCTGTAAGAAATGATGAAGGGGATAGTTTCAGAAAAACCTGGGAATACTTAAATGAACTAATGCAAAGAGAGTTGAGAAGAATCAGGAAAACAATGTACATAGTAATAGCAATACTGTAATGAAAACCAACTTCAGAATACTTAGTAACTCTGATCAGTATAATAATCTACAGTTCCAAAGGACTCATGATGAAAAATCCTATCCTTCTCCAAAGAGAGAACTAATGGATTCAGAGTGCAGAATGAAGCATACTTTTTTCTTTCTTTTTTTTGGGGGGGGGCATGGCTAATGTGGAAATGTGCTTTGCATAATTTCATATATATAACAGGTATATTTCTTGCCTTCTCAATGGGTGGGGGAAAGGTGGAAAGATGGAGAAAATTTGTAACGGAAAATAAAAATAAAATTTCTAGGAATTAAAAAAAAAGAAATAGAGGCTGATCATTGGAACAAATTAGGTACACACATACTTAGCAAATGAGCACAGTAACCTAGTGGTTAATAAATCCAAAGATCCCAGTTATTGGGGTAAGAAATCGTGGTATGACAAGAACAGTGGGAGAAACTGGAAAGCAGTCTGGCAAAAACTAGTCATTGACCAACATCTCACACCTTATTCTATAAGCTCAAAATACATGCATTATTTAAACAGAAAAGGTGATATCATAAGCAAATGAGTGGAGCACGGAAGAAATTGCCCATCAGATCTATGGATAGGGAAAGAGTTTATGACCAAACAATAGATTCACAGGAGGTAAAATGGATAATTTTGATTATATAAAATTTAAAAGGTTTTATAGAAACAAAACTAATCCAGTTAAAATTAGAAGAAAAGCAGAAAACTGAGGAAAATATCTTTGTAGCAAGTTTCTCTAATAAAGACTGCATTTCTAAACTATATAAAGAACTAGGTCAAATCTACAATAAGAATCATTCCCCTATTGATAAGTGGTCAAAGTTAGACATCAGACTTATCAAAAGTTATATGAAAAATGCTCTAAATTACTAATAATTAGAGAAATACAAATTAAAACTCTGAGAAATCATCTCATACCCATTAAACTGGCTAACGTTACAAACACATGCAAGAGAGAATATGGGAAAACAATAACACTAATGAATTATTGGTGGAGCTGTGACCTAGTCCAATCACTCTGAAAGGCAATTTAGAACTATAATCAATCAGTAAACAATCAATAAACATTTATTAAGCACCTACTATGTAGGCTGCGTAATGGATAGTCTGGAGTCAGGCAAACCTGAGTTCAAATCCAGACTTGCTACTAGCTGTGTGACCCTGGGCAAATCATTTAACCCTCTCTATCTCTGCCAAGAAAACCCCCAATGGGGTCATGAAAAATTAGACATGAATAACTGACCAAAAAAAAAAATGAGCCAGGCACTGTACTAAGTGCTAGGAATAGAAAAAGAGGCAAAAGGCAGAATCTGCCCTCAAAGAACTTACAATCTAATGGAGGAGACAACATGTAAACAAATATAAACAAAGTGAGTTATATAGAGGATAAATAGAAAATAATTAAAAGACAGACAGGAGCAGCTAGGTGGCACAGTGGATGGAGCACCAGCCCTGGAGTCAGGAGGCCCTGAGTGAAATATCTGACCTCAGATATTTGACACTTACTAGCTGTGTGACGCTGGGCAAGTGACTTAACCTCACTACCTAGCAAAAAAAAAAAAAAGAGAGAGAGAGAGAGAGAGAGAAGGCAGTGGAATTTTAGTTGAGTCTTAAAGGAAAGCCAGGGAGGTCAGCAGTTGGGAGTTGAGGAGAGAGAGTATTCCAGGGATGGAGGACAACCAGATAGATAGAGCAACTTGTTCATGGAACAGCCCCATCAGTAGACTGAGAATACATGTAGCAGAGTAAGGTATAAGAAGACTGCAAAGGTAGGAAAGGGTTTTGAATGCCACTGCATTTTTTACTTGCTCCTAGAGGCAAACTGTATATACCTTATGTCATAACAATACCACTACTAGGTCTATACCCAAAAGAGACCAAAGAAAGAAAAAGATGACCAATATGTACAAAACTGAGTAGACACCCATCAACTGGTGCATGGTTAAACAAATTATGGTATACAAATGTGATGAAATGCTATCGTGCAATAAGAAATGATGATGAAGGGGGGATGGTTTCAGAAAAACCTGGGAAGACCTATATGAACTGTTATTAGCAAAATGAAGTGAGAAGAATCAGGAGAATAATCTACAGAGTAATACCAACACTGTACAGATAGTCAAATTTAAACAGTTCAGTAACTGATTAACACAATAACCTACCACAATTCCAAAGTTTCCACAATGAAACTTGATATCCATCTCCATGTAGAGTACTGACTCAGAATGCAGAATTAAGCATATTTTTTTCTTTTTAAAAGCTAATGTAGTAACTTGTTTTACATGACTATAATTATTTGTGATTTTTCAATTTTTTCTTGAATACTCAATGGTTAGGGAAGAGGAAAGGGGAAGGGAGACAAGGTATAATTGAAAAGAATAAAGAATAAAAATGTCTCTATGCTTTAAAAAAGAAAAAGATTAAATAATAAAAAGCAATTTGAGACCCAAGGGTACAGAACTCCATGTATATATTCAGATTTTTTTTTTTTACTTAGACTAGTTTTGCCAATTATTTTTCTTCCTCTTTTTTTTAATAGAAAAACATACTTTGTTTTATGGGATGGCTCTCTGGGAAGGAAGAATAGGAAAGATCTAGGGGAAATTAGACAATGAAAAACAGAAAACATCATTTAGAACATATGCATTTTCTGATGGGTACAGAATAGTCTTGTTACTTGAATTTCCTTTCCTTTGTATTTTAAAGTCTTTCTTCTGGTCACTTGTGGCACTTTTTGTTTCTGAAATGAACTGTACAATTTAACCTGTATGTGTCTAGAAGTTCACAGACTGGATTTTTTCTAGAGGTGATTTAAACATTCTTTCAATTGGTATTTCATCTTCTGTGTTCAGAGTTCTGGGTACTTTTCTTGTATTATGTCTTGCCTTAAGATGTTCAAGTTTTTCTAAATCATTATTTATTTATTTTTAGTTTTCAATATTCACTTCCATAAGATTTTAAGTTCCAAATTTTCTCCCCATCCTTCCCCTCCCCCCACCCCAAGAGGGTGTGCAATTTGAACTAGGCTCTACTTATACATTCATATTAAGCCTATAGAAGCAATAGGAAAAACCCTAAGAAAGAAGAAATAAGGTGAAAAAAAATGGAGAGCAAATAATATGCTTCGATCTGCATTCAGACTCCTTAGTTCTTTTTCTGGATGTGTATAGCATTTTCCATCATGACTCTTCTGGAGTTGTCTTAAATCCTTGCATTGCTAAGAAGAGATAAGTCCATCAGGTTTTTTGAATTGTTAAAATACACTATGTATCTGCTGCATGTTTTGTCAAATATTTAATGTCTACTAAATAAAAATGGCCATCATTATCAAGAATAGCGGGACCAATTCACAACTCCACCACCAACGATGTACCTGTTTTCCCACAGCTCCACTAACATTTGTCATTTTCCTTTTCTGTCAATTTTACTAATCTGATGGGTGTGAGGTGGCATCTCAGAGGATTTTCATTTTAATTTTTCTAATTATTAGGGATTTTAGATAGTGATATTAGAGCATTTTTTCACTTGGCTATTGATCACATGGATTTCATCTTCTGAACACTACCTGTTCATATGCCATGACCATTTATCAATTGAGGATTGGTTCTTATTCTTGTAAATTTCTATCAGTTCCCTCAATACCCTAGAATTAAGACCTTTATCAGAGAAACTTGCTGCAAAGATTTCTCCCCCTCCTAACTACCTGCTACTCTTCTAATATTAGCTGAACTGACCTTGCTTGGGGAGAAATTTTAATTGTATGTAAACCAAAATGGTCCATTTTTACCTTGTGTGAACCTCTCTATCTCTTATTTGGTCATGAAATTTTTTCTTCCCTGCTCCCCTAATCTGTTTACAATGTCACTCTTCATGCCTAAATCAGGTTACCTTTTGGAGTTTGTCTTAGCACATTTAGTTCCTGCCAGACTTCTTTCCAGTTTTCCCAACAGTTTTTGTTGAAGAATGAATTCTTGACCCAATAGCTGGGATCTCTGAGTCTATCAAATACTAGGTTACTATGTTCCTCTGATCAGATATATTGTATACCTTATCTGTTCCACTGATCAAGCTATTTCTTATCTAGTACCAAACTGCTTTGATGATTACGGCTTTGAGATCTGTTAACGGGTAAGCCCTTTACTTCCTTTTTCCCCCCATTAATTTCCTTTATACTCTTGACATTTTGTTAATATTTACTGCAGTTTTATAAAGTAACTCTTTGGTAGTCTGGTTGGCATGGCACTGAATAGGTAAATTAATTTAGATATTATCACCTTTGTTATATTGATTCATCCTATCCATAAGCAAATAATACTACAATTATGTGGATCTTTTGATTTGTGTAAAAAGTGTTTCGTAATTGTGTTCCTATAGTACCTGTGTGTGCATTGGCAGGTATTATTCCAAGCGTTTCATACCGTTCACGGTTAATTTAAATGGAATTTCTCTATCATGCTGAAGATTTACGTGAGTTAGTTTTATATCCTTTAACCTGCTAAAGTTATTGTTTTAATTAGTTTTTAGTTCACTCTCTAGTGTTCTCTAAGTAAACCATCATACCATCTAAAAAGTGATTATTTTATTTCCTCCAGTCACCTAAGCTCAAAACCTAGGTGACATCCTCACCTCCTCACTATCTCTCATCTCTCACATCCAATCTGTTGCCAAGGCTTGCTGATTCACTTTTGCAACATCTTACATAAGTTCGCTTCTCTCCTCTGTCACCACACCACTACAGTGTGGGCCCTTTATCGCCTGGACTGCTGCAGTAGTCTGCTGGTGGGTCTGCCTGCCTCAGTCTCTCCTCACTCCAATCCATCCTCCATTCAGCTGTCAAGGTGATTTTCTTAAAGCGCAAGTCCGACTACATCACCCTCTACTCAGTAAACTCCAGGATCAAATATAAAATCTTCTGTTGGCATTCAAAGCCTTTCATAATTTAGGGCCCTCCAACCTTTCCAGTCTTCTTACACCTTCTCTTCAATCAAATACTCTTTAATCCAGTGACACTAGTGTCTTTGCCATTCCACAAATAAGACACTCCATTTCTCAGCTCTGGATATTTTCTCCTGCTGTCTCTGTGCCTGGAATGCTCTCCCTTCTCAATCTCTACCTACTAGCTTCTCCGGATTCCTTTATTTTCCAACTAAAATTCCATCTTCTACATGAAACCTTTCCCAATCCCTATCAGTTCTAGTGTATTTCCTCTCAATTATTTCCTATTTACGCTATATATAGTTTGTACATATTTATTTATTGTCTTCCCCATTAAACTGTGATCACCTTGAGGGCAAGGACTTTATCTTTTGTCTATTTTTGTATCCCTAGCACTTAGCACACTGTCCGGCACATTGTAGGCATATGGATAAATGTTTACTGACTGCCTGAAAGGGAACAGAAGCAGATGGCATAAAATTCAGAGCACTAGTGTTGAGAACACTATTCACCACTCTCTTCTTTGTAAAGAGTGGGTAAATCAAAGAGTGGGAAAAGTATAGAAGAGAATAAGATAAAGGAAAATATATAATTAATTACCATAAAATAGAAGTCAACAGCAGAATGGATTGGAAAGCATAATCCAACAATATGCTTTTTACAAGGAAAACATATAAAAACAGAAACACACATAAAAATAACTGGCTATAGCAAAATCCATTGTGTTTCAACTGAAAATGGAAGAGATAACAATCATGATCTCAGTCAAGGCAACAGCAAAAATGGACTTCACTAAAAGACAGAAACTATTTTGCTCAAAGATATCACACACAATTAATATCAAGACAATACATATGCAACAAATGGTATAGCATTGAAATACTTAAAGAAAAAGCTAAATGAGTTATTAGGAGAAATAGATAGCAAAATTATACTACTAAGAAGACCTTAGTGTACTCATTTCAGAACCAGATATATCTCACTTAAAAAAAAAAACAAAAGAGAAGTTAAGGACCTAATAGTACCTTGACCAAAAAAAAAAAAAAAAAAAAAAATGACCCTGTGAGCATGAAAAAGCACAAATAATAAACAAGTCTTTTATAGACCACATTGCAATAATAAAATATTTTCAATAAAGGGCTACTTAAGAAATGATTAAAAATGAATTGGAGACTAAATAATTTAAAGAATGGGTAGATCAAAAAACAAATCATAGAAACAACTGATAATCTAAAGATAAGGAGAAAATGGCCCAAGTAGTACTCAGAGGAAAACTTAACCATCTAAACACTTTTTAAAAGAGAGAAAGGAAAGATTAACAAATTGGGCCTTTACTAAAAAGACCTAGAAAATCACCTAATTTTTTCAAACTAGAAATTTTGAAAAATCAAAGAAGACAGTAGACACGTTAATTTAATAAATAAAGATAGGAGCTTTTTGGGGGAGGGAAAACTATTAAGACAGATGAACTGCTAGCTAATTTGGAATGAAATTGCTACTATTAAAAATTAAGGTGAATTCACAACATGAAATAAAAGAAAATATTTGAAGCCATTTTGCCAAATTATGTGCCAATAAAACTTAAAATCTAAATGAAATGGATGCCTACAAAAATATAAAATGCTTTCAGATTAGCAGCACAAGAAATAGAGAACTTTAATAATGGAATCTCAGGGGAAAAAACTGAATAAGCAATAAATGAGGTGCCAAAGAAAAAGATCCCAGGAACAAAAGGATTTACAAATAAATTCTAACATTTAAGGAAAAATTTTCTAAAATAAGTTGTTTGAAAAAACAGGAAAATAAGGAAGCCTACCAATTGCTTTTATGATTCTAATATAGTCTTGATATCTAAATTAAAAAACAAATTAAATTAAAATTAGGGAAAATTAAAACAGAGAAAGAAAACTCTATAGAATGATAGCCCTAATGGGTATCAATGAAAATTTTTTTTTAAGAAGTATTAACAAGGAGACTATTCCAACATATAACAAAGATTACACATACCATAACTAAGTTAAAATTTATACCAGAAATTCAGGGTTGGTTCAATATAGGAAAACCATAAACATAAATGAGCATACTGGTAATATTAATATGACTATATCAACATAAAAGATTTTTTTAATGTATTAATTTTTAGTTTTCAACATTCACCTCCACAATTTTGAGTTCCAAATTTTCTCCCCATTGAGCCCCTCCCCTCACCCCAAGATGGCATGCATTCTGAACACCCTTTCCCCTAATCTGCCCTCCCTTCTCTCTCTCTGCTCCTTCTCTTATCCCCTTCCCCTTCTATTTTCTTATAGGGCAGGATAGATTTCTATACTGCATTGCCTGTATATCATATTTCCCAGTTGCATGTGAAAACAATTTTTAACATTTGTTTTTAAAACTTTGGGTTCCAAATTTTCTCCCTCCCTCCCCACCCACCCTCATTGAAGAGGCAAGCAACTCAATACAGATTATACATGTGTAGTTATGAAAACACTTCCATAGTAGTCACATTGTGAAAAACTAACTATATTTCTGTTCATCCTAGACTGCCTTCCATTTATTCTATTCTCTCTTTTGACCCTATCCCTCCTCAGAGGTGTTTGCTTACCCTCTCCCCCAATATGCCCTCCCCTCTATCATCTCCCTGCTCTCTTGTCCCCTTCTCCCCCTATTTTCCTGTAGGGGAAGATAGATTTCCATACCCAATTGAGTGTTTATTTTATTCCCTCCTTAAGCTAAATCCAATGATAATAAGATTCACTCATTCCCTCTCACCTTCCCCCACTTCCCCTCCACTGTAAAAGTCTTTTTTTGTCTATTTTATGTGAGACAATTTACCCCATTCTACCTCTCCCTTTCTCCTTCTCCCAGTATAATCCTCTGTCACCCCTTAATTCTATTCTCCAGCTATCACCCCTTCAACTTGAACTCACTCTGGGCCCTCTATCTATGTATCTATATATGTACACACATATAACTTTTTCCCTCCAACTACCCGAATACTGACAAAAGTCTCATGAGTTATAAATATTATCTTTCCATGCAGGAATGTCAACAGTTCAACCTTAATAAGTCTCTTATGATTTCTCTTTTCTGTTTACCTCTTCATGTTCCACTTGAGTCTTGTATTTGAAAATCAAATTTTCTATTCAACTGTGGTCTTTTCATCAAGAAGGCTTGAAAGTCCTCTATTTCACTGAATGACAACTTTTTCCCCTGAAGGATTACACTCAATTTTGCTGGACAGGTGATTCTGGCTTGTAATCCTATATCCTTTGACCTCTGGAATATTATATTCCATTCCCTGCGGTCCCTTAATGTAGAAGATGCTAAATCTTGTGCTATCCTGATTGTGTTTCCACAATACTTGAACTGTTTCTTTCTAGCTGCGTGCAATATTTTCTCCTTGACCTGGGAACTCTGAAATTTGGCTATAATATTCCTATGAGTTTTCCTTTGGGGATCTCTTTCAGGAGGTGATCGGTGGATTCTTTCAATTTCTATTTTGCCCTCTGGTTCTAAAATATCAGGGCAGTTTTCCTTGATAACTTTGTGTGTGTGTGTGTGTGTGTGTGTGTGTGTGTGTGTGTGAGGCAATAGGGGTTAAGTGACTTGCCCAAGGTCACACAGCTAGTACGTGTCAAGTGTTTGGTCTGAGGCCGGATTTGAACTCCGGTCCCCCTGACTTCAGAGCCAGTGCTCTATCCACTGTGCCACCTAACCGCCCCCTTGATAACTTCTTGAAAGATGATGTCTAGGCTCTTTTTTTGATCATGGCTTTCAGATAGTCCAACAATTTTTAAATTCTCTCTCCTGGATCTATTTTCCAGGTCAATTGTTTTTCCAATGAGATATTTCACATTGTCTTCTATTTTTTCCATTCTTTTGAATTTGTTTTACAGTGTCTTGATTTCTCACAGTCACTAGCTTCCAATTGCTCTATTCTAATTTTTAAGGAAGTATTTTCTTCAGTGAGCCTTTGGACTTCCTTTTCCATTTGGTCAATTCTGCTTTTTAAGGAGTTCTTCTCCTCATTGGCTTTTTGGACCTATTTTGCCATGTGGGTTAGGCTATTTTTTAAGGTATTATTTTCTTTAGTATTTTTTTGGATCTCTGTTAGCAAGCTGCTGACTTGTTTTTCATGATTTTCTTGCACCACTCTCATTTCTCTTCCCAGTTTTTCCCCTACTTCTCTTACTTGTTTCTCAAAATCCTTTTTGAGCTATTCCATGGCCTGAGACTGATTCATATTTTTCTTGGAGGGTTAAGATGTAGGAGCTTTGACTTTGTTGTCTCCTTCTGGTTATATGTTTTTATCTTCTTTGTTACCAAAGAAAGATTCCATGGTCTGACCCATGATCCCAGCCAATTACTTGAATTTTAAAGTCTTTGTTAAGGTAGGAGTCTGCTTCCAGTGTGGAGAATCTACTGTCCCAAGCTTCAGGGGTTTGGTGCAGCTGTTTTCAGAGATACGTCTAGGGACCTGTAAATTTTCAGTTCTTCCAAGGTGGTATGATAAGGGGTGAGGTGTTTACTCCTTTCCTGGCCTGTGCTCTGGTCTATGAGTGACCACAAGCACTCTTTTCTGCCTTGGAACTGTGAGGAGGATTTCCTCTCCATCACCACTACAAGTTCCATCATGCCAGCACTCCTCCTCGACCCAGGACCACCACCCAGAACTGTGACCCAGATCCAAGCATGGGCAAAGCAAGAGATTTCTGCCTCAGCACTGACAAAGAGATCCCTGCAATCCCCCTCTGATCAGCCACTCGATTTCCCCTAAGTTTGTGGGCCAGAAGCTCTGGAAGTAGCTGCAGCTTGTGGTCACGCTGGGGGATTGGGGCTGGGACCGAGCTTCCCTCTCTCATTGCAGGCACAGACCTTTCCCACTGACCTTCTAAGTTGTCTTTGGCGTTTGTGGGTTGAGAGGTCTGGAAACCATCACAGCTGCCCGTGATTCAGTTCTCTGAGGCCTGCTCCAGGTTCACTAAGGCCCGTTTCGCCTGTGCGCCCACACCAAACTATGCTCCTCTACCCGCCCAGCGCCATATCTAATCAACCTTTCTAATCAACCATCCAGCCTGCCTTGGGCTGGAAATTTGTTTCACTCTGTCTTTTTGTGGATTCTGCTGCTTTATAATTTGTTTAGAGCCATTTTTTTTACAGGTATTTGGAGGGGTTTGGGGGAGAACTCAAGCAAGCCACTGCTTTCACTCCACCTTCTTGGCTACGCCCCCCTCAAAATGTTCTAAAAGATACAATAACCATGATTGTTAAAAACACTAGGAAACATAGGATTAAGTTTACTTTTTCCTAAATATCATAAGTAGCATCTACTTATCAAACCCTAACTCCAATCCTAATTTCCCATATCTAACCCCTAATTTTGTTTCTAACCCAATTATGCAACTCCAATCCTATTCTATTTTAGTTCCTAAGTCAGGGCCTAATTCTATTTCTAACCTCTATCTAACCTTAATTTTGCTTCTAATTGAGCAGAAGTCTTTTGCAATAACACAATTGCAATGAGGTAAAGGATGTCCATTATCATATTACTGTTTGATACAGTTTTAGAAATGCCAGCTTATAGCAATAAGAACAAGAAATTGAGGGAATAAGTAGCAAAGAGCAAATGTAATAACAGCATTTGCTTATGACATGATGATTTACTTAGAGAACTCTAGACAGTATACTAAAAAATTAAATGAAACAATTAAAACTCAGAGGACTTCAGGAAAACCTGGAAGACTTATATGGAGTGATGCTGAATGAAGTGAGCAGAACCAGGAGAACATTGTACACAGTAATAGTCATGTTGTGTGATGACTAACTTTGATAGCAAGAATCTAAGACATCTCCAAAAGTTTCATGATGGAAAATGCTATCCACATCCAGAGAAAGAACTACGGAGTTTGAATGCAGATCAAAGCATAAAATTTGCTCTTTTTTTTCTTCTGTTTTATTTTGTTTCCTCTTTCTTGTGGTTCCTTCTATTGGTTCTAATTCTTCTTTACAATATGAGAAATGTGAGAATATGTTTAATAGGAATTTATATGTATAGCCTACATCAGATTACATACCATCTTGGGCGAGGAAGTGGGAGAAAATTTAAAACTCAAAAGCTTATGGAAGTGACTACTGAAAACTAAAAATAAATTAATAAAAAAAATTAAAACCCAGCAATCTTGTAGGATACAAAATAAACACATAAATTATGAGAATTTCTGAAAATTACTAACAAAATCCAGCAGGAAGAGACAGAAAAAGAAAAATTCCATTTAAAGTAGTCATGGGCAGTATAAAATACTTGGGAATCTACCTGACAAAACATACAAACAGGAACTATATGAATGCAATTACAAAACATTCTATTTTCAAGTAAAGATAAATGTAAATAATTTGAGAAATATTAATTGCTCCTTGTTAGTTGAGCCAATATAATAAAAAATTATAAAACTGCCTAAATTATTTATTCAGTGTCATAAAAATCAATCTACTAAAAGATCATTTTATAGAATTGGAATAAATATTAACAAAATTCATCTGGAGGAACGAAAGGTCAAGAATCTTAAGGGAAAATAATGGGAAAAAAAGTGGGAAGGAAGGCAGCATAGTAAGTATACATCTCATACTATACTTAGAAAGCAGTAATCATCTAAACAATTTGTTACTGGATAAGAAATAGGTTAATCAGTGGAACAGATTATACAGCATAATATACATAAGTAAATGAGCACAGTAACTTAGTGTTTGATAAACACAAAGATCCCAGTTATTGAATAACAGCTCACTATTTAACAAAAACTGCTAAGAAAACTGAAATGCATTCTGACAGAAGCTACGTATGAACCAACTATACACACCACATATGCCAAAATAAGCTACCAATGAGCTACTGACTTAGGCAGGAGGACATCAGAAACAAATTAGAGGAGCATGTAAGAAATTACTTATCAAATCCATCAAAAGGAGAAGAGTATGACTTAACAAGAGACAGAAAGGATCAAAGAAGGTAAAATGGACAATTGTGATTAAATGAAATAAAAAAGTTTGCGTAAACAAAATGAGTATATTTAAAATTAGAAAAGAAGTAGGTAAGAAAAATCTTTGCCAAAAAAAAAAATCTTTGCAAGTTTTTTCTGATAAAGGTTTCCATTCTAAGATAAAAAGAAATGAAATAGTTGATTCAAATTTCTAAGAATAAGGCCCAATCCTCAATTATTTAATGGTCAAAGCATACAAACAGGTAGTTCTCAAAGGAAGAAATTCAAGCTATCAATAGCCATATTAAAAATACTCCACATCATTAATAATTAGATAATTACAAATTAAAGCAACTCTGAGTTTCTTCCTCATACCTATGAGATTGGAAAAGTTGACAAAAAGGGAAAATAACTGATGGACTGTAGAAAAACAGGCATGTAAATGAACTATTTATCAGTGGTGCTATGATCTGGTTCAGTCATTCTGGAAAGCACTTTGGAACTATACCCCAAAAGTTATTAACTGCATACCCACCCTTTGACCCAGAGATACCTTTACAAGGTCTATACCCCAAATGGATCAAAAGAAGAGGAAAAGGAGCCCCACAAAGAAAAATATTTATAGTGGCTCTTTTTGTGACGGCAAAGAAATAGAAACTAAGGAAGGGACCATCAATTACTACTGTGCTGTAAGATTATGAAGTGGAGACTTCATAAGTCTGGAAGACTTAACTGAAGTGAAGTGAACAGAACCAGGAGAACAATTTATATAACAATACTATAAAGACATGTAGCTTTGAAGGCTTAAGTACTCTAGTCAATGCACTGATCCTGACTCAAGAGGATTCATTATGAACAAGTTACTCATGTCCTGACAAACGGGGGACATATTAAACATGTACAGTTAAGTCATTTTTTGGACATGGTCCATATAGGAATTTGTTTTGCCTGAGTACGCATATTTGTTACATTTTGTTTTTCTTCCTTTTACAGTGGGGGAGATGGGGAGATAAGGTAGATTTTCATTAATTGAAAAAAATATAAAAGTTCATTTTAAAGAATAAACATTTATTTTGAAACTAAAAATCACTAATAAGAGAATTTTTTAAACTACTGTGTCTTCCTCAAAAATCTGGCCAAAAAACAACCAACCAACCAGATAACATCTTCACTGATAAGTTTTTTTGCTAGAATCATTTCATATTGTAAAGTCTAGGTAGCTGGCCAAATCACACACTTGGATAACCACATACTTGGATGAAACTTGTGCTGAATGAAATCCATCTGTTTTATTCCATGTTTATGTTTCGTAGATTACAAGTCAAATGAAAGTTCACTGTTAAGAGATCAGGGGAAACTAAGCTTGGCCATCCTACAAATGCAATCTTCATACAAAACTAAAATAGCTAAAAAACAAGAAAAGAGGACATTAAAAATTAACAGGCAAATGATTGTCAGAACACAACATTCCCACCCCTGCCCCCAAACTGTTATGTTGCTTTGTATTTATATGTGAAAATATGTAATTCTTGCCTAACTGTGGGAATATTTATGTAGTTTTGAAAATTATGTCATAAACATCCTTCAAATACCTAGCATTAATAGAAATCTCACAAACACTCAATTAAAAAATAATTAGCATCTAAAATGGTAGGAAAGTATTTTTTGTTATTAAAATTATATAAACAAAATAACTACGTAAACAATATTAAAAAGAAGATTGCACCTGTTCTTTTCAGGTTAGAAACCAGTGTCTCTCAACTATCTTATAATCAGTTCTAAGGATACAGTGCTTGCTTTTACATGTAAATTTTTACATAATATTGGCTTCCTTTGAAACTATAATAAAAGTTAATTTGGATTCCACTTGTTCAGAATTTGAAATAACTCAGACTGGATGAAAGTTTAGCTTTGCATTAACTTGCATCACATTATCTATGGAAAGGCTTTGCTAACGTAGGTCAATACTATCAACAAGAGGGCAAGGAAAAATTATAAAACTACTTAAGGGAACAAACTTCTCAAGAATATTAGCAACATATCTAATTCTCTGACCCATAACTGACAAACTAATTATAAACTCTAGCTATCTATTCATTAAAGCATTTCTCTTCAAGAGATCTGAGAAAGCAAAGAACTGAAATTAATGTTTATTCAGACTCAGCACAGAATTTCACAGAATTATAGATTCAAAACTGGACCTGGCTTCTGAGATAATATTACAGATGAAGCCCAGAGAAGTTAAGTGTGTCGGACAAGTCAAGTAAGGGAGCTGGGGCAAGACTGTCATGTGTAGTAGAGGAAAAGCTAGCCCTAAAGTCAGGAAGAACTAAGTTCCAATTCAGGCTCTGAAATACTAGCTGAGAGACCATGAACACAAATTTTCAAGGTCCCAGCCACTTTCCTACTGCCTCACAAATAAAGTCCAAATTTCTTAGCCTGGCATTCAAGACCCTCAGGAATCTGACCTCAACCTCTCTTTCCAGGCTTATCAACTCTCCTTTCATGGACCTTATGCTCAAAGCAGATTAGTATGAACTGTTTCTAGAACTCATCCCACATTTATCCACTTCTGTTCCATCACTCCAGATAGTCCCTCCATATTGGATGCTTCATTCATAATGAATCTCTCGTTCTTACAACCATCAAAAGAGTATTCCTGTTATTACTAAAGAATTTCCCAGAAATGTAAATGTATCTGTGATTTTTCACCCTGCGTAGGCACCATAAACAGGCAGCACAGTGGACTTGGAACCAGGAAGACTTATCTTCTTAAGTTTAAATCTGGCCTCAGATACTTATTAGCTGTGTGACCCTGGGTCACTTAATCTTGTTGGCCTCAGTTTCTTCATCTGTAAAATGAGCTTGAGAAGGAAATGGTAAACCACTTCAGTATCTTTGCCAAGAAAACCCCAAAATGGGGTCATGAGGAGTCAAGACACAAATGAACAAAACAAACAACAAAAAAAGATGAAAGGGCAAACTTCCTCAAGTTTTTTCTGTGTTTAAGTCTCATATTTTTCTAATCCATAGATCTAAGAAATGCTAGTCTTTGAGATCTTTATAGTGCTTAAATTTCTTTTAGTAATAACCTTATAGTTTCTTGGAAACTACTTAAGCCAAAAACAATAGTAACAAAATACAACCTATCCCAGAATCACCTTGTATTTAAATGATCTTTTATTACTTATGTTTCTGTGATCATATAAATGTTTAAGTAAGTGGTATAATCACAGGTCTTTAGCTTTTCCTCATTTCTTCAAGTATGAACATAATACTTTTTAAGTATCACCCCTGCAACTCTCATAATCTACAAATCAAATGTAATTCACATTTTCTCTCATTCATTTTTCACTAAACTGAAATAATTCTTTTTGTGCTTCTTTGATAATTTACTGCAACTCAGTTTATTACTTAAAATTTTTCAGTTTCCTGAAAGTACAAACTAAATTCTCATAATACTTCTGAAGAAGCAACCTAGTCAAACAGAATCAGTCACATCATTACAACAACAACTAAAAGAAACCCAAAGGGAAAATAATCTTCAAACATTTACATTATCAATTAACATTTTAAGTGTCTAAAGAGTACATGATTCTCTCCTAGACTGTTTAAATGACAGAACTGCTATGATTTTAAATAAGTTAGCTTATTAAGTTTTGTTAATGAAAATAACTACTGGCACAAGTAATCCCCAAAAAAGCAAGTAATCACAAAATAATTTTTATTTAACTACAAATAAAGTTTATGAGGACAGAAGGGATAAACAAATCACTTTCTAAAAAGGTTTAGATATTTATAAAAAGAAATTGGATTCTCTTAAAATATCACTTTAAAATTAAACAGCATTTGAAAAGCTTACAAAAAATTCCATATGCAATTCTTTGATCGCTATCACAATCATGTAAAGTAGGAAAAACAGGAATTACTACCCCAGTTCCAGAGATGAAGAAGAATCTAAGGAACAGAGAAATTAAGTGACTTGACCAAGGATACACAGCTAGTTAGTGGCAAAGCCAGGAATAATGTTTTTTTAAACTCTTAGTCCACTGTTCCTTTAACCACAACAGGCATAATTCTCGGAAGGATGAGGCTCCCTAGAAATGATGAGCAGGCAGATTTCAGAAAAACCTGGAAATACTTAGAACCAAAACACTGTACACAGAAACAGCAACACCGTGCAATGATCAACTTTGATCAACTTAGCTTTTCTAAGCAATGCAATGATCTAAGACAATTCCAAAAGATTCATGATGGAAAATGCTATCCACATCCAGGGAAAGAACTATGGAGTCTGGATGCAGATCGAAGCATACTATCTTCATTTTTTTTTCTTTCTCATGGTTTTTCCCTTTTGTTCTGATTCTTCTTCCATAACATGACTCATGTGGAAATATGTTTAATATGATCGCAACTCTGATGGGTTGGCCATGTTGTTCAAATGCCAAATATATGCTTGGCAAAAAGACTATTTTATGGAGAACTCACACAGGGCAACAACTCTCAAGGTCTCTCTGAAGAACTCTGGAATTGATTGTGTGACATGGGAGATGCTGGCACAGGATCACCCAGCATGGAGAGCCCTCATTAGAGAAGGTGCTGTTCTCTATGAACAGAGCAGAAATGAACAAAGCTCAAAAGGAATGCGAGATGCGCAAATTTAGAGAATCTATCCCAAATGTTCACATGGACTATCTGTGCTTGACTGTGATGGAGTACTCCAACCTCGTATTGCTCTGATCAGCCAAGTCAGACACATTGTAACTTGACTCTAACACAGTGATGTCATTTTGGTCCTCTTTCAGAGCGAAGGACAACAACCAACATGTATAACCTGTATCAGACTGCTTGCCATCTTGGGGAGTGGGGAGGGGAGAAAGGGGAAAAAAATTTGGAACTCAAAATCTTATAAAAGTGAATGTTGAAAACTATCTTTACATGTAATTGGAAAAAATAAAATACTACTAAGTGGGGGCAAAAGATGATCCTTCCTAGAAAAATGCTGAGAAATACAAATCAAAATAACTATAAGATTTCACCTTATACTCATAAAATGGTAAAGACAATAAATAGTCAATATTGTGGTAAAACTGGAACACTAATATGCTATTGGAATTATGCATTTAAAGTCTCTAAAATATTTATACATTTTGACCCACTTTGATTACAATCCTAGGCATGTACCTCAAGGAGATAAAAGACAGAAAGGCACCCCACATGGATCAAAATATTCACAGCACACTTTTTGGGGCCGGGGAGAGGTAGCAAACACTGGAAACAAAGTGAACTACTTGCTGACTAATGAGTGACCAAAAATTGTGGCATACGAATATAATGGAATATTACTGTATCACAGGAAACAACAATTCTAAAGAATTCAGACAACATGGGAAGACTTATGTGGCCTGGTAAGAGGAACCAGGAGAATACTGTAATAATTATAACAGACAGTTGCATAGCAGTCTTACCCAATGTTGTACGTGTATACATATATCCATCTGTTGTTACTTATGTGTGAACATTTTTTCTACCCCCAATCCTATATACCATCACCACACCAAGCCCTGCCACCCACCACTTACACTCTTTGAAGGCAGAGATTGTCTCACTTTTGTATTTATAACTTGACTGCCTAACAAATAAATGCTTGTTAACTGATTGAAGATTTATAAAGTGCATTATTTATATTTCTTTTTTTTTTTTTTGGCTAGGCAATGGGGTTAAGTGACTTGCCCAGGATCACACAGCTAGTAAGTGTCAAGTGTCTGAGGCTGGATTTGAACTTAGGTCCTCCTGACTCCAGGGATGGTGCTCTATCCACTGGGCCTCCTAGCTGTACCTATTCATATTATTTCTTTGATTTATCACCAATTGAGGAAGGAAATGTTAATCACTATTTTTCAAATACGTAAATTTAATCTGGGGTTGCTAGGTGGCACAGTGCATAGAGTGCTAGGCCACTGTATAAATCTGGGCAAGTTACCTAATCCTGTTTGCCTCAGTTTCCTCACCGCTAATATTAGCTGGAGAAGAAAACAACAAATCACTCCATTATCTTTGCCAAGAAAACTACAAAAGGGGTCATGAAGAGGCAGACATGACAGAAAATGACTAAACAAATTGAATATGAGAGAGTTTAAGTGACTTGCCTAGGATCCTGCAACTATCTGAGACAGAATTTAATCACAGGTGTGGTGGGGACAATATCTTAATTCCCTCACACAAATTAATCCAGTTTTTCCTTAAAGGGTATTGAAACAGTCTGTGAGATTTGATTGGCTCAGGATATTAAGGGCAGAAGCAGTTTATATCACTTCCTATTCATCTGAGTACAAAACAACTATGAGGGCTTCAACCTTATTCTGACATCTGACAGACTGACAGACCACCATGGGCATATCAGAGACTGGAGAGCTTCACTCAACTGAATCAACTATTTGTGTCACCAATGTATATCTTTGTCCAATTGCCTTTTCCTACTAAGGCTAAGTCAATCTCCTTTTATTATCTGTTGTATGACCCATAAATGTTTCTCTTCATTCCAGTATCAAACCTAAGCCTAGAACACCAGATCTTCCTGACTTTTCAAATTCACTGCTCAAAACAATGATTAAATAAAAAGAAAAGTAAATGGCAGCTGAACTCTGATAAATTATGATCACAGATTCAAGTGTTAGAGAATAGAAAATGAACTGTTTACTCTTCTATATAGGTGATTACAAATGTAGAATGTTGCAGATGACTATTTTTGTCTGTTTCTTTGTTACCAAGGAAAGATTCAATTAAGCAGAGGGCATAGTCAAGAAATGAGCGTAACATAAAATCAAAAGTCAGCAATTAAAAAAAATTTTTTTGGGGGGATGACTTGCGGGGCTGGTAAAAGAAGAGAGCAGAAGAGAAGTAGAAAGCTGGCAGAATGGGGTGGGGGGAGGGAGAGAAGCTAGACAAATGCAAAAATTGCTGTAGGGAACCTGCATAAGAAAATAAAGAGTTCAGCAATGTTTCTAAAGTCTTATCAAAAGCCAACAAAACATTGGAAAGGAAAGAAAATGTTAAGAGTGCCTTTATACTTATATAAATTCTTAAATTATGTTAATATAGCAAAGCAAAAACTATATTAGGCTAAAAAGTTTATCCTAACAGGCATTATCTCATCTTTAATGACTTCTACAGTAGCATATCTAACTCAATGGATCTTAATCTACTTTACAGGAAAAGGATTAATCAGAAGTAAGTAAATATCCTTTGCTTTACAGGGGAGACCGAATTCAGTGAAGCTGCCTATGAAGGAAATGTCTATGAAGTGAAAGCCTTCAAAAGTTTTAAAGCTCCAATCCAGACGTGTATAATCAGAATTATTATAGTGATGATTTTATGTAGGCCCACCTCAGAGAATTCATTTTCCCAGTGACTTGAAAAAAGGTTCATTCTTTCATTTAAAAAAGTGAACCACACTGAAAACTTTTAACAAAAACAAGACTTAGGGCAGCATAGCATATGCTGGGAATATTAGTCCTTAATTTTCTTAAGAACAATTTACAACTTTACCTTACACAAACTTCCCTAAGAATTTCTTCCATCCCTTGAATCCTTTGATCCCTACTTACAATATCTAATATTTTGTCATTCCTTCTCCTTTTATATAATTAATTGTATCATCTAAGAGCTCCAGACTGTAAAACCCTATTTCTACAGGAGGATCACACTTAAGATCTGGCAATTTCTGTAATAAGAGGAATCTTGGAGGACGGTATTGCAAAAGCCAAAAGACACAGGCTTACAACTCAGAATAATTTACTCTGCAAAACTGAGCATAATTCCACAATGGTAAAAATGGATCTTTAAAGCTTCTCTGATGAGAGAGAGAGAGAGAGAGCTGAATAGGAACTTTGAAATACAAACACAAAAGTCCAGAGAAACCTAAAAATATAAATTAAGGAGTTGTATGATGATGTAGTGCTTACATTCTAACAGGGGAGAAGAAACAAGTATCCTTTCAGAATCTTAATATCTTAGAAGGATATTCAGAATTAATTAAGAAAAACAGAAAACCTGGGAATGGACTGATTTAGTTCTTAGGGTTTTAAGAGGGTAGAAAGAGAAAAAAGAGGTGTAAAAAGAATAGAATACACTAGTATAGAAAGAAGAAGAGGGATGAAACTGCTATTTCTTATAATTAATTACATAATTACATAAAAGTATGTGAGTCATTAAGTATACAAACATGGAGGATGGAATGGCCATCAAATAACCTTCACTCAAATGTACAAAGGAGGGTTGAACACACACAGATATCAAATGGGATCATGTAACCAACAAGTTGGAGACATTTTCTCCCACGCTCTCGACCTCTCCAACCTCTCCAATGAGGTAAACCTCTGCATCAAAGGTAAAGCAAATTCAATTGTTTCCACAAGTCTAGGCCACTGAGCCCAATACATTAAAATTTTGATGAACTCATAACAGAGAAGGCCAATATTCCCTAACATTGAACAAGAGCTCACTCAGTACCCTCTCTCCCATTGCCCACCACAGTCCCCAGAGGACGGCTGAACAAGTCCCACAGACTTTCAAAAGAATTCAGCTCTACCCCCTCATCCTCTTCTCCAACTAAAGAAATCTACTCAGGCTGCAATAGCCTCATATACTTGAACAGAACCCTGAAGGAAGGTAGAGAAACAGAGCAGGACATGTATCTGATCTTGTAATAGAGCTCAACCTTAATACCCCAATATTCCTTGTCCCAGTGCCACATAAACCAAACTCCAAGGGACAGAAATGTGCTCAGGCTGTGATTATACTGAGGCAGCCCATTCTATGCAGCTGGGCCAGAGGCCTGAATAAGAGAGAGAACACACTAGGGGAAAGTACTGGGAGGTAATCACTGCTATGAATCTGCGGGAAAAAGTCCCACATGCAGCTAGGGCCAGTTATGTCTTCCCAGAATTAACTTGGGAAAGAAACCTGTGATATGGGAGGAAGCTGAGACACAATGATAGGAAGGAGGGAGTCAAAAAGTAAGCAATATGGGAAAATAAAGACAATCAAGGGGGGTTGGGGAGGAAGAAAAAAAAAGATGTAGGCATAAGCAAATAAGGTGACAGCGAAGACATTAACAGTAAAAAGAAATATGGCCTCCTGATCTAGTAAAAGAGTTCAGGGATCAAAGAATAAGTACCGCAAGATAAAGGAAAATTATTTAATACCTGATGAGACAGAAAACATTGTAGACATTGAGGAAAGTAAGGAACCATGGCACATTTTTCCTGAGTGGTTTAAAAGAGAAATGCGATTGTGTGAGCAAAATTTATGGCCTGCATAGCAGGAATAACTGGCAAAATAGAAAACTTCAATCCATGGTGGCAAGTCTCACCAAAGAAAGAAAAGAAATAGGGAATGCAAATCATGGAAGTAAAAGATAATCTAGGGGAAAAAAGCAAAAAGTAGTAACATTAAATGAAAGTATGCTCTCTCTACAAGCAAAACTTAATCTCAAAGAGGGAAAGGATCCATATGTAAAAATATATATTTATCTCAATCCAAAACTTGCCTTACTCCTACTGAAGTAGCACTGAAAGCAACTCAAGAATTGCTAACAAATCAATCCATTCAGATATTAGATACTGGGGAAAAACGACATGATTTCAGTCAAACACTTAAGGAAATAAGGGGAAATTATACTGAAATTAATATAGTCCCAAGGAAAATAATGGTAGAAATTGCAAAAATGAACCATGACTCAGTAGAACAAAAAACAGACAATGAAAACAAAGTGACATTATTCCAAGGCAATAATTTAACCAGACCAAGAAAGTCAACAGGTAGCAGAGCAAGACAAAGTAACCAAACTTGAAGATAGATACAGAAGACCAAAGTTCATAACAATTAGCTCCTGAAATTAGCAATGATAAAGATAATGACCTGAAGAAATAATTCAAGAAAATTTCCCCAAAATAATAATACTCTGGAATCAGAAAAAAAAATGTAGTCATAACAAGAAAAAACCTAAAATTCAAGTTTCCAAGGCATACCATACTCACAGCTAAAACAACTGAACAGAAAGCTGTTAATCAAGAACACAAAGACACATGGAGACACACACACACACAAACACACAAACACACACACACACACACATGCCCTCCCCCACCTAAAACCAAGAGATTAAGGTTGGTTCTGAGAGCTTTCCAGCAAATCTAAAGATCCTTTCTGAAGGCAGAATTAACTGACAAAAGATTTCAATTCACTTAAATAATCATTAATTAAACTCTCTTCTCAACCCTACAAAAAAGACAGAAAGAACAAATCAAAGAAATTAGACATACTATTAAGAAAACATGAACAAATAAAAAATCCTCAAATAAAGAAATTCTGAAAATTAAAGAGCTTAATATATAATTGAAAGCAAAGAGGCTACTAGATGGATAATAAAATTGGGAGCTTTAAAAATAAACTAATAAAATAAAAAGTTAGCTAATATGATTTTTAAGATGGAGAGGAAAACCAAATAGTTCATATCAAAAAGGAAAAAAGAAAATTCACCCTTGAGGAAATTAACAAACAAAACTGATAAACAGGAAATATATGAATATTTACAAAAAATAAAATACCCAGATAAACAAAGGATAAAGATGATTAAATAACCCTAATCCTAGAAAGAGAAACTGAACAAGACAAAAACTCCCACAGGAAAAAAACTACAGAACTAGAAGGATTTACAAGTTTATTGTTCATGGCACATAGTAAAAGCTTAATAAATGCTTACTGACTGACTTTAAAAAGCAATTAATTCAAAATGCTATAAATTGCTTCTAGTAATAAGAAAATAAAGTACTATTTCAATCTCTTAACATAACATAAATATGTTCTTGATACCTAAACCACAGATAGACAAAACAGAGGAAGAAAAATACAGCCTAATATCCCTAATGAACATTGACTCAAAAGTTTTTTGTGGTTAGTAATGTTTTTTTTAATGTTACTAAGTAGGCTTAATGAAAGATTATACTCTATGACATGGTTGACTTCATTATACCTGCAACTGATACTTGGTTCAACATAAGGAAGACTGTAAACATAAACTGTGTTAATATAAATAAGAAAACCCACATAATATTTCAATAGATTCTGAAAAGATTTTAAACAAAATCCAACACCCATTTCTATGAAAAACTCCAGAAATCATAGGACTAAAGGGACTTTTCCTTAATATAGCAAATAATATCTATTTAAATCCAAGAGCAAGCATTACATATATTTATTAGAGAAAAGTTAGATGCCTTTTGAAAAAATCAAGGTTAAAGTAAGGATGCCCATTATGACCACTATTATTTAACATGGTACTAGAAACGCCAACTTTAATAAAACAAGAAAAAGAAATTGAAGAAAAAAGAATAGGCAAAGAGAAAATAAAACTAATGGTTTCTGCAGATAAAATTAAGTGAAATAATAACTTCAGGAAAGTTGCAGGATGTAAAATAAATACATATAGAACGTCAGCATTCCTACATCATTACTTACAAAACCCAGTAGGAAAGTGAAATTCCACCTAAAAATAACTACAGAAGCGATAAAATATTTTGAAGTATATCTATAAAATTTTACCCAGGAACTATATGATTTGAACTATAAAATACTTTTTGCAGAAAAAAGATAACTAAATAACTGGAAAAATAGTAATTGCTCATTGGTAGGTTGAACCACTATGATAAAAATTATAGTACCTAAATTGATTTACTTATTAAATGCTACAGCAATCAAATTACCAAATGAACAGTTTATAGAGCTAGAAAAAACTCCAAAATTCATAAAGAGGGACAAAAGATAAAAAATTCCAAGGGGGTCTATGATCACCAGATCGCAAACTGTACTACAAATTTTTTCTTTCCCCTCTAAACATTTATTTTATTTCTCAATCACCTACAGAAAAGTTTTTAACATTCTTTTTTTTATTTTGAGTTCCAAATGCTCTCCTTCCCTAATTCTCCTCTCCCCTCTAAGAGGACAAGTAATTTGACACAGATTATATATGTGAAGTTATGCAAAACGCTTTCATATTAGCCATACTGCAAATGAAAACACAGACAGAATAAAAAGAAAAAGTAATCTTAAAAAGTATGTTTCCATTTGCATTCAGACTCCATCATTTCTTTCAATGGAGGTAAATAGCATTTTTCATCATAAGTTCTTCAGAGCTGTCTCAGATCACTGTATTGCTGAGAAGAACTAAATCATTCATAATTGATCATACAAATATTGCTGTTACTGTGTACAATATTCTCCTCATTCTACTGTGTACAATATTCTCATTCTGCCTACTTCATTTCGCATCAGTTCATAAAAGTCTTCTCAACTTTTTCTGAAACTACCCTGCTCAATCATTTCTTACAGCACAAGAGTATTCCATCACAATCACATACTACAACTTGTTCAGCTATTCCTCAATTTATGTTCATCCTCTCAATTTCCATTTCTTTGCCACCACAAAAAGATCTGCTACAATTATTTTTGCACATGTAAGTCCTTTTACCTTTTCTTTGATCTCTTTTAGATACAGACCTAGCAGTGGTATTGCTTGGTCAAATGGTATGTTGTTAAGTCTGGAATGGTTTGCCATTTCCTTCTCCAGTTAATTTTACAGACAAGAAATTTAGGCAAACAAAGGGTCACAAAGCTAGTAAGTGTCTAAGGCCAGATTTGAAATCATGAATTTAAATCTTCCTGACTCCAGGACCGGCACTCTATCCACTCTGCCACCTAGCTGCCCAGGTCAAAGGGTATGCACAGTTTTGTAGCCCTTTGGACATAGTTATTCCTTCCAAATTGTGGGGTTAGGGGAACAGCACTCCCGTGATCTGGAAAATCCATGCAAAATTTTTTTGGCCCTCCCTTTGTACCAGAGAAGGAGTTTGAATTTTTTCTTTTTCTTTTATGGGGTGTTTACAATTCTTATTGTAAAATCTGGGTTGATATTATACAACACTATACATATATTATATGCACTTCTAAGTCTGTAAATGTTTTGTTGTCTGCAGCTTCTGCAAAACTCCCAAAAAACTGCCATTTGATTTCTTATGCTAACCCCATGATATACTGAAACCCCAATGGGGAAAGTTGCAATGTAAAAGTTTGGATAACTGTACTTCCAAATTGCTCTTCAACCTGGCTGGATCAGTTCACAACTTCACCAATAATGCATTAGTGTCCCAATTTTTCCACATTTCATCCAATATTTGTCATTTTCCTTTGCTGTCACACTAGCCAATCTGATAGGTGTGAGGTGGTACCTCAGAGTTTTTTAAATTTGCATTTCTCTAATCAATAGTGATTCAGAACATTTTTTTCATATGACTACACATAGCTTTGATTTCTTCTGTAAATTTCCCATTTATCAATTGGGGAATGATTTATATTCTTATAAATTTGACTCAGTTCTCTATATATTTGAGAAATGAGGCTGTTATCAGTGAAATTTGCTGTAAACATTTTCCCCCATTACTGCTTTCCTTTTAATCTTAACTATATTGGTTTGCCTGCACAAAACCTTTTTAATCTAATGCAATCAAAATTATCCATTTTATATCCCGCAGTACTGTCTATCTCTTGTTTGGTCATAAATTTTTCCCTTATCCATAGATCTGACATATAAAATTCAGAAAATGGTGTCTTAGCCCCTCCTGGAGGTGGAGAAGCTAATATTTATAAACCTATTAAAGCATACACACTCTAAGCAAAGCTTAACTATTTGTCCTACTTACTAACTTCCATCAGCAAAACAAGATAAGACCAGCTTTATCCCATTTTACTTAGTTACTTTTAGCAGTTGTTTCAATTTAATGGAATCTTTTATTCTACTTAACTAACTTCTAGCTGTTTGCTCCAAATTTATGAGAACAAACATTTTCATTATATCTCTTAACCCTTTATGTCTAAATCATGTACCCATTTTGACCTTTTTTTTCTGGTATAAGGTTCGATATGTTGATTTATACCTAGTTTCTGCCAAACTGCTTTCCAGTTTTCCTAGCAAGTTTTGTCAACCAGTGAGTTTTCGTCCCAAACACTTGGATTTTGGATTAATCAAACACTAATTTAACTACGGTCTTGTGTACCTAATCTATTCCACTGATCCACCACTCTTTTTTTTTTTTAGCCAGTACCAGCCTGTTTTGATGATTACTGCTTTATAATCCAGTTTGAGATCTGGTACTGCTAAGTCCACCTTCCTTCACATTTTAAAAAATTGATTCCCTTGATATTCTTGACCTTTTGTCCTTCCAGATAAATTTTGTTATTATTTTTCTAGTTTTATAAAAGAATTTCTTGGTAATTTGGCTGGTATGGCATTAAATAAGTAAAACAGGGAGAATCGTCATTTTCATTAAACTGGGTTGGCCAACCTATGAGCAATTAATATTTCTCCAATATTTTAGATCTGACTTTCTGTAAAAAGTGTTTTGTAATTGTATTCATAGAGTTCCTGGTTCAAACTAGTAATAACTAAAACAATTTGGTACTAGTTAAAAAGGAGAGAGGTTAATTAGTGGAATAGTATACAACATACAAAAGCAAACAGGGTAGCATAGTTCAATAAACCCAAAGACCCCGGTTATTGGAGTAAATCTTTACTAGATGACAAAAACTGCAAGGCACACTGGAAAAAAATCTGACACAATATGAGCTCCAAATAGATAGAAAACCTAGATATAAAAGGTTACATAAGCAAATTAAAAGGTCCAACCATTCTGAAAAGTAATTTGAAACTGTGCCCAAATAGCTAAATTTTGCATACCCTTTTACCCAGCAATACCACTACTAGGTCTATAACTTAAAGAGATCAAAGAAAGAGGAAAAGAACTTATGCATACAAAAATATTTATAATAGTTATTTTTGTGGGGGTAAAGAATTGTAAACTGAGAAGATGCCCATTAATTGGAGGCTGAAGTGGTGCAGTTGATAGAGCGCTGGGCCTGGAGTCAGGAAGACTCATCTTCCCTGGTTTCAATCTGGCCTTCAATCTTCGCCTGTTTTCTCATCCATAAAAATGAGCTGGAGAAGGAAATGGTAAGCCACTCCAGTATCCTTGCCAAGAAAACCCCAAATGGGGTCACAAAGAAATGGACATGATAGAAACAACTGAACAAGAAAAATATGAATGTAATGGAACACTACTATATAGTAAGAAATGATGAAGGGGAAGGTTTCAGAAAAACCTGAAAAGTACTTGTATGAACTAATGCCAAGTGAAGTAAGCAGAACCAGGACAACTTATATAATAACAAGAATAACATAAAGATAATCAACTGAGAAAGACTTAGTTAGAAACTCTGATAGACACAGTGATCATCCATAATTCCAAAGGACTCATGATAAAACAAGCTATCCACCTCCAAAAAGAGAGCTGATGAATTCGGAGTGTAGTCAAGCATCTTTTCTTTTCTTTCTTTTTGGGGGGCACTGGGGATGGCTAATATGGGATTTGTTTTGCATAACTAAGTATTTGTATTGGATTTTGTTTTTCTTGCCTTCTCAATGGGTTGGGGGAAAGAGATCTGGAGAGAATTAATGATAAAAAAAAAAGGTGGTTGGAGCCAAAATGGAGTAAAAGCAGTGACTTGCTTGAGCTCTCCCCCAAACTCCTCCAAATACCTGTAAAAAAATGGCTCTAAAAAAATTCTAGAGCAGCAAAACCCACAAAAAGACAGAGTGAAACAAATTCCAACCCAAGACAACCTGGATGGTTGATTATAAAGGTCTATTGCTCCCGGCTGGGAGAGGAACACAGTTCAGTGTGGGCATACAGGCAAAGACCAAGCCTCAGCAAACCTGGAGCAGGCCTCAGGGGACTGAATGACGGGCAGCTATGGTGGTTTCCAGACTTCTCAACCCACAAATGACAAAGACAACTTAGAAGGTCAGTAGGAAAAGCCTGTGACCTCGAGTGAGAGAGAAGCTCGGTCCCAGCCCCAGTCCCAGCACAGCCCCAGGGTGGTGGCTGCTTCTGGAGCTTAACCCATAGACAGAGGGGGAATCCAGCGGCTGATCAGAGGAGGACTGCAGGGATCTCTTTGCTGGTGGTGAGGAAGGAATCTCTTGCTTTGTCTGTGCTTGGATCTGGGTTTCAGTGCTGGGTGGTGGTCCTGAGGCTAGGCAGAGTGCTGATGTGGTACAGCATGTAGTGGCAGAGGAGAGGGAATCATCCTCATAGTTCCAAGGCAGAAAAGAGTGCTTGTGGTCACTCATAGACCAAAGCACAGGCCAGGAACGGAGTAAACACCTCACCCTTGAACCAGAAAGCAAAATAGAAACTGAAAGAATCCACTGATCACCTCCTGAAACACATCCCCAAAGGAAAACTGCTAGGAATATTGTAGCCAAATTCCAGAGTTCCCAGGTCAAGAAGAAAATATTGCAAGCAGCCAGAAAGAAACAATTCAAGTATTGTGGAAACACAATCTGGATAACACAAGATTTAGCAGCTTCTACATTAAGGGACCAGAGGGTTTGGAATATAATATTCCAAAGGGCAAAGGAGATAGGATTACAACCAAGAATCACATACCCAGCAAAACTGAGTATAATCCTTCAGAGGAAAAAAATGGACGTTCAATGAAATAGAGGACTTTCAAGCATTCTATGAAAAGACCAGAGCTAAATAGAAAATTTGACTTTCAAATACAAGACTCAAAAGAAGCATGAAGAGGTAAATAGGAAAGAGAAATCATAAGGGACTTATTAAGGATGAACTGTTTACATTCCTACATGGAAAGATGATATTTGTAACTCATGAGACCTTTGTCAGTATTAGGGTAGTTGGAGGGGAAAAAAATTTTATGTATATATAGATACATAGAGGGCACAGAGTGAGTTGAAGATGAAGAGATGATAGCTGAAGAATAAAATTAAGGGGTGAGAGAGGATTATACTGGGAGAAGGAGAAAGGGCTTTTACAGTGGAGGGGAAACAGGGGAAGGTGAGAAGGAATGAATGAATCTTATTCTCATAGGATTTGGCTTAAGGAGGGAATAACATACACACTCAATTAGGTATGGAAATCTATCTTCCCCTACAGGAAAATAGGGAGGAAGGGGACAAGAGAGCAGGGGGATGATAAGAGGGGAAGGTCGACTGGGGGAGGGGGTAATCAGAAGCAAACACTTCTAAGGAGGGACAGGGTCAAAAGAAAAAATAGAACAAACAGGGGGTGGGATAGGATGATGGGAAATATAGTTAGTTTTCCACAACATGACTACTATGGAAGTGTTTTGCATGACTATACATGTATAACCTACATCGAGCTGCTTGCCTTCTCAATGAGGGTGGATGGGGAGAGAGGAAGGGAGAAAATTTGGAACCCAAAGTTTTAAAAACAAGGGTTAAAGATTGTTTTCACATGCAACTGGGAAATAAGATACACAGGCAATGGGGTACAGCAATCTATCCTGCCCTACAGGAAAATAGAAGGGGAAGGGGATAAGAGAAGGGAGTGGAGATAGAAGGGAGGGCAAATTATGGGAAGGGGTATTCAGAACACACTTCATCTTGGGGTGGGAGGAGGCATGAGATGGGGAGAAAATTTAGAATTCAAAATCTTGCAGAAGTGAATGTTGAAAACTAAAAGTAAATTGATTAATAATAAAAAAAAAAAAGCCAGAGGATTAAGGAAATTTACTTTTGAGAGGTATGGGTAGGGGAAGTCCATGCCTTAAAAAAAGTGAAAGTCAGAATAACAAAAGATAAAATGGGTAATTTTGATCATACAAAATCGAAAGGTTTTTGCACAAACAAATCTAATGTACTAAAAATCGGAAGGAAACAAATAACTGTGGAAAAAATCTTTGCAATAATTTTCTGATAAAGGCCTAATGTTCAAGACATATAAGGAACTGATTTCAATGTTTTAAGACTAACTGCCATTCCCCAATAGGCAAAGGACATGAACAAGCAGTTTTCAAAGGAAGAAATCCAAGCTCTCAACAAACATTTTTTAAAATGCTTTAAATCATTAGAGAAATATAAATTAAAGTAACTTTGAGATTTCACCTGTCACACTCAGAATAGCAAAGATGTCGTAAGACAAAAAATAAAAAAATGGTGGACGGGATATGGGAAAATAGTAACAATAGTACATTGCTGCCAGAGCTGTGCATTGGTGCTGCCATCCCGGAAAGCAATTTGGAACTATGCCCCAAAAGTTACCACATTGCATATCCTCTGACCCAGAAATACCACTACCAGACCTGTTCCTCAAATGAAAACAAAGAAAGAGCAAAAAGGATCTACATATACAAAAATACTCATAGTAATTCTTTTCATGGTAGCCAAAAAGTACAAACTAAGTCTCTTCTTATTGGGAAATGGTTAAACAAATTGAGGCATATGAACATAATGGAATATTATTGTGACAGAAGAAAAAGTGAAATGATGGTTTCACACTGGAGCTGGTACAGATCAAAACAAGCAGACCTATGAGAACTGATACACTGATAGCATAATACTAAAAAATAACTTTGACTTCACAATTCAGATCAATGCAATGTTAAACCAAGAGTCCAAAAGGACAAAGACTATACATGCCACTAGCCAGAGGTGATTAATTTAAAACGCATAAAGAAAGATACATTTTTAGACATGACCAAGGCATGGATTTTTTGTCCGCTCTGGACTATTCATGTATACATTGGGAGCTTCATTTATTGTTTTCAGTCTTTGCTTTTTAATTTCCTCAACAGAGGAAGGGGGAAAAGAGGATGTGCAAAGGACAGATAAATTAAAAAAGGCTGGGAGGGCTTGTTTGAGGGAACATGGTATGTAGTAACACAGTGATACCAAACGAAAAGAAATTAAGAAAAGAACATCAATTAAACATTTAAAAATACACAGAAGACCTGGAGTCTAGAGGACCTGAGTTCAAATCTGGCCTCAGACACATGATACTTACTAGCTGTGTGACCCTGGGCAAGTCACTTAACCCTGATTGCCTTGCCAAAAAAAAAGAAAAAAAAATACACAAGAGAACAGGAGGAAGTTCAGAATGGGATGCAGACATACAGGGAAATTTTTACAAATCCATATACAATCTTCTTTTCTGTACTTATTTTCATATTTGAATGTTCATGTTTGTTAAGTTCATTTTTAAAAAGGTTTTATGGGGGCAGCTAGGTGGTGCAGCGGATAGAGCACCAGCCCTAAAGTCAGGAGGACCTGAGTTCAAATCCAACCTCAGACCAAATACTTGACACTTACTAGCTATGTGACCCTGGGCAAGTCATTTAACCCCAATTGCCTAAAAAAAAAAAAAAAAAAAAAAAAAAGGTTTCATGGGTTCCAGACCTCAGAACTCCGATCAATTCAATGCTCAGCCATGATTTCTGAGGACTGAATCGATGTACCATGCTACCCAACCCCTACCAGAAGTGATCGACTTAAAAGGCAGAAAAGAAAAAACATTTTTTGACATGGTCAATGTGGTCATTTGTTTTGGTTGAGTATGTGTATTTGTTATGAGTTTTCTTTATCTTTTAAATTGTTCAATTGAGGGGACAGATGAAAAGGGAGATAAAATGCTTCTTAATCAGAAAAAAATAATCAAAATAAAAGACAAAAGTGAAACTCCTTGACCCCAAGAAGCCAAAGTTTAACAGGAGACACAAGGTAATTTGAATGGGAAGGTACTAACAGCTAGGGGGTTCATGAAGTACCTCCTGCAAGTAGCTTCACCTGAGTCTTAAAGGAAACCAAGGAAGAGGTAAGGAAGAAATGTATTCTTGGCTCAAGAACCAATTCAAAGAGCAAATAGGAGATTGAGGGTCAGGCGTGAGGAAAGTAAAAGTAGGCCAGTATGGCTGGACCAAAACACTAGGTAGAAGAGAATAATACATAAAAAGACTGGGGTGGAGGGGCAGGTTATGGAGAGCTTTAAATGCCAAACAGCAGTGTTATTTGATCCTATATGTACTCTGAATTCATTGTGGATTACTGACAGTCAAATCTGACAGATTAGAGTGGGGAGAGACATGAGGCAGAGAAACTAATTACAAGGCTATTGCAATAATCCAGGGCAGAGGTGATGAGGGCCTAAACCAGGGTCTTGACTGTTTGAACGGAGAAAAGAGGAAATATTCAGTAGATGTGGCAGAGATATAAACAAGATTTGGCAAGTGACTGGTTATATGAGGAGAGAGTGAGAAGTCAAGGATAACATCGAGGCTGTGAACCTAGATGACTGAAAGATGTTAGTGTTTTTATTAAGATGTCAATATGGTAAATTTTGGTCATAGTGAGGGATCAATTTTGGGTTAGAGCAGCATGCCATAACGTAAAGAACACTATATTGCTGTCTACCCACACACCGCAATATAATTCATGCTTAAAAAAAAAAAAAAACCCTCACTAGATCCTATGACCTCTGCATGCTAGCTGTAATATAGCTCTACTCCTGTTGACAAAATACTTTTAAGAAAAGAAATGTATATACATATACTCTGTGCCTCCACTTCCACTGCACTCCCCCCCTCTTCTAAACCCTCTGCAATCTGGCCTCTGACTTAATCATTCAACTGCAACTGCTTTCTCCAGTTACTAATAATTTAACCCAGGGGCCAGCAAATTACAGGTCAAAAGCCAAATTCAGCCTACTGCCTGGTTTTGCAACGTCCTGCAAGCTAAAAAGGATTTCTACATTTTAAAAATACAATAAAACTATTTAAAAACATAAACATGTTAGCTCACAGACCATACAAAACAGGATCTGGGACCCTAAGTTTGCTGACCCCTGAATTCAAATACCCAAATATAGTGGCCTTTGTCAATCTTCATTCTTTTTCATCTCTCTGCGGTATTTGAAACTATGGACCACCCTCGTCCTGCCAAAGCTTTCTTTGCTGGGTTTTTGTGACAACTCTCTCTTGACCCTCTCTTCTTACCTGATTGCTCCTTCTCTGTCTCTTCGGGGGGGTTGTCAAGGACATCCTACTAACTATAATTTTATCCTGAGGCTCTCTCCTGAACCCTCTCCTCTTTTCCCTCTAATTTCTCTCTCAGATAATTGTCACCTAGAGAGAATCTGGCCTTGAGGAGATAAGATATGGGACAAGAGGAAGTAGGGGTAGAAGGGAAGAATGGTTAACAATGAGCCTAGAGGGAAGAGAGTTGGAAAAAGTAAAATGGGGGTAGGTAAGAATAGGGCGCCCAAGTGGGGCAGCCTCAATGAAAGTTCTATATTTTGGAGAATTGGGTGGGGCAGATGTACAAAAAGAAAGGATGGGAGCTCTAAATCTACTCTCTACTGACCTTGGGAGTTATTGATTCATTATGTGGAGTAAGAAACACCAATTGTCAAATATTGCAAATTCCAAATCCTTCTTTTGCTCTTATGGATAGTATCCTCAGGCCATCATAACCTCTCACCTATACTACTGCAACTGCCTCCCAAATAGGTCTCCCCACCTCAAGTCTCCACTCTGATCCAACCTCTCCACACTGCTAAGTGATATTCCTGAAGCACAATTTCATTATCTCATGCCTCTGCTCAAAAACCTCTAGTGGTTTCCTACTGCCTCTATAATCTAATACAAACTCCTCTCTTTGGCATTCAAAACAGTGTTCACAACCCAGCTCTAAACTACTTTTCCAGAGTACAACGCGAACATCCTTTGCACATGCCACATCTTCCAACCAGACTCCTGCTTTCTCTTCCTCATACATAGAGAGGCTATCTCTCACGCCTAGAATGCACTCTTCCTCATTTCCACCTCTGAGAATCCCTTGGTTCCTTCAAAGCTCAGTTTTAGTACTGCCTCTCACATGAGGCCTTTTTTGATACCCCCCAGCTGCTAGTGTTCTCCAGAAAATACTCTGCATTAGTTTGTTTATACTTATCTGTATACATTTTTCCCGAAGTTCCTTGGAGGCAGGGGTTGTTTCATGTTTGTTTTTGTTTTGCCAGTGCTTAGCAAAGGGCCTGGCATTTGGTAGGCATTTAACATGTTTACTGTTTTCATGACTTTGGTCAAGACACCTTAGGGCATCAATTTCAGCATCTATAAAACAAAAGTGCTATCCTCAGTAACCTATAATGCCCCTTCCAGGTTTTTATGTACTTGGTATGCATACATCTGTCCATGAATAGGATAAATTTACCTTAAAAATTAGCTTTTTATTTAGGCAAATCATATAAAGCGCTGGCTCAAATTTGGACAACATAGTTACTTTTCTTCCAAATTAACAAGTGTGGTCATTTTTGGTGAAATGTTTAAATTACTTAAATCATTTGCTTTATTCTGAAGTGTCTTATTTTTCCCTCAATCACAAAACTCTACCATATAACCTCCTTAGTTTGGTATCTAGTTACCATCCATCATTTCCAGCCTCATTTTACATTATTTCCCATTCTATTCTATTCATTCCAGTTAGATTAGCTTTTTCTCAGCTCTCCACCTATCTTCTGTCTCTGTGTTTTTAATAGGCTGTCGACTAATACATACTTCTTTCTCTTATCCACATATTAAAACCCTTCTTTTCTTTCAAATCCTAACTTAGGTTCATGCCCTTCCTCCAAGAAGCTTTCTTGGATCGTCCCTACTCTGTGCAGCCCACACACACACACACACACACAAACACACCACCATGTTTTCTCTAATCTCAAATTTTCTTAGAGCCTTTTCTTTGGGTCTGTCTTTTATATGTAGCACTCTACTTTGTATTATATTTATATGTGTATGTATTATTTATTCCCTTTGTAGTCTGAAAGCTCCTTGACAGAAGGGGCTGTATTATTTTTCATTGTTGTATCCCCAACATCTAAGTTATGCCTTGAATTAAAAAGCAAAATTATTTTCAGGCATGTTGTTTAGGTATAGTCTCAAAAACTATAACCATAATTATAGAACCATAATGGAAGAGTCTATAATCTCTGCCACGAACACAAGAATTCAGCATTTATGAATACTGTGTCACAAAGATCCTTGCTTGAATAGTGTCCTTTGCTTGCTGATACTAAAGAAATCAACAGCTCAAAAAGGGAAGATAATTAAACAAAACACAGCCTGATTTAAAGACTTTATAGTTTTCATAATGCTTTTCCATCTAGTATGTTTTTGCATTCGATACTAAAGCCTTCAAGGTTAAGTTGGGCAGGTATTTAGCATCCTCATGTTACAAATGAAGCCGAGGCTCAAAGAGATTGCCCAAGAACAGACAACTAAAGAAGTAACAGAGAGGGGGCAGCTAGGTGGTACAGTGGATAGAGCACTGGCCCTGGAGTCAGGAGGACCTGAGTTCAAATGGGGCCTCAGACACATAATACTTCCTAGCTGACTCTGGGCAAGTCACTTACCCCAATTGCCTCACTTAAAAAAAAAAACAATTAGTGACTAGAAATAAAGTTTATTTAAGATGTAGCAGAGAGATGGAACGTAAAGAGTTTCTTATTCCATGGCCAGTGCTATTCCTGAAAGTTAAATTCCTACTGCCATGATTCTGGGATAGAAGCGATATTTAGAAGTGAATATTATATAAAAACAAAAACCATCAACAAACATAAAACTTTTTAAAACTTAGCAAAACTCCAATCTGTATCAGTGGAAGATAGTAATTAATGATGAAATCATAGCTCCTTTAAAGCAAAAAAAGTGTTATACTCCATTACCCAGCTTCAAAGAAAGCCACTGATTTTTTTTTTAAATACCCATATACTCCAAAATATTTATACAATTTATATTATCACTTTTCATATCAAAGAATTAGAAACAAAGTAGATGCCTATCAAATGGCAAAACAAATCATGATACATAAATGTAACGGAATATTGCTGTGCTGTAAGAAATTATGTGTATGATGTATACAGAGAAGCACAAAAAGATCTGAACTAATGCAGAGTGAAGAGTCAAGAAAACAATATACACCATGAATGTAAATAAAAAGAACCACACACACACAAATCAAAAGTAAATCTAACAAAATTATGAAGATTCAAGCATGACTCAAATGAAGAGATAAATTTGCCTCCCTTAGTGGAGGTAGGAGGTCCGCAGGTGTTACATATTGCACAGGTTGGTTTTTTTTTTTTAACTAATTCAATATATTGAAAAATATATTTATTTTCTCCCTCTAAAAAATATTATTTATTATAGGGGATGGTTCTCTGGTAGAGAGAGGAGGATATATTGGGGCTAAATATGATGTTGTAAACAACAATAAAAAAAATTTTTTTCCCAAGTAAGTGTTGTGCTATGGCAAATACTCATAGTGACCCATAAAACCTAGTAAACTTTAAGCTCCCAGAGGGAAGGAGCCCTTTCAAAAATTACCTTTGTAGTACTATCACCTAACACAAAGTCTTACAAAAAGTAGGTGCTTAACAAATGCTCTAGTTGAAATGAAATGTCTGACTACAACAGTGCCAAGTTATATAATGCTTTTGGCTCAGAGGCCAAAGACACAACTGTGCTGAACAAAACCTTGTTATTCAAGTTGCCATAGCCTTTCTTATTCAGTCTTATGCCAATACCATAAATACCTACTGTGATACAGCTAATTTTAGTGACAAAATACCAGGTCTCCCATGACTAGGAATAGAGCAGATTCCTTTGCACAAGGTGACAAGTTCTTAATTGTCTCGGGAACCCAAGAGGCAAGCCTGCACAGAGTTCTTTTGTCTGAAACAGGAAGGGCTCTACTGAGAAATAGTAACCCCTCAAATCAAATAGTTCCATCCATAGCATCAATCTTAACTCCAACTCTATCCCTAGCTCAGATCTCAAGAAAAATAAGAGGGTTCTGTGGCTAGATAAGATTTTGTGAGCAGTTCTTAGAACCTGTCCCAAGCTACAGAAGAGGAGGGGAAGGTTCACAAAAGTCATCACTTGCAAAGGGCAAAAATACTTAAGATTTTGGTCCAGAAAAATACAAAATGGCCACTCCAGCTCCCCTTTCTATAAGAAAAGATCGTTGTGGGGGCCTTTCTCAATGTTCTACATAACAATAGCAGCCGTAAGTGAGAGAGAGAGAGGAATATAACACAGGTGCCCAAAATATGACACTTCTTGAATTTACTTAAAAGTTCACAAACTACAGGAAAAACTCCATTTCCACTCAATAAAGTGGTTGAAGGAAAGGGCAATAGAATTATAAAAATTGATCAAAGTAAATATTTGTCTGGTTAGGTTGTCAACCTTTGTAGATACTGTACTGTGGTACTAATACAATAAAAATATTCATTAAAGATAAATGTAAATTATAGAAAACTTAAATTTGATAAATTGAAAGGATTCTTTCAAACTATAGACTAGGAAATGTAATACTTTCTAAACTACATTATCTTCTCAAATTCACAAACAAAAAGGTTTGTGGTCCATGCAATGAAAACAATATAATTTCCGCTAATTATGAGTATATCCCAAGGCTGTCCTCTGGGACCTTCTTTCTTTCTTTCTCTTTTCTCCATACACTCACTTAACGACCTCATCAGTTTTCAAGGTTCACATACCGTTTCTATGCAGATGACTCACAGATCTACATTTCAGCCTTAGTTTTCCTGAGTTCCAATCCTATATTACTGAATATTTGAAATTGCATGTCCTGAAGGCATTTCAAACTCAACAAGTCCAAAATAGAACTCACTATCTTTCCCCCCAAACTCACTTCTTCTTTTGGACAATTTATTTTTTGGGGACTTGTTTCCTTCGGTGCACTTTTTTTTTCCAGTTGGCCAACTGTATTTTTTAAGGACTTGTTTTCTACAGTTGTTTTTTGTCCTTCCTTTTCCAAGCTATTGACTCTCTCTTGCATCCCTCTCATTTCTTTTCTCATTTTTTCTTCTACCTCTCTCATTTGACTTTTAAAATCCTTCTTGAGCTCTTCTAAGAAGGCTTTTTGGGCTTCAGACCAGTTCACATTCCTTTTTGAGGTTCCAGATGTGGTTTTGTTGACAATGTTGTCCTCTTCAGAATTTCTGCCTTGATTTTCTCTCTTCCCATAATAATAATAAGAATCTATTGTATGTTTCTTTTTGCTCATGGTGTTAGCTTATTTCCTGCCCTTTAAAGAGACTGAGCTCTCCTGCTGGAGAGCAGAGAGCACTGACCCAAACTTCTTGTGTTGGGAGCCTAGGGCCTGCTCACTGGCTTTGTGTGCTGGGGCCTCCAATGCTGGCAGTTGGAGGCTGTAGGGTTCTGGCAGCTTACCTGGTGTTGGGCTGGAATCAGCAACACTGGAACTCTAGGGGTAGGATTGGGTACTGTGGCTCCTGGAGATTTTCTGCTCACCTGGGCCTTTCCTTCCTTTCGCTTTCTTCAGGCTCATTTCAGATGTTGCAGGATGTTTATCTGCCTGAGGCCCCTTGGAGCACTGCTTCCCTTAGTTTTGCTGAGGCACTGGGAGACCTGGTTGCTGTAGAATGCTGAGGCACCTGGTGGTTTTCCAAGCTGGTTTCCACCGGTTCCCCCGCCCTCATTGAGGCACTGGGGGGGGGGGGGGGTCCAGATGTTGGTGTTTGCCTGCTCCACCACCTGGGTTTCAGGATCTCCTCCTGGTTTGCTGGGAGGCTGCTAGCTTGCTGGGATGCCTCCTGTTCTGTACTGCTCCCCTTCCCCCAGGGAAAGAGGGGTCTTTCCCATTAATCCCTCAAGCTACCTGGGCTACTGATCTGCTGCACCCCATCTTTCTTCTGGTTCAGCTGTTGCAGGGCTTTTCTTGGGGCCCAAACTCACCTCCTCCTGCAAACTTCCCTTTACTGTCAAGTGAATCAACTTCTTTCTAAAGTCACCCAAATTCAAAACCTCAAGGTCAACAGCAACTTACTCTCATTCACTCCACATATCCAACTAAATGATAAATCTTATCATTTCTATCTCTGTAACATCTCTGAATGTCGTCTCCTGCCTACTGACACAGCTACTTTGTTCAGACCCTCTCATCAGCTCATATCTGGATTATATTGCAATAGTCTTTTATCCAATGTCCCTACCTCAAGCCCCTTTCCACTACAATCTATATTCCATACAGCCAGCAAGGTGATTTTCTTACCAAATACAAAGGTGTTGATGAGGTCCATACCCCATCAGTGTTATCCCCTCCTACTCAAAAAATGCAAGGGGCACTCAAAGTTTTAAAAACAAATGTTAAAAATTGTTTTCACATGCAACTGGGAAATAAGATATACAGGCAATGGGGTATAGAAATCTATCCCACTCTATAGGAAAATAGGAAGGGAAGGGGATAAGAGAAGGGGGGAGATAGAAGGGAGGGCAGATTAGGGGAAGGGGTATTCAGAAAGCACACTGTCTTAGGGTAGGGGGAGGAACAAGATGGGAAGAAAATTTGGAACCCAAAATCCTGTGGAAGTGCATGTTGAAAACTAAAAATAAATAAATATTAAACCTATAAAAATGTAAACCGATATATACAATTAAAGCAGTGCTCAGAGCAAAAAAAAAAATTCAAGGGGCTCTTGGTGATCTCTAGGATCAAAAGTCAATAAACATTTATTAAGCACCTACTATGTGCTAGACACCATGCTAATCAATGGAGATACAAAGAATGGCAAAAGAGAGTCCCTGGCTCTCAAAGATCTCACAGTCTAATGGGAGAGTCAATATGCAAACAAATTATGTTCAAACAAGCTACATACAGTATAAATTGAAGATAATCAAGAGAGGGAAGGCATTAGAATTAAAGACTGAGAAAAGGCTTCCCATGGAAGGTAGGATTTTAGCTAGTATTTATATGAAGCCAGGAGGTATGGATGAGGAGGGAGAGAGTTCTAGGCATGGAGGTCAGCCAGTGAAACTGTCCAGAGTCAGGTGATTAGAGCGTCTTGTTCTCCAAAAAGCAAGGAAGCTACTAAGTATTTGATGCAGTGTAAAGCAAAAGAATCCTGGACAGGGGGTATGAGAGGGAGAGGGTAGGTTATGAAGAGCTTTCAATACCAAATAAAGGATAGTTGATGCTGGAGATGATAACCACTAGAGATAAAAGAGTAGAGGGGCTGACACTATTCTGACATGCTTTAGGAAGATCATTTTGACAACACAGACAAGGATGGACTTAAGTGGAGAGACTACTCTAGCATTTACAGCTCATCACAGTCTCACCCACTCCTACCTTTCCAGCCTTCTTACATAAATATTCAGCATACACAACACTCCATCTCTCCCCTAGGGGATTTGCCCGGGGTTGTCCTGCATGCCTGGAATGCACTTCTTTCTTGTCTCCCACTCCTTGGAATCCCTAATTTCCTTCAAGACTCAGATCAAGAGGTACCTTCTAAAATATCTACATATACACCTACACCTACACATAAACACACATGATTTACCTATTAGAATGAAATTCCCCTCGAGGGCAAGAACTGTTTTACTTTTCTCTTTGCATCTCCTGTGCTTAACACAGTGTCTGGCACAAAGTAAGCACTTAATAAATGTTTATTGATTGCCTTCACCATAATGAATTTCTGGAAACCAGGACATAATGTAGACATATTTTTCCATGGGAAAAATATTACAATTTAAGGTTTCATTTCTGATCAAGAACTCAGCATCCAAATTAATCAAAAGTATGGCAATGAAGATCTGGCTATTCTAGCAGATAATTTAGAGTTTAGAGTTTGTAGATCAACAGCTGGGAAAAAAAAATCAAGGATCATGTTGTACAGCCACTTTACTTAATACAAGCAAAATGAGGCCTTAAAGAGCGAAAAGTATTCTAATATCATACAAGGAATGCTCAATATTGTTTAATAGTGTACAGGGTCAAACATAGATTCCTGGGACACTCCACTAGAGACCTTCTTTCCAGTTGGCATTGATACCTCTAATGATGAATTCCACATCTAGTCATACAACCAATTCCAAATACATCTAATTGTATTATCTTTTTGCCCACATCTCTTTCTCTCCAACTACAGTTAACCCTTCTACATCTTAGGGACACAGCACACCCCGATCCCCAATCTGGATAATCTACATAAAATTTTTTGGCCTTTTCTTTGTACCGGAGTAGTCTAAATTATTATGGTTTTAAAAGATGAAATATGGAGGCAACTAGGTGGATAAAGCTCCAGCCTTGGAGTCAGGAGGATCTGAGTTCAAATCTGGCCTCAGACACATGACACTTATTAGCTGTGTGACCCTGGGAAAGTCACTTAACCCCAACTGCCTCACCAAAAAAAAAAAAAAAAAAAAAAAAGATGAAATATGTTGATATTATACAACACCATATGCATATTTTATGCATTTCTGAGTTTCTAAACTTCTTCTGTGTTATCTGCTGGCCTTCGAGTGTCTGCAGCTTCCACAAAACTCCCCTAAAATTCCCATTTAATTTCTTCTTCTGAGCCACGAAACCGTAATGGAGAAAGTCCTAATGTGGAAAGGATAACTATTTAAAAACGTGAAAGATTCCATTAATGCTTTGCTAAAATCTAGGTGATTGTGACCTTGAATTGGATTAGACTATCTCCAAAGTGTTTTTTAGCTCTGTAAGTCTGATTTAAAATGTTAATTTCCTTATTTAAAATTATTATAGGGGGCAGCTAGGTGGCACAGCGGATAGAGCACCAGCCCTGGAGTCAGGAGGATCTGAGTTCAAGTCTGGCCTCAGACATTTGACACTTACTAGGTGTGTGACCCTGGGCAAGTCACTTAACCCCACTGCCTAGCAAAAAAACAAACAAATAAAATTATTATAGAGGTAAAGGATTATAGATTTGGAGCTAGAAGGATTCTTAGTACAGGGGTATTTAATTTTAAAAATTATTTTGATAATTTTATTTCAATATAATTTATTTCCTTTCTAATACTATGTATTTTATTTTATTCATTTTAAAATACTATTCTCATATGGAGTCAAGAAACTTCACCTGACTGCACAAGCAGTCCACTGACACAAAATAGATTAAGAACCATTGCTTTAGAGGTTATCAAGTCCCACCATTACTTGCCCAAATTTACACAGAAATTAAATGTCAGACCTTGGATTGGAATCTAGCTCTTTTAAAGACAAGTTCAATGACCCTTCTACTATACTACAGTACCTCTTTTATGATTCAGTTCACAAACATTTATTAAATGCTATTATACAAGGCACTGTGCTAGGTACTAGAAATATAAAGTGAAAAAATGACAGAACCCTGGTCCTAAGGCAACAAAGTCATACAAAGTCCTTTAAGGAAAAAAAAGTATTTTTAAACTCATTTATACAAAGAATTTATTTGACTACATAAAGTCATAAAATGACCTCACCATTTTCCTTATGAGCAGAATTATGTCCAAACAAAGTCTGAACAAGACCCAGGCCTTCTAATTCCTAGGCCACTGTTCAATGAGAGTCTAATAAATCTAATTTAAAATACATTATTAAGGACCTATTGTGTGCAAAGCACTGTGCAGTAGAAACACAAAAAATTAACAATCCCTGTCTTCAGAAAGTTTACTGAGGGAATCTTATTGAGGGATACAACATGTAGTTTAATACAAAATATATAAAAAGTAATAAATATTAAGAGACAGCATTAACAACTTTAGGGGAGAGGCATCAGGAAAGGTCTCATGTAAGATGTGGCACCTAAATCGAACTTTGAAGGAAGCTAGAGATTCTAAGAGGTGGAGATCTGGAGTTCAGTATTCATTCCAAGCACAGGAGACAGCCTGAACAATGACAGGGAAATGGGAAGAGGAGTTCTACATATAAGGAACTGCAAATAGGTCAGATTTAAATTCCATACTGAGAAATTTTTATTTTATCTTAGAAGCAACAAGGACCCACTGAAGAATTTTAAGTAAGAGAGCAACATTTCATTTTTGTCTTTATATACTCAGTTCCTAGCAAAGAGTCTAGGACATTGGAAGTGCTAATAATTGCTTGCTAACTGACTGAGGATTAATAGGGTCACACCTGTGTTTTAGGAATATTAATTTAGGAGCTATATGGAGGGTGGATTGGGGTAAAATGTTGAAAAGAGGGAGATCAACTGAAATAGTCCAAGTGAAGGATGATGAGCACATCAACCAAAGCAGAAGCTATGTGAGCTGAGATGATGTGGAGGTTGAACAGTCAAGACTTGGCAACTGATTAGATATTGAGGATAAAGGACAGATAGAAAAGAAATACAGTCCAGAATAATCCTGAAGTTAAGAACAGAGGGAAAGAACTCATATGTACAAAAATATTTACATTAGCAATTTTTATTACAGCAACATACCGGAAACAAAATAGGTACATAACAATTAGGAAACAGCTGAACAAATTGTGTTATATAAAGGTAACTGGTGGAATTGTGAACTGATCCAACCATTCTGGAGAGCAATATGGAATTATGCCTAAAAGGCTATAAAAATATGCATACCCTTTGACCCAGAACTACCACTTCTAGCTCTATGATCCCAAGATCACACAAATGGGAAAAGGACCCACATATACAAAAATATTTATAGCAGCTCTTTTTGTGATGGCAGAGAATGGGAAATTGAGAGGATGCCCATCAATTGGGGAATGGCTGAACAAGTTGTGGTATACGAATGTAATGGAATACTGTTGTGCTATAAGAAATGATGAGCAAGCAGACTTCAGAAAAACCTGTAAAGACTTGTATGGTCTGATGCTGAATGAAGTTAGCAGAACCAGAAGAACATTGTACACAATAATAGCCACGTTGTGAAATGAATAATACTGATAAACTTAACCCTTCCCAGCAATACAAGGATCTAAGACCTCCAAAGGCCTCCTGATGGAAAATGCTATCCACATCCAAAGAAAAAATCATGGAGTCTGAATGCTGATCAAAGCACACTATTTGCTTTCTTTTTTTGTTGTTGTTTTGTTTTGTTTCTTCTTTCTTGTGGTTCCTTCCCATTGGTTCTAATTCTTCTTTACAACATGACTAATGTGAAAATATGTTTAATATGAATGTATATGTAGAGCTTATATCAGACTGCATGAGTCTTGGGAAGGGGGAAGGGGAGGGAGGAGGAGAAATTTAAAACTCAAAAGCTTATGGAAGTGAATGTTGAAAACTAAAAATAAATTAATTAAAAAACTAAAAATAAATTAATGTTTTTTAAAAATTTGAAAATTTTTTTAAATTAACTAAATTTTATTGTGCCATAAGAAATTATGAATATGAAGGATTCAGAAAAATGTAGAAATACTTGTATGAACTAATGCAAAGTGGAAAGCAGAACCAAGGGAACATTTTCATGATGAATATACATATATATATACACACACACACACACACACATATGCACGCACACGCACGTGCGCGCACACGAAAACAACTCTGAAAGACTTCAGAATCCCAACCAGGGACCAACCATGACTTGAAAGACTGATGATGAAACATACCTTTTACTTCTTGGTAAAGAGGTCATAGACTAAGATCATCTCCAAAGTGGGCACCAAGATCCCATCGGGGTCCAGGGCCTCACCCCAAGGTAGGGTGTAATCAACCAATAGAAGGGTGCGAAGATAGTTTGCATACCACCCTCACTGCCATAGCCAGCTGTGGTCCTTGTCTAAAACAGAACCAAATCTACCCTTATCCCTCAATACTCCCCCACTTTACTCTCTCTCTCTCCTGTGCAAGTCCCTGATACCTCCCCTTATGAACCAAGTTACGACCTAAACTAGCGGCTGCTCACAAAGCATTATTTGGGAAAATTCCACTTTTCCCTAGACCCTTAGAGAACAGGGACTATTCCATTACTGTCTCTGCATCACCAGTGCCTAGTATATAACTGGCACGAATAAATTTCTGCTAACAAAATGAACATTTAAAGGAAAAATTTATTTAATTAGCTTGAAAAAGTCAGAGCTCTTGATCCAACTATACCCTTAACATACTGTCCCATTCCTCTTCTCCCTTTCACTTCTAAACTCCTTGAAAAAATAGTCTACACTTGCTGCCTCCACTTCCTCAACACCTACTCACTTCCTCAACCCACTACCAATTGTTTGTGCCTAAGACTCTACTGAAACTGCCATCCTGAAGATGACTAATAACCTTATCGCCAATGCATAAAATTTCTTTTTTAAAATTGTTACATGAATTTTTAAGTCTACCTCCCATTTCCAAGTATTTATTTCCATAGGCTATTCTTCATACCTCATAACACTCCCCCTTCATCTCCATCTGGCAGAATCTTTGCTTTCTTTCAAAAATCATCTCGAGTCAGTTCCTCCATTAAGCTTTTCATGACCCCCTAGTTGTTAGTATTCTATCTTCACTCAAATTACACATTCTCTTCTTCCCTACATCAAATAGAATGCACACTTCTGGTAGAAACGGAGTATTTTGTTTCTGAATCCCCAACACCTAGCACAATGCCTTGCATATGTTAAATGCTAATTGAATTAAAATGAAAGAAAGGGCAGAAATACAAAAAATAAACGTAGAACAGGGACTGATAACTGGCTAGAATGGAGGAAAGAAGTAGAGAGGAAAGAATCAAAGATAATAATGAGGTTTCAAGCTTGAGCAAATAAAATGAAAATAATGAAAGTAATGAAACAATGGTACTATCATCAAAACATAGGAACTGGCAGAAGCTTTTTGGATGGCAGGTTCCTACTATGTGCCAAGAACTGTGATAAACTGTTTAGAAATATTATAATATTGAATTGTTTTTGATACTTCGAGGTTGAGGTACCACAGAAAAGTACAGTGGAGATATCCACTTAGACTTTTAGAAACTTTGGAAAAGAGCTTAAACAATCTAGACATACAGATTCTTTTAAATTTTTTTAGGCAATTGGGGTTAAGTGACTTGCCCAGGGTCACACAGCTAGTTCAAGTGTTCGGTCTGAGGCCAAATTTGAACTCAAGCCCTCCTGACTTCAGGGCCGGTGCCTTATCCACTGCGCCACCTAGCTGCCCCCTAGACATACAGATTTAGAAGTCTTCTATATAGAGGACCAATAAAAGAAGAAAATGGAAAAGATCAAACAACAAAGGAGAAATATCCAGAGAGAAGAGGTCCCACAACAGGACAAAGTTTCAAGAACACTCAAACTTTAGGAGTAGGAAGAAGATGAAGCAGAAAAAAGAAACCAAGAAAGTAAGTAAAAGAGGAAAAAACTGTTACAGAAGCCTAGAGAAGGGTATTAAGAAGTGGGTAGTCAACACCGTGAACTACTGCAGAAAGATTAAAGCGTCTAAAGACCTGAGAAAAAGCCACTGGATTTGGCAAACAAGAGTTCACTGGTGACATCGAAGAAAGCAATTTTAGAAGAGCACTAGGCAACATTTAGATATCACATATTTGGGGCTGGAAAGGGCCACAGGGATCATTTCATTAAACCCACTAATTTTATAAATGAAAAAACTATGAGGCCCAAGGAGAGTAAGTAACTTGCTCAGATCATAGGTGACATAGATCTGGGCTCAAGTTCTTTTACTCCAAAGTCAGTACTCTTTCTACAACATGATGAAGGCATTAAAAAGTGAATTTTAACATGGTAGTTTAGCAATGAAGGGAAAAAGAAAGGATGGCGGTTTAAGAGGATAGCATTGTCAAGGATGATTTCTAAGGTTCCTTCTAGCTCTAAATATAAGAACTTAATGATTCTCAATTTTAAAAAAAAGCAAAGATTATTTGTTAAAAGAAAAGGCATTAAGAAAGAGGGAATAAAATTGGAAGACTTGAGGAGACAGGAAGAGTCCTAATAGGAAAATGTGGAAAAAACAAGAATCCTTGTATTCCTTAAACTTGAGTATAAGACTTCTTGACTTTGGTAAACAAATTAAATTTCAGCACAGGTACCAACCAGGAATAAAAACAAAAAATTTCTATTACTGATGATTATCTAAACATGAATGTATTTTCACTGCTGCCTAAACTTTATGGGAATCAACTCATATCTGCTAGATGAGAGCATATTATATTGTAAGTCATATTATATTGTAAGATAATAAAAATTCACCCACTCCTGCCATATATCAATCAATCAGTGAATAAGCATTTATTAAGCACCTACCATCTACCAGGAACTGTCTTAAATATTGGGGATACAAAAAAGAGGCAAAAGACAATCCCTGTTCTCAAAGAAATCATCATCTATAAGGGGAGAGAACCAAATATGTACAAACAAGCTATATACAGGATAAATAGGAAATAATTAAGAGGCAAGGCACTAGAATTAAGTGGAGTTAGGAAAGGTTTCCTGTAGAAGATGGGATTTTAGCTAGGACTTGAAAGAAGCTTGGGAAGCCAGGAGGCCTAGAGATGAGGAGAGAGAACATTCCAGGCATGGTGAACATCCAGTGACAATGTTTAGTTCTAAGAGATGAAGCGTCTTATTTGTGTAATAGCAAGATGGTCAGTGTCACTGGTTCAAAGAGAACATGGGAGAGATTAAGGTGCAAAAAGACTGGAAAGGTGGAGGTGGGAGGGAGGGTAAGTTATAAAGGGCTTTGAACACCAAACAGAAGATTTTGTATTTGATTCAGGAGGTGCGAGGGAACCACTGGAGTTTACTGAGTAAGAGGGTGACATGGTTGGACCCATGTTTTAGGAAAATCACTTTGGCAGCTAAATGGAAGATGTAGTGGAATGAGAGAAATTTGAGGCAAACAGACTCACCAGAAGGCTACTGCAATCATCCAAGTGTGTGGTGATGAAAGCCTGTTACCACAGTGGTGGCAGTGTCAAAGGAGAAGAGGCAATAGAGTCAAGAGACGTTGCAAAAATGGCAAAATCAACAGGCTTTGGCAACAGATTGGATATGGAGGTGAGAAACAGTGAAGAGTTGAGGGTGACATCTAAGTTGGGCATCTGGGAAACTTGGAGAATGGTGGTGTCCTCCACAGTAATAGGGAAGTTTGGAAAGGGGTAGATTTAGTGGGAAAAGACAATGAATTCAGTTATGGACATGCTGAGTTTAGACATCCAGTTCAAGATATATCTGAAAGGCAGTTGGAGATGTGAGACTGGAGATCAGCAGAGAGGTTAGGGAAGGATATATAGATTTGAGAATCATCAACATAGAAATAACTGAATCCATCAGAGCTAATGAGATCACCAAGTGAAATAATATAGAGGCAGAAGAAAAGAGGAATGAGGACAGAGCCCTGTGGGACACCTACCTACGTTTAGTGGGCATGACCTGGATGAGGATAAGCAAAGGAGACTGAATAGGAGCAGTCTGATAGGCAGGATGAGAACCAGGAGGAGTGGTATCCCAAAAACCTAAAGAAAAGAGAGTATCAAAGAGAAGAGTGTAATAAATAGTGTCAAAGGCTACAGGGAGGTCAAGAAGAGTAAGGACTGAGAGAAGGCCACTGGATTTGACAATAAGGAAATTATTGGTAACTTTGGAGAGTGCAGTTTCCATGTATAATGATATACTGTGAATAATGATAAAGCTGGAAACAGGATTCTACAGAGTTAAAAAAGTGAGAGGAGAAAAAAGTGGGGGCACCTATTATAGACTGCCTTCTCAAGGAGTTTAGCCACAAAAAAGCATAAGAGCTATAGAAAGATTGTTAGCTGGGCCAGAGGGATCAATTTAGGGTTTTTTGAGGCTGAGGGAGGCTTGGGTATGCTTGTAGACAGTTGAAAAGAAGCCAGCAGATGGGGAGAGACTGAAGACTAAGTGATAGGGTGGGGATCACAGAGGGCTTATTACATGTAAACAAACACACACTTGACTCTACTAAAACTTCCTATCAACAGCATTTTACTGTGTGGCTATCTGGTGATGCCAGTGGACCACAAGTTTTGGCATGCTTGACCAAGCAGAAAGGCTTTAAGAATCCCTTCCTCCACCCAATCAATAGACTACCTCCCAGAGAGCAGGGCTTACGGGGGAGAGAGAGTTATCTTCAGAAAGCTAATAAGGTGATGAATTTCTTTGGCCACAATTCAGATGACCATTTCTTAAGTCCCAGAGGTGCTATGATTTGTATGAGTGCAGAAGTATCAAACTGATGAAATCACAGACCTTTTGAAGTATACACAAATATATGTATATATATATGTGCACTGTATCATATATCAGTAATAAATCACATACTAGTATTAAACTAGTTCCATATACTAGTATTACTGTACCATATACTAGTAATAACTATATACCAGTAATAAAATTGAGTAGGTAAGTTACACATTAACCACCAAAATAAAAACCAAAACACTTTGCTTCTCAGAGATTTTATTCCGACCAATAAAGTATCTCTCCAGAAGCTCAACAGGTAAAATAAACTTTACTGCCCTGTTGGCTATTGATTTTTGGTAACGGAAACTAAAATTTGTTTATACATATACAACAGAGTGGAAATGTCCTATAGATCTCATTGAGCACAAAACGAAACAAAAATATGTATTTATTCTAACACATTTTAAGTACTTTACATATAATGGTAACCAATTAGGCTTCTCTCCTTGAAAAACAGATTAAGCTTAAATTATGAGATTCTATAATTTTTTAACAAGTCCTTCAACAATGTGTGTATTAATCACAGAAGAATGGTTCAGAGGAACTTTCCTGAGGCTGTATCTAAGTACACCCGACCCAGAAAGTATTTTTAGCAAGTGTTCAATCAATGCTGGTTTTGCACATAGCCTAAATTAAAATAGAAATTGGGTGGCATAAATTTAAAGTAACACAGTTACATGGGATTTTAAAAAGCTATTTATTAGTACCTAAAATATTTAACCACTTAATAGTTTGAGACATGATATTCTGCTGTATCTAAGCCAACCACAACCCAGAATCTATACACACTAGAATTAAGTAATGTGAAAATCACATCATTGCTGCTTTTAATGAAGCATCACACCCCAAATAAAAGTTACAAATTTCCTAACTTAATAAACCTACTATATATACCTCAACATTAAAGGTCTTGGAAATAACCCAGTATCTGCAAAACTAAAACACAGTACTATTAAAAATCACCTTAAAATTTAACATTTGATTAATATTTATGATACATCTACTCAAAATTCTATGCAAAATAATACAACTGATAAACTAAATCATATCTTCCCATGTATAAACAGCTACCTTTCTCTGATCATAAAACACTGAAATACCTAAGATTATGGCAGCATATCCAAGGATTGATGCAACCATCAATTCAATTAAAAATGATAGTTTTTATATAATGAAAAATGTAGTGTAACAAAAATAAATTTTGGGTAAATTAGGCATGAATTGCAGCCAAAAATATGGTGCACAAACTATGTTACCATGAGACTGTGTGTAGTAGGAGTTTCTGTAACAATAGCCAAATATTTGCTTAAATAAAAAAGGTTTCAATCTAAATTTGAGTTTTATTCACAGTACTGAATCAAATTAAGGATTTAGTTAACATATATAGCTACACTGCAACAGGCACACACTGGTCTTAAGAGAAATGTATTGTGGACATAGAGTTCAACATCTCTGTTCCAAAATCCAGTACTTCCTGTCAGGATTTAACTCCAGGGCGCAGAGAAATTCAGAATAAAATGCGTGGGTTGTTTTTTGTTTTGGTTTGGGTTGTTTTTTGGGAGGTGGTGGAGTTTGTGGTTTGCTTTTTTTTTTTTTTTTTTAACAGTTCAACAACTTTCATTTGTTCTGAAATTACCCCTTTAAGATTCAGATACATCGAGATTAACGGGGCTTTTTTTGTTCTCTTCCCTATGAATATTTTAAAAAGCTGGTAGCCAGAGTCCTTCGGTTTAAACAGAGGCCCAAGATTTTCTCACATTAATAGTCGAAACAATGTTACAACCTTGGATTAGATCAGCTGGAATAATACAAATCTTTAGATTCTTTTTGAACAAGTACTTTTAAAATCCCACAAAACATCCTTTTTTTGTGTGTGATATTGATATACTACAAGTATCGTAGACACCATCCCTCTATGTACATACGTAACTGTAAAAGTCTTCAACTTTAAACATTTCAGAAAACGCACAAGCACATTTTAGCTTTTTCCTCAACTTTTTTCTGGGGGGAACAGTTTCTTAACCGCATATACACCAGCAGAAGTATATGACGCTTGAAAATAAATGTTAGCCACATTCTACCCGAGCATCGATGCTTAACACAAGTCCCTAAGAAGTATATGACGCTTAAAAACAAATGTTGGCCACATTCAACCCTTGCATCAATACTTAAAAGCAAGTCACTGAATAAGAAGTGTATGAAGCTTAAAACAAATAGCCACATTCAATCCTTGCATCAATGCTTAAAATCACTAAACAAGTATAAGTATATAAAGCTTAAAAACTAAACTGATGGCAGCCACGTTCTACCGTGGCATCAATGCAATCAATTAATACAAGGCAATCAACAGAATCCCCATCAGTAATGGAAAATTCTGAAGATGCGTTACCCCTATTTTAGGTCTCGAAGATCGTCGCATCCGCCCTACCACCTTTCTTCTCCCTTGGAGCAAGCAACCCAAAGCAGAGATTCCAAAAAACTGTTTTACTTGAGAAGGGAGTGAAAAGGCCCGAGGAAGTACTGGGGTGGGGAAAAGTACCTTTTTTTTTTTTCTGGCCTTCCCCACCACCTAGACCACTTCCACACACGCCTGGAGTACCTCCTTTAGAAACCCACACATAGTGGAATATCCTGAGAATCACACCAATGTTCCATGATTGCCCGTGGGATGGGAGAAGGGGGGGTGAGGGCGGAGAGGAGGAAGCCTCTTACCTTCATATATCAGTCGCGTCCTTTCGGATGGAAGGAGGGAAAATAAAAAATCTTCCGATCCCCCCCCACCCCGGCTGGCTCTCAGTGCCCCCCGGGCAGCAGGAGCGGCCACCAGCCCACTGGCCTCAGCAGCCAGCACCACCTCATACTGCGGGGCTTGCAGCTGCAGCAGCAGCAGCAGCACAGGGTGAAGGGAGGAGGGGTAGGGGGAGGGAAGGGAGGGAGGGAGAGGGGAGAAAGCAATAAGCTCCTTTCACCACTCACCGCCCCCCAAAAAAACTAATTTATAGCACCCTCTTCCTCAAAAAAAAATGATGACACCACCAATGAGGAGTGGGGGAGAACCCAGGGATTAGGTGGGGGGGATAGAATTCACAACACCACCGTCCCCCCTAGAAAAAAAATCCTGACCCTCTATCCCCAGACACTCCCCCCTCAATTCAGCCTCAAGGAGCCAGGAGTCCGGGAGGGGGAAAGGACGCAGGGGAGCAGGAGAGTGTCAGCCTGAACAGGGTAGGAGCGTGAGAGAGAGAGAGCCAGAGGTGGCTCAGTCACCGCCCCCCCCTTCCTCTTCCTCCTCCTCCTCCTCCTCCTCCTCCCTCAAGCTCTCCCCGTCTCCCGGGGCCGCAGCATAGCAACCGAACATGGCGGCTGCGCAAGCGCCGCCCGCTCAGCCAAGGGGAGAGGGCAGGGGGAAGGGGAAGGAGGACAGGGAACTCGAGGGCGGGGGGGAAGGAGGAGAAGAATCTCGCGAGAGGAGGAAGCCCTTAGCCCAATTCGGTCCCCGACTTGGGGGAGGGGAGGAGGTTGCGGCAGGCGAGGGAGAATGTAGGGACGCGCAGGTGCGAGAAGAGGAGGTGGGGGAAGAGAGAGAGCGTGTTCTGTAACTCCGCCCCTCACTCTTCGAGCTTTGAGGTGATTGGACAGATGTTCCGCTGTGGCCAAGCGGAGAGGAGGTTGCGGGGCAGACTGGAGGTTAGACTGTCACTGCCGCCCCAGAGCACACGTGTCGCAGTGCCAACAGTGCTGACCAGCAGAGCGTGCAGCCTTAGAGTAAGAGATGCAGTAAACAAAAGCCAGATTTAAAAAAAAAACCACACAATTCATTTTTATAATACAGATGAATCTGATGTTTTCGTTATGACCGTGGAGAAGTTAACCAACAAGAACATACTAAAAAGTGAAGGAACCAGCTCCTGTTGATCTAGGTGTAACTCACATAAGGAAACTAAGCAGGTTCCTTGCCCAAGGTCACAAAGCTACTTCCCAGCAGATCCAGAATTCCAGCTCAGGTCCCCTGATTCTCAAGTCTAGGCATCGCCACTTCACCAACCTGCTTCCTCTATTGCTGACAAATAATCTCGGTGAAAACCTGCTGACGTTCACTGCCTGGACCACCTGCCGTTGAGATGCTTATGCAAATGTAGCATATTGGGATTTGCTATCAATACCAGGCAGTCAGAATGATCCGAGTTCGAGTCTCCCTACAGATAACCAAAAGCAAGTCACAACCCCTCAAGACCAGCAATTCTCAAAGACTGCAAGTTGCAGAAAGTTGCCCAACTGCATCAAAAGGATACAGTTTCCACACGGAGAATTCCCTGCATTGATAAAACTCATCGGTCTGAACCAAAACCAAAACAAAAAGCATCATCAGGAAAATATTGGTATTAAATGGATCTGCCCTTGAAGCAAACCAAGTGTCACACTTGTTCCTACAAAATAGTAAGAGAACCAGAAGAAGGGCATATTGTGTTGTATGGTTCCTTTATGGAGAAAGTGTGGGAAGCCATGAATGGGAAATGCATAAGATAAGAGGTAGCTGGTTACAATCTGTACCACTGAAGGCAGTAATCATGCCCATGAAATCACAGATCCATTTAAGCCTTTAAGTATGATAGGTCTTTTCCCATCAAAGTACTACTTTGAGGCTTCATGGTGGCCGTCAATTCTGAAACTTAGGGTTGGTCTTGCACAAGCTCTAAGGATTTGTACTACAGGTCCCACCAGCCTGTACTCTGAAGATGAGGCTAGCTAAGTTTAAAAAGACTCACCACTATAAGTTCGGCTAGCAAAATATGATTTTTTTCAGCTACAGCAGCTCATGAAGCAAGTGGTAAAACACAGAGGAGTTTTAAGCTGCATCAGTGAGGGATAAAACTACATTAAGAAAGTCAGTCAATCAAACAATAAACATTAGAGTATGGCAGAAACTAGGCGTAGACCAAAATCTCATACCATATACAAAGTCAAAATGGGTTCAAGAGTTAGATATAAAGACTGATACTATAAGCAAACTGGGAGAGCAAGGGATAGTTTACCTGGAAAACAGGAGAATCCATGACCAAACAGGAGATATAGAACATTACAAAATGCAAAATGGATAATTTTGATTACAATCAATAAGCATTTATTAGGTACCGACTACTTGACAAGCACTGTGCTAAGCACTTGGGGATTCAAAGAAAGTCAAAAGACAGTCCCAGGTTGTCAGGGAGTTCACAGTTCAATGGAGAAAACATTATACAATGGAGAAAACTATGTACAAACAAAATATAGACAGGGTAAATTGGAGATAATCAGTAGAGGGAAGCAATAGTATTAAAGAGGAACAGGAAAGGCTTTCTCAGAGAAGTTGGAATTTTAGCTGGAACTTGGAAGAAGCTAGGAAAGCCAGATGGTTGAGATGAGGAGGGAGAAGTATTCCAGATAGGTGAAAATGCCCAATCTAGAGATGCAGTTCTTGTCTCAGGGGCAGCATAAAGCCTCTGTCACTGAAAAGGAGAATGGGGGGAGAGAATAAGGTGTAAGAGCAAGTGTCTAAACACAAGGTATTGAGAGACAAAATTGTTAGCCTGTTATTACAGGAAAAGCACTGAGCTGATTTCTGGGGGTGAGTGAGATTAAATAAAATAGTCCCTGCTCTCTATTGGGGTGTGGGGAGTATAACAATCACAGAATCTCCAAGTTGAGCCTGTTTCCCCACCAATAAAATGAAGATAATAATATCTACTTCACGGTACTGTTTTGAGGAAATTGCTTTGTAAACCTCAAAAGTGCTAAATGAATAATTTGAGTTTTTATGATGAGTACATAAGAGATGTACAAACGAAATAGGAAGGCAGAGGTGAGAAAGATAATTACTAAACTTTAGAGTCTCAAAGTTGGTGCCCTTACATTTACCTCTCTGAAATCTGAACTCAATACCACATGCCCCCTCCTCTGGGTTATCCCTTCACACTGCCTCTGGCTGTTCAAATCTACCCCCACCCCCACCCCGACCCCACACAATTCTGCAGCTCACCCAGGCCTTCCCTCTCCCCATCCCCCATTCTATAAACTGAAATGACTCCAACCTAACCCGAAACCTGTCAAAAATTTCCATTCCATTCACTCAGCTTGTCAGATCTTAACTAAGTGAGAATGAAAGCAATCTGAATAAACTAAGTTATGGCTAATGACTCACTGTCATTAATCTTCCTGGAAGTATGTGCATTTTAAAAAGACTAATTGGTGGAATTTCAGGCTGAGTAAGGGAGATATTCTGAGTGAGAGACCGATCTTTTACAAACTACTTAAATGTCAGCAGGTAGGAAATAGTCTGAGCCCCCTCTTTGCAAGGCTAGCCCCTTTTAGAGGTTCTGCCTTCTTAACATGTCAAAGCAAGATAGATACCCCAAACTCCCTAGAAGTACACAAAGTGATTCAGCATGGATATAGTTATGTATATGTAAAAATAGAAAAGTCATAAGGTCATAGGCTTAGAGCTGGAAGGAATTTTAGAAGTCATCTGAGGGGCAGCTAGGTGGCCCAGTGGATAGAGCACCAGCCCTGGAGTCAGGAGGACCTGAGTTCAAATCCGTCTCAGACTAGACACTTGATAACTTACTTGCTGTGTGACTCTGGGCAAGTCACTTAACCCAAACTGCCTTGGGAAAAAAAAAAGTGGTCTGATCCAACCTCTTGATTTTACAGATAGGAAACTAAGGCCCACAGAGTTAAATGAATGAGTGAACCATTTGTTAATTGCCAACGTAAAGCACTGTGCTTAGCACTGGGGATAGTCTCTTCTGTCTGAGAACTTACATTCCAATAAGGGAAACAACAAAGTAGACAGCAATGCCTTGTATCATTTCCTCAGGTTGAACTATTTGACAATTCTTTTCTGGGTCTTCAGTAACTATGGCTATAGCATCTGCAGGAAGCAATATTGCCGGGCTACACCTCCACAGGGATTTCTTCCCAGGATGATGGCTGCAATCTCTGCCCTGCAAGCATCACTTTCCCAAAGCTTTTGGGTTCAAGGTCCCAGACTGTCTCATCTGAGAATCTGAGGGGAGATAGTGGTCAAGATGGTGGTCGTGGCTTGGATGCCCGGTATAATGCTATTTGGTGTCTCTTTGTCATGCACCTTGCTGCTTCAGATAGCCTGGTTTGCTGGCCTTTTGTGGGGCACTTTGTTGGCTTGCTCAGGGGTCACATAAATGATAGAGACAGATTTCAAACCTAGGTCCTTTGACTCCAAATCCAGCACATTGTAATCTGCTCCCTCAAAGGCAAAAGATGAATTTTATTTCTTTGTTATTTATCTTGTATGTTCTGATTTATATATGCTTTCTCCCCCATGAGAATATAAGTACCTTGTAGGTAAGAACTATTTTTGTATTTTCTTTGTATATCTGGTGATGGGCATATAGTAAGTGCTTAATAAATGTTTGTTGATCAATGATTCATTCACAATTACACCTGACATATGGGCCCACCAGATTAATCTTTCCAAAACACTACTTTGTTTATGACACTCTCTGTTCAAAGACCTTCAAAGGTTTAGCACTCCCTACCAGACAAGAATCAAAATTCAAGCAAGATCTACCATGATTTTGTTCCAACCTCCTTTTCCAAACTTATTCCCTAACACCTAATCTTTTGCTCCATCCAAAAGTATTATGAGGATGGTGGTCTCCTCACTATCCCTCTAATTCAATTCAATTTAGCCAACATCATACTAAGTCTCAACCTCTATATCTTTACTCATGGTCTCCCTTGACGCCATCTAAATCCTCCATCCAAATCCTAAGACTCAGCTGAAGTCTCACTTCCTCCATGAAGCTTTCTAAGACCACAGTGATCTCATCTTTGACTGAGAATGGATAGCACTTACTGTCCCATTCATTTCTTAACATTTACTGCCTAATCCTCTAATAAATCAGGAAGTTGGGAAGACCTAGACTCAAGTCCTATTTCAAACACTTCTGTCTGCAACTCAAGGCAGATCACTTAATCTCTCAGTGCCCCAGGTAAATGTCTAAGAAGACTTTAAGAAGTAAAGGAGATGCTGACCTGCATTATTAGAGGCATTTTCTCCCAAGGAGCTCCCAAAGCTGATGAAATCACAAGTCTAATTAAAATCAGTTTTTAAGAGTATTCTCTAATGTAGATCTATTTTTAAATTTTCAGGGTTCAAATAAAACCTCTGACACTCATTAGCTGTGTGGCCCAGACTCAATCACATAATATCAGTGTGCGGAAGGCAATTCTAGGACTTATCTAGTAAGTCCTAGAAAATTGCTAACCTGCATTGGTACTGAAAGTTGATTGGTACCTCTAATAATTTCAGGTAAATTAATTTTGTCTCCCTAAAACCTATTGAGTAGAAACTGTGTATTTATTTTGTATCCCCCGTGGTACCTGACACTCTTCTGGGAATTTCGTATATTTTAAAGTGAATGAAGAGTCATTGGATGATCATAAGTTCATAGATTTAGAGCTGGAAGGCATCTTAGAAATCATTTAGTCCAAATTCCTTATTTTACAGAAGAGGAAACTGAGGTCCAGAGAAATTAAGCAACTTGACCAAGATTTCCAAAGTAGCAAGTAACAGAGGCAGGATTGGAGTCCAGGTAGTTGTTGTTGTTGTTAAGTTGTTTCTTTCATGTTGACTCTGTGATCCCATTTGGGATTTTCTTGGCAAAGACACTAGAGTAGTTTGTTATTTCCTTCTCCAGCTCATTTTACCGAGGAAATTGAGGCAGAAAGGATGAAGTGGCTTGCCCAGAGTCACACAGCTAGTGTCTGAGGTCTCCCTGACTCCAATGTGCTCTATCCCCTGGGTCACCTAGCTGCCCTCTTGGAGTCCAATCCTCTGATTCAAAATCCAGAGCTCTATCTGCTGTATTGATTGGCATAGCTTTATACTACTCCACTCAAATACTAGAAGGATCTGGACCCTTCAGTCTTTGTAAACCCTGTAGCAGGCAATATTGCTTTCTTTTCATTTTTTCCTTTTCCCTGCATGTGGTGCTTCTAACCACACTGGAAAAGTCACCCTCCAAGTGACCGCAATGTGCAGCTATTTGGAACATTTATTTGAGGACATTTGCCATCAAAGGACTAGCCTTCCCTGGAGGCTGTAATATCAATTATTAATAGAATTTTCTTAGCAAAGGCTTTTCTCAGAGATGGAACTAAGTAGGTGCCAACTGGTAAGTCCAGAGATTTATGGGGAAGGCAAGAAGCCCCCACTGCTCCTGAATCACTGTATGAATAATTATCCCCATAATTCACATTTAAGGTTAACAAAGCACTTTCCATTCAACTACCCTGTAAAGTAAGTGATATGCAGTGGGACAAAGACTCAAGGATTCCCACTGCTTCCTCCCACCCCCATTAATTATAGAGGACAGGACGCAGAAAGGGACAGCTATTGCCAATTTGATGGCACTGAGAAGTCTTTTACTATTTCAGTTGGTAGGTTCCCTAGTCATCATACCTTTAAGCTTATACCAAATCTTCATTTTTATCTACCTCTATGATCTTTTTCCTACCCTTACTTTCCTTTTTTAGATCCCTTCTTTCCTATCACTTTTTCCTTCTTTCCCTCTGTCTGCCCCCAACTCTTTTCTTCTTATACCCTTTCCCATTGTCTTATTCCCCTCTCTCTGATTTCCTGCTCGAATGGCAATCTCTTTCCCCTACCCTACTGTCACATCTTTTGTCTCTTTCCTCAGCTCCCTCTCCCTCTTTGATCCCCTATTTCTTTTTTCTCCTGAACCCTTATTTTTCCCATCTCTTATCTTACTATCCTCTACCCCTTTTTCTTAATTTCAATAAATAAATATTTATTATTTATTACCTCAGAACTCAAGGACCTGTGATTTCATTGATGTAGGAACTCCCTCTACCAACTCAGACTCTATCTGTCTGTAATTTAGACAGAGCCTTAGAGAGACTCAGAGGGGTTAGGTAACTTGTCTATGGTCACACAGCTAATAAGTATTAGAGGTAGAATTAAAATACAAGTCTTCTCAAGAAGAACAAGACCAGCACTCTATCCATAAAACCAAGCTATTATGCACTTCAATTTTTTTAGTTAAAAAGTTTTATTTTTTAACATTCTTTTAAAAAAGTTTTGTGTTCCAAATCCTCTCCCTCCATCTAGCCCTTCCCTCCCCATTGAAAAGGCAAGCAATATGATACCCATTATACATGTGAAGTCATACAAAACATATTATACACTTAATTTTTTAATTTTATTTATTTAGTTTTAGTTTTCAACATTCATTTCCGTAAGATTTTGAGTTCCAAATTTTCTCCACATCCCTCCCGTGTTCCCACTCCAAGGCGGCATGCAATTTGGTATAGGCTCTATATATACATTCATATTAAACATATTTTACATTGTAGCAAATTCTTCTTTACATGTAGTAAAGAAGAATTAAAACCACAAGAAGGAAGAAACAGAAGAGAGAGAGAACAAATAATATGCTTCTATCTGTATTCAGACTCCACAGTTCTTTTTTTGGGTTTGGATAGCATTTTCCATCATGAGTCTTTTGGAGTTGTCTTAGCATTGCTAAGTTAGTGAGTTAGTCTCACAGCATTTCTGTGAAGAGCCCAGTCTATCATGATGTGGCTGTTACTGTGTACAGCATTTTCCTGGTTCTGCTCACTTCATTCAGAATCAATTCATATAAGTCTTGCCAGGTTTTTCTAAAGTCTGCCTGCTCATTATTTCTTATAGCACAATAGTATTCCATTATATTCATATACCACAAGTTGTTCAGCCTTTCCCTAGCTGATGGGCATCCCCTCAATTTCCTATTCTTGGCCACCACAAAAAGAGCTGCAATAAATATTTTTGTACAGGTGGGTCCTTTTTCCATTTGTATGATCTCTTTGGGATACAGAGCTATAAGTGGTATTGCTGGGTCAAAGGATATGCACGGTTTTACAGCCGTTTGGGCATAGTTCCAAATTGCTCTCCAAAATGGTTGGATCAGTTCACAGCTCTACCAACAATGCATTAGTGTTCCAATTTTGTCGTGTTAGCCAATCTGATAAGTGTGATGTGGTACCACAGAGTTGTTTTGATTTGCATTTCTCTAATCAATAGCTATTTAAAACATTTTTCATATCATATACTTTAAAAAAGGATTTATTAAGTAATTATAGCTTGGGCAGCTCCAGACTGGTCTCAGTGGGAGATACAAAACAAAGACACTACCTGTCCTCAAGAAGTTTATAATCAAGTTGAGGAGTTAAGATTTACTCATAAGAAACAGGCTAAAAAAACCACAAGAAATCATAGGAAGGGGAAGTCACTATGGTTTAAGGATGTCATGGGAGATCTCATGGAAGTGCTAGGACTAGAGTTGGACCTTAAAGAATACATAGGATATGGACAAGAAATTCATAAAACGGATAGACTTGTATGAGTTGCAACCTTTGACTACAAACCTAGCACATCCTAATCTATTCCCTTGAAGCAAAAGATGAGCCTCATATTAGAGGTTGCTAGGTGGGGAAGTGGGCAGCTAGGTGCCACACTGGATAGAGCACCAGACCTGGTATCAGGAAGACTCATCTTCCTGAGTTCAAATCTGACCTCAGACCACTAGCTATGCGACCCAGGGCAAGTTATTTAACTCTGTTTGCTTCAGTTCCTCATCTGTAAAACAAGCTGGAGAAGGAAAAGGCAAACCACTCTAGTATCCTTGTAAAAAGAAACAAAAACCCAAATGAGGTCACAAAGAGTAGGACATGACTGAAGGATAACCTTTGACACCAAATTTTGCATTCTTTTCTCTATGCTACAGTTGCATATCCAAACTCTCTAGCCTACTTCTATTCTTAATTGTTGTTTTGACATCCATGAAATAAGGGATTGGACTAGATAATATGTAAGGCCCATTCCAGCTCTAAATCTATTATCCTCTGATTGTGCTAAAGTCCTCATTGGGAATACTAAGGGAATAAGTCTTCAATGGTTTTGGAATCATTTACAAGTTATTAATGATTAATAACATTGTTCTAAAAAAGTCAAAGTATTTTTAAAAGAACAATTTATCTACCTTTTTATAATTGAAACCTTGATTTCTATATAGTGAACTTCAAGTAGATAAATATTCACAAGCTCCCTTGTGATATTGGATGAAATACATAGTAGAAATTGTGGTTCATTTCCCAGTTTCTTATTAGTCAACAAGCATTTATTAAGGTCTTACTATGTTCCTGGTATTGTGCTAGGCACAGGTCAAGCAAAAAAGAAAGTTTCTTCCCTCAAAAGTTTATTTTTTTAATGGGGCAGATCCCTTTTAGGGAGCAGACAAGCTGGGGATAAAAGAGGAATCCAGAGAGTCACAAGCAGAACCAGGAGAGGAATGAAGGATGGCAGGCCTGAATCCTCAATCAAAATGGAGGACCAATGGGAAAAAGGGGTTTGAGGGATGAGAGATGTTCCAGAGAGAGAAGGCAGCTGAGGTTTGATGACAAAGTCCTGAGAGTGAAAAGCAGAGTCAGGAGAGGAAAGCATGTTCTGTATGGTATTTTTTCAGCCCAAATAAATTTAACCAAATAATAAACAAGAAAGTAGTTAAGTAGACTTTTAGAAAGAAATTCTAGAATACTATTTTAGAAAAATGAGATATGATAGACCTCTGGTGATTACGGAATAGAAATAGAAAGGAGTATACCTTTCTATACTTTGCATTGCACCTTTACAAAAATGGATTACATCTTAAGACATAAAAAACCTCACAAAGAAAAATAGAAGTATTACACACATTGTTAATTGACCACACATTTATACTAAAGAAAGGGCCACTGAAGAAGTATAGTATTAAAAACCAACCAGAGTCTAAGTAAGGTAATCCTAAAAAATTGATGGGGTCAAAGAACAAATTACAAAGTATAGATAATTTTATTAAAGATAATGACAACAATAAGACAATATACCAAAAGTTTTAGGGTACACAGAAAACAGTTCTTAGGGGGGAAATTTATATCTTTAACCACTTTTATTTAACAAAAAAGGGAAAGAACTGACCAATGAATTGGAAATGCAACTGAAAATATTAGAAAACCAACAAATTGAAAATTACCAAGACCAAAAGAGAAATCCCAAAAATCAAAGAAGAAATTAATAAAATTGAAAATAAGAAAACCACTGGATTAATAAATAAAACTGGGAGCTGGTTTAAAAAGAGTAAAATAGTCTAACCATTAGCAAATTAGATTAAAAAGAAGAAAAAGGGAAGCCAAATTACTAGTATCAAAAATGAAAAAGGAGAATTCACAACATACGAAGAAGAAATAGAGGGTATTATTAGAAATTATTTTGCCTACCCTATGCCAATAAAACTTACAAGTGACATCAAGAAAATTGACTAAAAATATAAAAATACCTAAATTAGCAGAACAAGAAATAGAGATTTAAACAACCTAATTTCAGAAGAAGAAATTGAACAAGCCATAAATGAACTTCCAAAGGGGGGGGGGAATCTCTGGAATCAGATGAATTCACAAGTGAAATCTGCCAAACATTGAAAGAATGATTAATTCCAATACTATAGAAATCGTCTGCAAAAATAGCAAAAGAAGGGATCTTACCAAATGTTTTCTATGACACAGATATGTCATAAATACATAAATCAGGGAGAGTCAAAACAGAAAAAGAAAACTAGAGACCAATATGAGTAATGATGCAAAATTTTAAAATAATATATTAGCAAAGAATAATAAAATTTATTTTTAAATTAAATTTTATTTTTTAATTAGTAAAAATTGGTTTTTCTTTCTACTACCCCTCAAATATTCATAGTCGAGCAAAAACAAATCCCCACATTGTCTTGTCCAAAAAAAAAAAAAAACAACAACAATTCATTCTTCACCCTGAGTCTATCACTTCCAGGTCAGGAGATAGCATGCTTTAATCTCTGAAATCATGGTTGGTTGTTAATTTCACTGATCAGAATTCTTATGTAAGCACGCTCTCTCTCTTTCTCTTTCTCTCTGTCTCTGTTACATATACACATTATGTATATATCTCTCATATATACATATGCGTGTATGTGTATATATGGAGAGAGAAGGAAGGAAAGAGAGGGAGGGAGGGAAAAGGAGAGACAGAAACAGAGAGGCAGAAACAGAGGCAGACAAGGATGTAGTAGAAGTTGGAGAGGTTACCTCAGATTCAGAAAGATTTACTGACTTTATGACCCTGGGCATGTCTTTCAACCTTTGAGTGTACCAGGCAAATTTCTAAGACAAGTAGGGCAGTGGTTGATTTGCTTTTTACAGGAAGTTTCCTCACTGGGAACTCCCAATGCCAAAGAGATCACAGTCACTCAATCTACAGGCCCCTTATATACAAAGACACTGTGCTGGGTTCTGGAGATAACAAGGACAAAAATGAAACGGTCCTTGATTTCAGAGTTCATGTTCTATGGCAGAGGTGGGGAGGGGTGAGGACAGAAAAAACATGTACAAATACAGATAAATTCAAAGTGTATACAAGGTTTGAGGGGAACGCATTAGCAGCTGGAGAGATCAGAGGAAGGCTCATGTAGAAGGTCACAATTGAGCTGGGTCTTGAAGGAAACTAGAAATTCTAAGTGAGAAGAGAGGGCATTTCAGGCACAGAGGATAGTCAGTGCAAAAGCATGAAGATGATGGATTGTCATTTTTGAGGAATAGTGAGAAGTTAAGTTTGACTGTATTATAGAGTAGTGGTAGGAACTGCATATTGACTTTAAAAAACCACATATAACATTATCTATGTTCTATTGTGTTTTTGTTTCTTTCTAAAAAGTATTCTAGGGCAGCAAGGTGGTGCTGTGGATAGAGCTCCAGTCTTGGAGTCAGGAGGACCTGAGTTCAAATATGACCTCAGACACTTGACACTTACTAGCTGTGTGACCTTGGGCAAGTCACTTAACCTTGATTGCCTCATTAAAAAAAAAGGCAAAAAAAATTTTTTAATAAAAAAATAAAAAATATTCCCCAATTACATTTTTATATGGTTTGGGTGTTTGACACCTGTGCTATAGAGTGTATAAAGGAGAATAATGTATAATAAGGCAGAAATGGCAGATTGAGGCAAGGTCGTACAAGATTTTAAATGCCAAACAAAGGAGTTAATAGTTGGTCCTTTTGGTGACAGGGAATCTCTGGAGTTTATTAAGGAGAGGAGTGACATGGTTAGACCTACACTTTAAGAAAATCAATTTGGCAGCTATATGGAGGATGAATTGGAGTTAAGCAAGACTTGAGACAGGGAGATCAAGTACAATTGTCCAGGTAAGGGGTGATGAGGGCCTGAACTAAGGTGGTAACTATGTAAGTAGAGAAAAGGGATGAAAGGATAATATATAAAATAGAAATATAAATCATAAGATCTGACAACTGCTAGGATATATAAACTCAGTAAGTGAGAAGTAAATGATGATACTGAATAGTCAAACCTGAGAGAATGGATGAACGGTGGTGCCTTTGACAGTTAGGGAAATTCAGAAGATGAGTGGTTTTGTGGGGAAAGATAATGCAATGCGTTCTATTTGGACATATTGAGAGATACCTACAGGATAATCTAATCTGATAATAATCTAATTATTTGAATGAGGCAATGCAGAGATTTGGGATTTTTGAGGATTAAGAATAGGTGGGTCATGGATGGTGTTTTAAAGTTTCTATCACTTTAACTGTCTTTGTTATGCCTAAAACCAGGCTTTAGATGTTTCATTTGCAAATATATGGATATGTATACATGTGATATATATGTATGTATATATATGAAGATATACATTGACTATTCATATTATATACCATTTAACTCCAAATTCTTATTCTCCTTTCCACTCCTAAATATTATTATGTAGACTATGAATCTTGTTCTGAGCCAACAGAGGTTTTTAGTTTTCTTGTAGTTGGCAGTATTAGATCTGAGAGTCCTCTTAACGAATATATCATGGACAATGTGTTGTTGAAACGCATGAGAAGTAGGGATGGAAATAACTCTGATACGGGATTGGAGGGAAAGGAGGACACAAAGTGGGACACAAAATGGGGACACTTAAGGGATCTTGAGTGACATCTAGTGGTCTCTGACCCTTCTTTGAAACATTTTGCTATTCAGTTTGATTCAACTAATATTCATCATCAAGTGTCTACTGTCTATGATACACTATGCTAGGCCTTGGAAGAGATGCAAAGATGAATGGCCTTGTCGGTAAGGAGCTTACATTTCAGTAAGGGAGTAGGACATGTACACAAATAGTCTCCTACAGAGTAGCATATGACAAGTGCATAGGTTGTATACAGAGAATGAGCTTTGAAAGAGTATAGTGGAGAGATGATTTCCAGCTAAAGAGATCAGGAGTTCTTCATGGAGAAAGTAGGAATGGAACCTTAGATATAGACAGTGCCATTGCCATATTAATGCCAGCCATATTGACCTCACTTAAATCCAATTCATATGCAAGTCAAGGCATCACCCTGTGATGTCATTGGTCCTCTTTGAAACAAAGAACAAATGACAATGATGAGGAATGGCGCCAGGTATTGAAGAATAGGAAGGATTTCAACAGACAGCAAGAGAGAAAGATGTGGAGAGAATCTTAGACATAGGACTATATTGGAGCTGGACTAAGGAACCTCTTCTTTTGCTATATTTATTTTGTTGTTGTTGTTTTCTTTTCTTTCTTTTTTTTTTTTTTTAGGCAATTGGGGTTAAGTGACTTGCCCAGGGTCACACAGCTAGTAAGTGTCAAGTGTTTGGTCTGAGGCCAGATTTGAACTCAGGTCCTCCTGGCTTCAGGGCCGGTGTTCTATCCACCGTGCCACCTAGCTGCCCCACTATTGTTTGTTTTTGAATATTTAAAAATTACTTTAAAAATCAGTCATTATGTATTTATTAAATGCTTACAATGTTCCAGGCACCATGCTAGGTATTAGGAATACAATATGGAGAATGAAACAATCCCTATTCAAAATAAACTTACATTGTAATGAGGAAGAAAACAAATAGATATAAAAATATATAAAGTAAATAATATGTAGATCCAGATAATCTTAGTTAATCTTAATTCATTAGCACATGAGCAGGACTGAAGTATACAGATGTTGGGATGAACTCCAGGTTAGCAAAGCCTACAAGGGGACAAGGGGAAAAGGGATTCAAGGGCAGTCAATAAAGAAGTTAACTTCAAGGTCAAGACTGTGAAAGAAGGAAAGTGAGGCCAATACTTTTTTTTTTTTTTTTGGTTAGGCAATGGGGTTAAGTGACTTGCCCAGGTCACACAGCTAGTGAGTTTTATGTGTCTGAGGCTGGATCTGAACTCAGGACCTCCTGACTTTAAGGCTGGAGCTTATCCACTGCACCACCTAGCTGCCCCCAATACCTTCTTAATCAACCTGAGAAAAGAAGCATGCATCAGCCCTCTAAAGCCGTTAATGGTCCAGAAACCAGGACTCTGCCCTGGAACATATCCTAAGGCACCAGATTTTTTTTTTGGTCACCAGAAGGAGGCCCTCAGACACTAGACTCAACCAAGAGGCAAGGGTATGTTCTACACAAAGAGTGTGTTCTGTTTGTACATCATCCCTCAACATCTTGGGCTGAGACAAAGCAACAGACACTGAATCTAAGCATAGTTAGGCCTCCAGAGATCTGATCATCAAATATTTACCAAACAAATATTTACTCTATCTCCCTTCTTCCTTGAAAAATGGACTGTTCCTCCCATTTATTATAGAGTCTTTATTGTTAAAACATAGCTAAATGGTCCCAGAGTTATTAGTTTGATTTTGTTATCACTCAATCTTGATAACTCTTAGAAACATACAGTATACATAGTGGTTTTAAGGAGTCTCAGATTTACAGATTTATTAAAAAGACAAAACAAGCTATGTATGATAAGAGCTTAGTACAGCCTGCAAATAATATGAGCAAAGTAAGCCTGGGGAATGTGTGCAGTGCATCTTAATACTGGTATTATGGCCTATAATTATTGGATGTCTATAGAACCTTCCCTCTGAACACATATTTTAGAACACTTCGAATTATTTGGCAGCCGATGAGGTATAGTATTCATCCTTTGTGAGTTATCAAGTTACCTTTAAAATGGACACATTACCTAGTAGAGGTACTATAAACTTCACTTGTACCTTGTAAAACATATTTTGCAATAAGAATTAAACTAAAAATGATTTTTAAAAAAAGTCATGGTCTCTGATCCCAGTTTATGATACGACTGCTTTCCTTTCTTTATGTGAGCATTATGACTGTCGCTTCATGTACCTTTCATACAGTATTTATGTGGATATTGTCTGTGGAGTCTCTAAGATCCTAAATTTAGAGCTTCAAGAGGCCTTGGAGATCTTCTAGGCCAACCATCTCATTTTATATGTGAGGAAACTAAGGTCAAGAGAGATGAAGTGATTTCCAAGAAGTTATAAAAATGACAAGTAGTAGAACCAGGATTCACACTTGGTCAAATTGTACCAGTATCTGTCCCTTATTTTTCACGTAATTCGGTAAGGTGGTATCCTGGTGGCAAGGCAGGAGCGGTGTGGGTCTCTCCTGATGGGGCTATCTCCCCATCTCTACTTCTTAGGATCCTTATCTTCATTCAGGGTTCACCATCTTTCCAGTAACGCAGTCTCACAACTTTAGTCATCCTAGACTCTTCATTCTCCCTCACCTCCCCCACAATCAAAGAACTGATTGTTAATTTGACCTCTAAAACATGTTTTGAATTCACCCCACCATGACCACTTACACAAGCACTACTCTAATTCAGAACCTCATAACGTCTCTCCTAGGCAGTTGCAAGACTTTTTTTGGTTTCCCTGCCTCAAGTCTCTTCTCCTCTAATTTATACTTCACATGCTGCCAAAATGATATTCCTAGAGTTCATATCTGACCGTGTTACTCCCTGGCACCTCCTTCCCCACTCCTCCCACAAAGTTCCAATGGTCCATATTGTCTCTAGGATAAAATGCCAGTTCTTTTGTGTGGTGTTTAAAGCCTTGTACAAAATGCTTCTAGTCTATTTTTCCAAACTTGGTACGTGATAGAACTCTTCATGCACTCTTCAGTCTAGAGAAGTTAGCCTACTTCTGTCTCTTGTATGTCCTCTTTCATGTCCCATCTCTGTGCATTTGCATAAGCTGTCCCCCATGCCTAGTGTGCACTCCCTTCTCATCTTCTCCTCTTAGAATCCTTAGGTAGTATAGGTGTAGACTTCTCCTTCTCTCTGGGTCCTCTTGCTCACTCCATCTGTACCCATGTTGGCAGGTTGGGGTGTCCTGGACGGAGTGGCCGCTGTTACAAATCACTTTCTCTTGGCTCTACGTGTAACCTTGTTGGGGAGGAATAAACTCCTAAAATTGTAAACCATAGCTGCTGAAGCCTCAATGATGTGCTTCCCATTGAACAGATCAGCAAAGATGCATTTTATTAACTCTTAATCAGAAACATTTACTAAACAAAAGGCAAAGCAAGAATAATAACATGATATTCCACTATAAACCTGGGGCATACTCTCCCACTGATGCACAGCAGCCTGTGTGGTAGAGAGTTGGAACAAACTTTCAGTACCATAAAGGTGAAGCCCATGGGTAGGTAACACGTGTGTCCGGGTAACTCACAACACTGAACCACAGGCCCTGGAGAGCCTGTTTTCCTCAGGAACAGTCTGCACAGCAATTCTTTGATGGGTGCAGCTGCCTCTCCACTGACTGTTCCTTTTCTGGCATACCAAGCTAGTATTATGCCCTTTCAGCAAAAGCAGAAACCATAAACTTGGGATCTGCAGGACTTTCCAGATCTGCTCTCTTGGCTGAGCTTCTGAGGTAGTTTTTGCAACAGGGGGATGATGGAATGGGTCAGACATCATCCCAAGGGGTGAAGCTAACCCTTCCAAAATGCTCAAGAGATCATATTAAGAGTTAGAAGTAACCTTAGGGATTATCTAAGGCCAACTTCTTGATTTTACAGAGGAAGAAACTGAGCCTCTAGAGGGAGGAAGTGACTGACCCATGATCGTACAGGAAGGCTCATTGAACCCTTACTAAAACTGAGAGTGAGCTAAGATATCAAATTTTAGACTCATAGACTATCAGAGCTAGAAGGGATCTTTAAAAGCACCTTATCTTATCCTTTCGGTTTACCAAAGAGGAATCAGAGACACAGAAGTGAAGTGCCCGAGTAAGGACCAGATCCCAGTTCTCCTCACTACAAGGCCAGTGTTCTTCCATCCCCATTTTTTGAATTTAGGCTCCTTAGGGTACCTATACTACACTCTTTAGAGCAATGCCTACTTCTCTGGTTATATACCTGGGAACAAACAGCTGAGCCTCGAGGAGACCTCTCAGTCCTTTCAGGTGTATCTTACATCCAGGCTCACCATAGCCTCAGTCTCCATGCTTTCTGGAGGAAAATTTAAACAGTCTGAAAGAGTAAAGTTTCAATGGGAGAAAAAAGAGTCTGGCATAAGGGAGCATTTCCAGGATCCACCTTTCCTCTCACAAGATAGTCTTTTTTTTTTCCTTTATGGATTTAGGGAACAGGTAACTGGGGGGGCGACATTTTTCTTTTACTGATGTGCTTCTACTCTTCTCTTGATTTTTACATTTTCAACCTGTTCCTTTCAAGTTCCTATTACTAGGCTTGGAGAGGCAGTGGCATAACCACCAGGCCTGAGAGGTGGCAGCCATGGAAAAGAACTCATTATGGCCAAGTGGTAATTGTTCCTGAATTCCAGCCCCCTAAGTAGAGGAGGAATTGGTTTCCCAAATAGTGTCAGTTCTGGAATTGCCTCTCTGGCAACCCCAAGCTTCAGAGCTCTGGAACCCAGGAACCCTTCTAGAAAGAAAAGGAGAAATTAATAGGCAGCACCAGCTTTGAGGTTGTCTCCATAGCAATCAAGATTGAGAGTTTGGGGATTGAGCCTTTTAGGGAGAAAAGACAGGAGGGTGGAGTTGCTGGGTGGCATCCTCTTGGGGAAGCAAGATAACAATCATTCATTAAGTGTTTGCTATGTGCCAGGCACTATGCCTAAGTGCTGAGAATAAGGGAAAAAACAAAAACCTGTCCCTGCTCTCTAGGAGCTCACAGTCCAACCCAGGAGATAATATGAAAACAACTATGTAAAAACAAGCTCTATATAGGATAAATTGGGAGTAGTCTCAAAGGAAAGGTACTTAAGATCCAAGTTGACTTGGGATGAGCATTTGCCTTGGCCCCTTCTGGTGGGTAGGTCCCTTGCTTGTGAGGGACTGTCTGATGTTGGCAGTTGCCAGTTGGGCGCTGTGGCAAGAGTAGGGTAGAATCTTGGTATTTTGGAAGTCGAGGCAGGGGCTGTGGTAGGCGGAGTCGTGGTGAACTGGGATGGGCTGGGTATGGAGAAGCCCTGAGGCAGTGGGCAGTGCTATGTGAGATAAGCTGGGTGCAAGGAAGTAGCCGGAGCTTGAGCTCCTGAGGCAAGGGGCGGTGCCACGTGGGAGTGGGACGGCAGAGGACTGAGTTCCCTTTGCTTAGTCCCCTCCCTATATACAACGTCAACCCCAGACGCCTCCATTCTTGTGACCTTCCTGACTTCCTGGGTCCCTTTGTGTAGCACTGACCCCAGACCCCTCCTCCCAGTATCTGAGTCTGACTTCCTAGGTCACGTACTCTGTCTATGCACTAATCCCAGATGCCTCCTCCCTGTATCCAGTCCTAGCCTCCTACGTCACTCCCTCCCCCTTGGTGTGCTAAACTCAGACAGCCCCTTCCGGTATCTGACCCTACAATCATTGGCTAGTAAGCGGGGGGAGGAGGGGCTAGGTAGGTACTTAGGACGGAGCGTGGTCAGATCACGCTCTCTCTCTTGGCTCCTGCTCTGTTGCTCTGGCCTTGCTGCTTGGGCTTCCTGTGATGGCTTGCTGTGATGGCCTCTGAATAAAGCTCTGGTGTTGGCGCCTCCTGATGGCTCGTCTCTGTGTGTTTATCTGGCTGAGTACCGAAGACTCGGAAGTGAGTATGATTCTGGTAGCCTGCTCCTTAAAGGAGGAGAGGGTACGGCGCGCGGCCAGCACAAGGTCGGCGCAGCCGGTTCACTTGCTAAAGGACATTTGAGACCAGAGGCTTATGGTTAGTCCCCCTGTACTTTTAATTCCTCCACTCACACTGTAACTAGTAGCTGTGTCAAAGAAGACTGACCATGGAGCACTAAGTAGGCTTTAAAGAGAGAGACAATGTCAATCTCTCTTCTGAATGGGTGATTTGTGACTCTGTTCTTTACTGGACTGCCCATACATGATAGCAAGCACATAGGCTGGCCTAGATAAGCCTGATACTAGATCTGAAATCTCAAAGGGTATGAACATTTTAGTCATTCTCTTCATATAATTCCAAATTGCTTTCCAGGATGGTTGGACCAATTCACAGTTTCATCAACAAAGAATAGAAGTGCCCATCTTTCCATAATCCCCCCAATACCTACTATACCCATTTTTGCCAACTTTCTGGGTATAGGGAGAAACCTCAAACTTGTTTTGATTTGCATTTTTCTTCTTATTAGTGACTTGGAACATTCTTTTATATGATTGTTAATAGTTTTCAATTTCTCTTTTGAAAACTCTTTTTTCATTTCCTTTGACCTCCTTATCTTTGCTTTAAGTTTTTTTACACGAACTCTTGCCTAGTCACATGTCCCTTATCTTGTATTTGTACAGTTTTTTTTTAAACTTTACATTAAATTTCATCATCCTAGATTTGGCTCAATTGTTTGAGCTTCTTGAAGTCTTTTGGGATACTGATTTTCTTACCCAACATATTAGCTGTCCTTTCCAACTTTGTACCATTCCCATATTAAATTAGCATGACATTTATGTCTTCATAATAATCATTGATAAAAATGTTGAAAAGAATGAGGCAATGGACAGTGTCCTATGGCACTCCTTAGAGATGTTCTTTCAGATTGCCATTAATCTGTTAATACCATTTCTTTAGATCTAATCACTTAACTAGTTAAATAATAATAATAATAATTATACCTGACATTTATGTAGTGCTCCAAAACTTGAAAAAACTATACTCGCTGCTGTAATATTATTATAATGTGTCGTTATTACGGGAAATTTTTTAAATGCATTGCTGAAATCTAGTTATATGGGGAAAAAAAAGGAAAGTGGTTTGTTTTTTGTTCTTGGTAAAGCCATGCTGACTTATAGGGAACGTTCCTAAGTGTTCACAAATCATCCCCTTAATGACACATACTAGATGTTTGCCAGTACTCAGAGCGAAGTTCATTAGCATATAGTTTGAAGAATCAAACTTCTACTTTTTAAAAAATCAGGACAACTTTTGCCTGTCCAGTCTTGTGGCACTTTTTTTTTTGTTGTTGTTGATGTTATTTTTCAAAGCTCACATCTCTTAATATCAAAGGACTATAACCCAGATCATTCTCCTCCCTATTTGAGCATTAGATTGCAAATGAATAGTAAGTCTTAGGCAAGAAATTTAAGACCATAGGAACACAGGTTGTATTTCCTCATTGTTGCACATTGGAAAGCAAGGGATATGGAAGAAAAAAATTAATTTGGGAAGTGAACAGCTGGCTAAGAAGATGGTATTTGAGACTAGGATTTGGACTTTTGGATTATGGTTGACAGAATCTGAAGAGGGAGTACCCCTAACAAAGGCTGGTAAGAAAGCATTTGCCAGGTGTCTTACAAATTTAATTAAAAGGTCTTTAAAGTGAAAAAAGTGTAGGGTTGTATGTGTTCGCACTATATTTTGCCCATATAAGTTATTTGTGTGCACATAGGTCTGTCTAGATATGGTTCATAGGGAGGTATCTCTAGTTTCCTTTCTCCACCTTTCTCCAAGGGAGACTGATTCCTGCCAGGAGAGTAAGTAGGAGGTTGGGACCAGAGGCTGGCCACTTTGCTCTCCTGAGAGAAAGCAGGAATTGGGATAGGATTGTATCTATCTGCTACTTTAAATATTGTTGATGTAGAGGGCATTTTTAGGTTCAAACTGAGTTCCTAATCACTGGAAGGAGAAGGAGTGGCCCAAGCTATGTATCCAAGGTTTAAATCCCTTCTCACCAAATGCCATTTCTACAATGAACTATGTAGTCAATAGCAAATAACCCATTTATCTAAACCAATGGCAAACAGAAATCAAAGAAAGTATATGTGTGAGAATATAGACAGATGATATACAAAGTAAATGAACTCTCCCATTGGAAGAGAGAGAGAGAGACAGAGAGAGAGAGAGAGAGAGAGAGAGAGAGAGAATCAGTCCCAGATCCCCCCCAAGGGGAAATTACTCAAAGTCTCTAGTGTAATAAGCTGGGGATAGGGACATGACTGAGTTGCTGGCTCCTCTACATGTCAGCTTCTTCCCAGGGTCTTTCTCGCCCTCCAGGGACCTGAAGAAAGTCTGGAACCACGTGCCTTCTCTTCCTGCTGGCTCATGATCACCTCTGAAGTACAAGTATGGTATTAGCCTGTGTCTTACATGGGAGATAATTGGAAAGCTGTGCTCTTTTCTATACAAAAGGAATCATTGTTTGTGAACTGACTATGACCTAAGTTTGAAAAAATAAGGAAAAAATCAAGTTACACTTATAAGCCAGAAATAATATTCACAGTAAATAATTTCCAAAATAGCCAGTTATTAGTGTTAAAAATCACAGCAATCTGTGAGTCTACTACTAATGAATAAAAGCAAGCTTAAAATTTTAGTTAAGGATGATCAAATGACCCAACTAAAATAATTCATAGTTTGGCAAACTTGTGAAAGCCCAAGTTTGCAATCATATTAAATATAATGCTAATGAAACAGACTTCATTGTCCTGATAAATGAGCAGATGGTACTTAAATATGGAGGTGAAAATCCTTGGCATAATAGCTGGAAAAAAAAACACAAGGAGAAAAGAACCTCCTAGAACAGCTTGAGAGGGACTTGCCAATAATTTTCCTGAAAATCTAAAATACATAAAGCATCCTGACATTTTATTAAGAGTCTTATTTCCTTGTAAAAATAAATCACCAAAGTAAAATCGAAAGGCAGTTTGGCTGGTCCAGATTGAGATTTCTTGGATTTTCCCAAATTTCAGTCAATAGTTTTAGCTGTCATAGTTATCATTCCTATCACCAATAAATACTCAATACTGCTAGGAATTAGGGCTTTCAGAGAGAAATGAGACTGAGAAACATAAAGCTCAACAGAGTCTTTAGCCCTAAATACCACCAGAGGAGTAATGTTTCTGGGGATGCCTTAAATTTCTTATGCCCCAAACCAAACTTGTTAGTTTTTCCTTGTAGCTGTTGGAGATTGCCAAAATTTCTATACTTCCAACTTCCTATTTTCCATTAATGGCACCATTATTTTTGTATTCACCCAAGCACGAAAACTGTTATCTTGGATTCTTCTCTTTCCTTATTCTCCTTTCTAATCAACTTCCCAGTCCTGTTTTAACTTAAAAAAATATGTCTATGTCTTTTGTTCTTCCCTCCTTTCCACATTTTATTTCTTCTCTCTTTTCCTTCCCCTTCTTCCCCCCTTCTCCCTTCCTCTCTTTCTTCCTCCCTTCCTATCTTCCTTCCCTCTCTGAGTCTCTCAGTGTCTTTGTCTCTTTCCACAGCCAAAACAAAAGAGCAGAATAGGAGTTTAGTATAATGTCTTCCAAAAATAAATTGGTATTTAGAGTACAACAGTTATTAGTGGGGGTGGGAGGGGCAGGGTGATTAGCCAAGTCAATGAGGGAGGATGGTAGTTCAGTAACTGGTTAGTTTTTAGCTTGTATGAATAGTTACTTAGGGTTGACTCCTGTGTAATTTAGAATCCTACATAAAGATTACCTTTGCTGAGAGTGACTTGAAATTATTTAAGTGAAATATCTTCCTTCCTAAAATATGTGAGCAGACTACTCTCTGACCCACCCACGCTCTGGCTTCCTCTAAAACTCCTTAAAGTCATCAAGAGACTTTTGCCCATATATGCTTTTCTTGGAACTGTTAAGAATACTATAATTCTGCTGTAATTTGGAATATCAGGCTATTGTTTTTTCTATCTCATATAAATGGTCTGTGAGTTCATTTCAGATGCTCTACTCCCAGCCTGACCCTTGATGGAAATTCAGAAATATATTAATTATATTTTGGAGGTTCTAAAAGAATAATGTCAAAGGTGCTCTCTGAATGGTCTAAGAGAGAGGATAGTTGTTCAGTGGTTAGAGCAGAGGGTAGAAATCACCAGACTTAAGGGTCCAGAGCAGCTAGAGGCTCACATGAGCATCATGAAGTTGGGGCTGGTATTGGGTGGAGGGGGAAGGGTTGGCATTGGAAGGGAGAAACAAAGACACAGAAAGGAAAACAGAGACAGTATGGAAGATAGGCTTCATGTGTTTTATGATTCTGCCCATTCTCTTCAACATTTCTTCCATCTCTCTTTCTATAATATTTACATTGTAAGCCCCTGCTCCTTGGTTGCTACATCTCTCCACTCGGATAACTGAATTGGGAAGCCTAACATCTTCCTTTCCTGTTACGATTTAAGAGAACAACATGACTGCGATGTTTTCTGCGGGGGCTAGTCTGTTAGACTAATTTATAGTAGGGTGATACTGGTAGATGATAGTTTAATAGTTTATTCCTCCCAGATAAAATATCTGTATTTTAAAGGGGACCTTCAAAGCATTTACCCAAAGAGTGAACAATGTAAATGAGCTACATTAATCGAAGTGTCCTTCACTAAAATCCTCTTCTATGGCCTCATCATGATGCAGAAGGGGTATATGAGGTGTTCAAGGAGGACTAGCACCTGTGGTGTGAGGGCTTGCTGAACCCTTCTCAGGGCTGCTTTTTTGTTCACCTATCACCCAACTCTCACCTGAGGCTCCGAGAAGCTCTAGCATGCTCAGTGGCCACACCTCAGTAAAACTGTCTCGGTGGCAGACTGGCTAAACCAGATTGAAGGTAACTGACAGGCCTCAAACCTGGTGGTGAGGTAAGGGGATGTCTACCCCAAGCACGTGAAGACTTTCCCCAGTGGAATGGGCAGATGAGAACAATTTGTTCCAGTCGCCATGAAGGGGACTGAAGCAGGAGCTACGGAGTACTTAGCACTTAGTCAGATATTGAAGACACCAAAGCCATCTACTGCACCCAAGGACATCCCCAGTCATTCTGACTTTTGTCCTGCCAGTAGATTTCAATGACTCTGGAAGAGAAAGTGAGGCTGACAACTTCTTGCAACTCTGCTTCACTTAAATCCAATACACACTCGAGTCAAAACATCACCCTGTGATGTCATCGGTCCTCTTCAAAGGCAAAGGACAAACAACAACAATGATGCAGAGGTGATCTGGGGTTCTTGAAGGCTACACCAGGTAGAGCAAACTCGGGCAAGTACTACCAAACTGAAAAGACTTTGAGTATGTCGTTTGCTGAGGACTTATGTGTCCATCACCTGAATACCAGATTAGTTATATTTGGAGAGGCCCTTTACCAGAATGAGCTGGGCCATCGCCGGTTGTCTTGACTCTAATGACTCTGGAGGAGTCAGTGAGGCTGATGACTTTGCACAATTTTGCCTCACTTAAACCCAATTCACACACAAGTCAAGGCATCACCCTCATGACACCATCACTCCTCTTCAGGAGCAAAGGACAAACAACAACCATAGTGAAAAAATTTTCATGGCCACAGGATCACGAAGTCTATCAGTTAAAGGAGAATTCCAGAAGCAGAAGATCTCAAAAGTCATTTAGTTCAGCTTGTTGTTGCACAGAAATCCTCCTTCCAAAGATCCTTGACATTTCATAATCCAGCTTCTTTTTGGAGACCCCCAATGTGGAGAATCTCTTGAGGCTGCCCATTCCAACTTTTTAAAAAAGTTATTACTTACACTTGCCTAAAGTCTGCCTCTTGACAACTTTTATTCATTGTTCCTAGTTGTTGTCCTCCGGCATATACCAGAATAAATCTGACACCTTTTTCCCATGATAGCCCTTCAAATGCTTAAAGACAATTATCACATTCTCCCTCCCATATGAGGATAGATAGAAGGCAATGAGAAATTTAACTGAAGAATTAAATTTCTCATTGCCTTCTATCTATCCTCGTATAGCATGGTTTCCAGTCTTCTCATCATTCTGCTCATCCTTCTCTGATCTGGCTCTAGATGACTGTCAATATCTTTTCTGATTTATGGTGTCTCCTAAATGGGGGTTGATCAGGGCAGAGCATAGCAAGACTAACACATCCCTGTTCTGTATACTTTGCCTCCCTAGAGGCAAAAATAATATAATAATTTGCCTTCCTAGAGGCAAAAAAATATAATAGAGGATAAATAGGAAATAATTAGCAGGGAAGGTACTGGAATTCTGAGGGGTTGGGGAAGGCTTCCTGTAGAAGATGGGATTTTAGTTAGGACTTAAAGGAACCCAGGAAGGTAAGCAGGCAGAGCAGAGGAGGGAGAACATTCCAGGCATGGGGGACAGCCAGAGAAAGTGCCTGAGGGATGGAGTATCTGGTTCATAGAACAGCCAGGAGGCCAATGCCACTGGATTGAAGAATTCATGTCTGCTTTCAAAGTGGTAATCATCAAAGCAATTTGGTACCGGCTAAGAAGAAGAGTGGTGGATCAGTGGAACAGATTAGGTACACAAGACACAGCAGTAAAGGATAATACTAATCTAGTGTTTGAAAAACCCAAAGATCCAAGCTTTGTGGGCAGGGACTCACCATTTGGCAAAAATTACTAGGTAAACTGGAAAGTAGTTTGGCAGAAACTAGGCAGAGACCAACATCTCACACTGTATACCAAAATAAAGGTCAAAATGGGTAAATTATTTAGACGTAAAGAATGATATAGGGGGCAGCTAGGTGATGCAGTGGATAGAGCACTGGCCCTGGAGTCAGGAGTACCTGAGTTCAAATCCAGCCTCAGACATTTAACAGTTACTAGCTGTGTGACCCTGGGCAAGTCACTTAACCCCAACTGCCTTATCAAAAAACAAAAAAAATGATATAAGCAGATTGGGGGACATTGTAAATACAGCATTAATATAATGATGATCGACTCTGAAAGCCATTCTGATCAATGCAATGATCCAAGACAATTTCAAAGGATCCATGATGAAAAATGCTATCCAAATTTGTTTCTTCTTTCACAACATGACTAATATGGAAATATGTTTTACATGATTGCACACATATAACCTATATCAAATTGCTTACCGTTTTAGGAAGAGGGGGGGAAAAGGAGGGAGGAAAGGAGAAAAATTTGGAACTCAAAATTTTGTAAAAATGAATGTTAAAAATTGTCTTTACATATAATTGGAAAACATGAAATACTATTATAAAAAAAGAAAAAATGCTATCCCTCACTGGAAATAGAACTAATAAACTCTGAGTACATATTGAAGAATACTTTTTTTACTTTCTTTATGTTTCTTGCTTTTTATTTTTATTTTTTTGCAACATGGCTAATATGGAAATATGATTTACATGACTTCAAATGTATAATTGATATCATATTGCTTGCCTTCTCAATGGGTATGGGAGAGGCAGGAGGGAGGGAGAAAATTTGGAGCTCAGAATTTTAAAAAAGAATGTTAAAAAAATTTAAAAAATAAAGTTTTCTGTTTTTCTTGTCATCTTGGGGAGGGAGGGAGATAGTTCAAAACTTAAAATGTAACAAAAAAAATTTAAACTGCGAAATTAATACACGTTTGGAGGAAGGTATAAGAAGACTGGAAAGACAGAAAGGGGCTAGATTATGAAGGGCTTTGGATGCCAGACATTTTATATTTGCTCCTGGAGGCAATAGGAAATTTATTGAATAGATGGGGTGATATGATTAGGCCTTCATTTTAGGAAAATCATTTTAGTGGCTAGATGGGGGGGACGTAGATTAGAGTGGGAAGAGACGAGGCAGGCAGACCCCCTGGCAGGCTAATATAGTAGTCCAAGTGTGAGGTGATGAGAACCTGCACCAGAGAGAGCTGTGTCAGATGAGAGAAGGGGTGTAGCAAAGGTAAAATCGACAGGCCTTGACAACAGCTTAGATGTGAGGGGTGAGACACAGTGAGGAGTCTAGGATGATCCTGAGGTTGTGAGCCTGAGGGATTGGGAGGATGGTGTTGCCCCTTACTGTAACAGAGAAAGCAGGAGGTGGGGAGGATTTACAAGGGAAGATAATGAGTTCTGTTCAGAACCTGCAGAATTTAAGTTGTTTACTGGACATCCAGTTTGAGATATCTGAAATGCAGTTGGAGATGTGATATTGGAGGTCAGCAGAGATTGGGGTGGGAAAGGTAGATTTGAAAATTATCAGTATAGAGTTTGAAACCAGAATTAAGTCCATGAGAGCTGATGAGATCACCAAGTGAAGCAGTATACAGGGAGAGGAGAAGAGGGCCCAGGACAGAGCCCTGAGGGATTCCTCTGGATAGAGGGCATGATCTCGGGGAAAGAACACCTGAAGCATAGTACCTACTTCTGTGGCCCATATTTTAAGAAGGGCAGCAATAAACTAAAGTGTACCTGGAGACAATCAACCAAAATTGTGGAGTGCTGAGACACCATGCCATATGAAGAAAATATGAGGGAATTAAGATTATGTAGCATAGAGAAGGGATAATTCAGGAGTGTTATAAATGCAGCTGTCATGTCGAGGGGAGAGTAGAAATTCTCCATCTCTCCCAAGGATGGGCAGCAGATTTGGTTCATTGTTAGGCGCAACTTCCTAACAATTAGAGTTCTTGCCTTCTCCCTGGAACCATGCCAGAAAGGAAGGAGGACAAGCGGAGGCTAGTTAGTTACAGCAGCTAATCCCAAGGCTCTTCTTTGCTCGGTATGCAGGCCAGAAACAATACATGCTCATGTTCAAGTCCATGTGGGGATCGCATTAACGGATCATGCTATACATGTTACAGAAGGAAGACTTGCTATAAACTTCCGGGTGGAGACCAAGACCTTCCACCCAGGCCCATATGTAGCTAAGAATACTGGCTTCAGTTCTTTACCTCTTTGCATTTTTTTTTTCTTGCTCTTAGGTGAAGGAGTACTGAAGACAGACTAGCCTGGGCTATGACCATATGAGAATTGATAGGTTGGAAGACCAGAGGTCCAGGGAAAATGCCAGCAAGGCCTGAGGAATGGCCTGCAGGACCTGGCTCAGCAGGGTCCTGGACCTCCAGAACAACCTTCTGGACCCTGCCCAGGAACAAATCAGATCCAGAAACCAAGACACCATTTTCTAGAGGTACTCTAGCCACTTGACTACCCCAAATTTGGAAGTGAACTTGGTGGCGTAACAACTGTTTTAAGTTTGAGCTCTCTCCTCAGAGACCAAAGCAGCAGAGGGGAGATTGTGCCCCTGGTTAGGGAGAGTGTTTTGTACTTCTGCTCTTGCTATATTCCTTTGGAAAACTTACTTGATATTAATTGGTTAAATGATACTGGATTGATAATGACTATGATATAAGGGAGATACTAACTGTAGTTAGCAGTTAACATTAGAAAAACACACCAAGGGGCTGCTAGGTGGCGCAGTGGATAGAGCACTGACTGAAGTCAGGAGTACCCAAGTTCAGCTGTGGCCTCAGACATATAACACTTACTAGCTGTGTGACTCTGGGCAAGTCACTTCACCCCAAATGCCTCACTAAAAAAACAAACAAAAAAAAACCAAAAACAAAACAAGAAAACACACCAAAGTGGGGACTTGAGGCAATGGAGTTAGCAAAAGATAAAAAGGATAAAAAAGGATAAAAGTGCTCCAGGGCTTATAAGGGTCACTTGTGGGGCTTGTCTGGGATTAAATTGTACACTTCATATTTGTGGGGAACCTCTGGAGAGATTCTTTACCTGGAAATTTAGTTACTGGGTTTCCAAGTTTTAGGATTCACTAGAAAAAAATGTGCCAGTTTTTGTCTTTAATCTCTACTTGATTTGAGACATAGTGTGGTGCTGTGATAGGGTGCTGGCATGGGAATCAGAAAGACCTCAGTTCCAGGCCTTTCTCTGGCACAACTTATGTGACTCTGGGCAAGTCACTTACCTTCTAAATACTCCAAGGAACTGCCCAAGACTATAATTTGCTGAAGGGTTGCCAGCTTGCATTAGTGAAGGGAGTTTTCATATCCAAAGGTCTCCACATTAGAGAAATCTATTGTTTCTTTAAAACTTTCTACCCATCCCTATCCCAGAAAAAAAATGTTTTAGTTACATATTTAGTAAGTGTTGTAGAAACATCTTTGAATTGGAAATCTAGAGACTTGATTCTCATCCTGACCCTGCCACTCACTAGTTGTATGATAAAGGCTGTAACAGCTACAAGAGTTTGGGGAAACCACTTCATTTGACAAATGTGCAAACTACTTTGGGCAAATCAGTTGCCCTCTGTAGATCTCAGTTTCCTTATCTTTAAAACAGAGGTTTGGAGGCAGCTAGGTGGCTCAGTAGATACATCACCTGCCCTTGAATCGGGGGACCTGAGTTTAAATTTGGCCTCAGATGCTTACTAGTTGTGTGACTCTGGACAAGTCACTTAACCCTGATTGCCTCAATAAACAAACAAACAAACAAAGAGATTTTGAATGAGAGAATCTCTAAGTACCTTCCTGCTCTAATATCCTATGAGCCCTCCTCCCTTTTCCCCACACCCATATACCCATACATACAATTATTGAAAGAAATATATCTAAATTTTATTTTTAAAGAAACCCAACAGTCATTTTGGAAACAAATGTTTAAATTCAGCCACTCCATGTAAACACTCATTTGACTGAATTCAGTTGTCCTCCTTCCTCCAAACCCTTCTGCAGATATAAGACCCAGTTACTATGAATACCACAATCCTACCATTATGGTCACAGGGGTTCAGCTGCATTTCACCTATATTACTAAATTGCTTGGGAATACTCAGATGAACAGTAATAATCTAAGTAAAGGCTAAACAGTCTCAATCTATTTCCCTGAGAATTCATAGCAGACAATGAGGAATCACAAAACCATAGAACGTTAGAACCGAAAGCCACTTCAGAGCCCTTTCTCTAAATGAACTGGGTGAAAAGGAATTTTTCATTTTATACCTAAAGGGAAAAGGGAGTCATCCTAACTGCACCTTCTTCATTCCAGGAAAGCATGTTTTGCTGGTGATAGATTCTCCTTAGGAGGGAGAAAGGTTAGCACAACACCTGCTGTCAGAGCCATCAGCAAATTGGGATGATTGATATGGGCTTGGGCTTTGGGTGGATGGGAGGAGTATGTGTTGCTTCCAGGAAGAGGCACCTGGAGTGAATTAGTGAGGCAGTTTGCTATCATCCATTGCAGAACCTGGGGTGCACCAGCCGGGTGGGCCATAGGCAAAATTGTGAAGTAGGCAAATTTGATCTTCCATTCCTCCTTCAGACCCTTTTCGTTTCAGCTTATTCTTTCAGGTCATTCTCCTGCCCCCGCCCCGCCCCTCCCCTCCAGGTGCCCTGTTGCCTTGAGCCTGTCCATCCTTTCCCATCTGGCTGTTCTCAGGTTGGTCCCTGGCTGACTTGTTGGGGCTTGTTATTGTCATGTTTTCCCTAAATGAAACTTTCCTATATTTCATCCCCTATGACCCACAGTCAACTAACTAAACTCACAACAAATTGGTGCCGATAGAGGAGCTCTAGAAGACAACGCCAAGATAACATGCATATTATATTAAAAAAAACAAACCATTTATTATTGACACATTTTGTTTTGACATGGTGGATATTTGCCAAGAAACACCCAAACAATGAATGCTCTTCCCAAAAGTTAACATGTACATTTTAGCTATGGATTTCTGGAGATAATGTTCCTGCTTTTTAAAAAAAAAATTAACCTATTTATGACTATAATGTTGGGAATCTCAAGCCATGGCAGGCAAATGAAGTAGATCAATAGCATGAGAGTATCAGTGTGTGGTAGGGCAGCTAGATGGCACAGTAGATGGAGTGCTGGGCCTGGAGTCAGGAGGACCCAAGTTCAAATTTGACACCGGGCACTTATAAGCTGTGTGACCCTGGGCAAGACACTTAACTCTGTTTGCCTCAGTTTCCTCATCTGTAAAATGATCTGGAGAAGGAAACTGCTAACCACTCCAGTGTCCTTGCCAAGAAAACCCCAAATGGGGTCATGAAGAGTCGGACATGACTAATTGACACAGTAACAAGAACAATCAGCAGGTGGTGTGTTATGATAGGCTCATGGCATGCAGTAAGAGGAGTGGGATCACTCCTCTGAGATGGCCTGAGAAGGAAGGGACTTCAGAGATCATTTAGTCAAACCCCATCATAGGACCTGAAGATCACAGGACCACAGTTTTAGAGCTAAAAGGTACAACAGTGGTTGGTAATCTAGTACAACATTTTCATTTTACAGACAGGGAAACTGAGATCCAGGAAGGCCAAATGACTTGTCCCAAGTCACATAGATATTAAGGGTCAGACCTAGGATTTGAATCCAGGGCCTCTGACTCCAAATCCAGGTCTTTCCCTGCTAAGATGTTGCTGATGTTTTTGTGCAGGTGAGGCCCTTCATTTCTACTCCATTCACATTACTTGTGTATGTGTATATACAAATATGTGTACACATATATGGTACATACGTGTATGCATTCACATATATACATACATGTATTATATTTATACATACATATAAAACTACAGACCTAAACTAATCAGGTTCAGCACTATGTATAGTCAAACTCCAAGGCTATGTATACATACATATATGTGTATTTCATATATACATATAGTATGTATTTACATATATGTATAAGTATGCAAATGTATATATACACATACATACATATCTGTATACATGTATGTATATGTATATTTGGAGTTTGGCTATGCATATAGTTGAACCTGATTAGGAATTTGTCTTTAATTAGGGAAAATAATGTTATATCTCCACAGATAATGAATCATTATGCACATCATAGGCTTTAGGCTTCGTCAGCCTCAAAGATAGACTTTTTCTGTTGTTGGGAGTTATGGCACCCGACGGGTCTCTGAAAGACTGAAGTTGAAAATCAGCCTCAGAGCAATGGAGAGGCTTTCAGGAGTGTGGCTGTTGTTTGTTGTTGTTGGTCCTTCATTTTCAAAGAGGATCAGTGACATCACAAGGGGTGTCTTGACTCGTGTGTGAATTGGATTTCGGTGAGGCCGGGGCGTGCTGGTAAATGTTTAACCGGTTCTCAAAAAATGTACTCAACATATTTTAAGGTTTAATCTGCATCTATTTTTTTCTATCACTTTCTTAAATCTAGACAATTAATAAAAGAATAAATCAAGCCCTGATTTGTAGTGTGCTGACTTGTGAGGTATAATAAACACGCACATTAAAAATATAACAGTTAGACCTGGAGTGCCAGTTATAGCTAGTCCCAATAACACCCTCGCTGGTGACCATGAGCCAGCTGCAACCTAGGACAGACAAGGTAATACGCAGGAGATGAGGTGGAAATGACACCATTGAAGACATGTATGACCGAAATAGAAGATCGATTAGTCACACATAATCAGTGAATGGCTGCATGCTCCACTAGAATCCTTGAAATGTCATGAGAACCCTAGGAAGGCTGCAATCCTATTGGATGGCTCCTATGAGGTGAACTTATGGACAGACATGGTCAAGGGTTGTATAGTATGGGCAATTACGGATGGTCCAGGATCCGCATTGTTGGAGAGAATACCTACTTTGATGAGCACACACATCCATTGCAGAAATGTTCCCCTTGAAGGGTCAACAAAGCACAGGTGGGTCATTTTGTGACTATTTACTTATACACACACACACACACAAATAGAAAATATAAATATTTGAATTCCACTAAACAACCAATTCTTTTGAAAAACAGCTATTTGATGAAATGCTATGCATTTGAAAAATAATGAATTTTACCAAATTCAACCTCTGCCAATCCCCCAAACTCCAGTTTTTTAGAAATAGACACTGCCTGTGTATCCAATAACTTCTTATGTAGATACTTGGGAAGCAGAGGCTTGATCATCTTTTGACACCCACTATAACAGGACTTGCAGTTAAAAATTGAAGTGGCTCAGCCTGTGTAAATGGCAAGCCCACATTTTCAGATAAGCAACTAGTGGAGCAGTGTATAAAGTACTGGACCTGGAGTTGAGAAGACCTGAGTTTAAAGCCTGCCTCAGACTCTTAGTTGTGTGACTCTGGTCAAGTCACTTACACTCTCAGTTTCAGTTTCCTCATCCCTAAAATGGGGATAACAATAGCATCTATCTCACATGGTTGTCGTGAGGATCATGTGAGAAAACGTGTCTCAAAGCACTTTGCAAACCTTAGAGGTCTGTGTAAATGCTAGCTATTTTTACTATTGCTATTATGAAGGAGACTGACACCAGAACAGGTTATATCACCCACCTGAAGCTAGTGGGGAACTATACTCTTGTTTAGGAGAAAAGACCTGGCACGATGTGAGGTGACCATTGAGATATCCGGGCAGCAGCCTTGAGATGAAACCACAAAATGAGGTATGTGACAGCTTGGTACCCTCTATCCATAAACAAGTTGAATCCTGAAAGAAGATAGGAGATGCCTTATCAGCATAAGGATAGAAAGTAGACCTGGCTGGAAGCCAAGGTGGAGAGTCATGAGAATAAAAGGAAGGTGTTCAAGGGCCAGGCTGCCATCAGAGGGCACCAACGTCAGACAGACCTGGTGCTGCTCTGAAGGCGGCTTGGGTCAGAGGTCTGGAGGTATTTTCCTCCTCTCCTGAGGCTTACAAGCAGCACCTTGTGTTCTACTGACTGTCCTGGGGCCTGGGGAACACTTGGAGTTTGGATTAAGTGACTTAGGAAGACTACTTTTCTACAGAAAGCATTTAGGATTTTCCTTCTTGTAACAGGCAGACATGAAAGTCACTTTTGCCAGGTGATTTGTGGTCTGGCTCTGTGATTTAGCAACTCTCCACTAGATGCTACACCAAGACCAGCAAACCTTTAATGAAATCCAATCAGGTTTAAGTGTTTGGAAAGCTAGAATGCAGCCACCACTGAAAGTAAACATTAGTTGGAAGTCTGCTGAGGTTTTTTGTTTTGTTTTGTTTTTTTTTTACATTCAGGCCTTGAGAATGAGTCATGAAGTCCAAAGCTCTGTGGTAGTTTTCAGATGGATTTGTACAACATAATTACGTGGAATGGCTCATAAAACCATTTACAGTACCTGGAATGAAGGGAACCTAATCAACCGGCTTTTCCTGCTCCAGCTTTCTCTGTAAGCCGAAGTCACACATTCTCTGGAACTTTCCACTGTTGCTTCAAAAGGGGAGGACTGAATTCTCCCTGTATTCTGTAAACTTGCTGCAGGCGAACAGTGGGCATGTACATCACACAGATCTGGTGCTGTTTGTGGGGTGGCTTATCACTCAGGTTATATCACCTGGTGAAATGGAAAGAGGGTTAAATGTGGAGCCAGAGGATCTGAGTTCAAATCCCAGCTCTGTTATTCACTACCAGTATGATCATGGATCAATCCGTTAACATCCTCTGGACCTCAGTTTCTTTATCTGTAAAATGACGGAGCTTAACTTGCTGATCACTTCCGTCCCTTTCCATTCTACATCTACCCTTTTATCTGAGGCTCCAAGGTGCTTCTAAACCACTTGAGCCTCCAGTCAACAAGCTTCAATGTTTTAACACACAAAAGGTTATACTAATACGATCCAAATATAATCAGATGAAAAGCTGATCAAATTATTTTGTCTACAGGATGCCAAAGCACCAAATTGATGGTTTTTTTCACTGAATCAAGTAGATTTCTTTCCCTGCTGATGTTTTTTGAATAAACTACTTGATTTGCCATTGTGTGATCATAAATCAAAGATGCTTATCCTAGTATGCTATCCTGTAACAACTTTCACCTTATGAAGATAGCCTCATGTGGAGCAGCAGCACGGTACAGTGGAAAAAATACTGAATTTGGAGTCAGAGGACCTGGGTTCAAAACCCGGCTCTGGTTTTGAACCATTACCTAGGTAACGTCTCTTTGTTTTTAGTGGGTTTCAATTTCTTCATCTACAAAATAGTGAGGTGGGACCGGTTGACCCCCGAGGTCTTTTCTAACTCAAAAATCTATATTCTCCATAATCTATAATCCTCTGAAGTACGATACTATGATGACTACTGAAAGAAACCAAAATGAGATTTAGAATATCTGGTGAATTTATTTCATGACAATCATGGTCCACAATTTCCGTGGATTCTCTATGGAAAATAAGGGAGAATCATAATAAATAATAATCACAATCATATTTCTAGAGCTGGAAGGGGCCTCAGAGGCCATCCAATCTAATCCTCTCTTTTGCGGAGGAGGAAACTGACACCTCGGAGGTTAAATGATTTGCCCTAGGTCACAAAGATAATGCCTGGAAGGTAGGATTCAAACCCAGGTCCTCTGATTTCAGAGCCAGTAAGTTTTCTACACTATCACACCGTTTCAATAAGTTGACATTTGAAACTTTGAAAAGAGTATCCACATTAATGGGCACTCCTATGCATACAGAGGAATGATTTACAGTAAGTACAAGAATGATTTGCAAGCTTTCTTTGTTGGGCAAACCTCTAAGGCTTTGTTAGGCTGAGAGCTAGTTACCTGGTTCCTCTAAACTCTGTCAGAAACTCTGATCTTATTAATGTTTCCATTTCACTCAAAATGCCAGCCTGACATAAAAATCACCAAAAGACTCATTTTTTAAATTTTCCTTCAAAATTCTCCTTTTCAGATGGGAATTCACCAATACCCTGAATGTGAAATGATCACTTCAAATGACTGCTCACTTTCGTCCCACTGCAGGAAATATTTTTTTGATGTGTGTATAAAAGGGAAAGCTGGTTTGATTAATTAACCCTACTATTTGTGTTAGTTTAAAAAAAAAAACAAAACAAAAACAACATGGTACCATTACATGGTCTGTCCCATAGAGAAGATGTTTACATATATATGAATATATATAGTTGTTTATTTCTAGTGAAGGTTCTATAACTATTACCTGATGAAAGTGGCATGAAGTATAATAATAACAACGCACAACTCGTATTTCTGTAACACTTTATACTTTCCTCCCAAAAGGCTGCAAGGTATTGCAAATATCAGGAACTTGAATCAAATTGCCCAAAGTCTCAGAGCTTACGGGTGTCACTAATGGAACTAGAACCCAGGGTTCCTGCTTTAGAATAAGAGACCTTCCTACAAAACTGGATTGAGAGTTAGGAAACCTGGTTCTAGTCCTAGCTCTTCTACTAACCATTTGGGTGAATACCTTCTCTCTGGGTCTCAGTTTCCTCATCTGCAAAATGAGTGGGTTGGACTGGGTGATCTCTTAGCACCTTTTCAGTTTTATTATTCTATGAAGTATAAATGTAGGTCTTGATGAAGAAGAATAAAGGAATTGTTTGCTTTAAAGCAGGAACAGTTTCATTCCTCAGTTCCCCTTTCAATTTTTATGTTCCTTTCTTCTTTTTTCTCTGGTCATACTTCTCAGTGGGACTGGATGGAAGATCCATGAGCTGCTGAAAGCAGCAAAAAGAGAAAGCAATTTTCTTTTAGTGTTAAATGGACCATCTGATGATGGATAACCAGCAAGGCGCTTGGGTTTTTTTGTTTCCTTGTTGAATGTTTGGCTAATTGATTATAAGACTGGTATCTTGGTGACAGCATGAAATAAAAAGGATGGGCTCTTGGATGTCCTTCCCTTTCAGCTGTGAGAATTTGAATAGAAAGCTATGGGGGGGGGGGGGGAGAGAAGAGAGAGAGGAACATCTTTCATGTCCTTCTAGTCGCTGAGAGAAAATTCAGCTCAGTACTGCCAGCTATGTAATGGAATATGGAATTATCCTTAAATGTGGCATTTCCCTGACCTCTTTCAGGCTGTGGTGTTCCTCTTAGCACTATTTTTAAAAATGTCTGTTGGAAAAATACAGGAGGTTGATGGAAGCAGCAGGATAAAAACAGCAGTTTCATAACGCCTGGAATATTTGGATACCATTTTAAGTAGATTTTTCTTAAACAGATGATTTTAAAAACTCAATGTCAGCGGCACTTGAAAGAGAGGTAACTTTAAAAGAAGAGATAAGCCCTATGGGGAGAGAGGAGGAGAAGGAAGGTCCATAAGAGAGATGATGAAATAGCCCAGGCCAAAAGTCATGGGGAGATATCTGACTTAGGGTGGTAGCTGCCTGTGTGAGGGAAGAGAAGGGGAAAGACGTGAAAGATGTTTGAGAGTAGAAAGGACAAACAGAATTGAGAAAATTTTTTCAATTAATTGAATATTGGGTGGGGGATGAGGGAGAGAGAATGTATAGATAGTCAAGATTAACTCTTGGGTTGTGAACTTAGGCCACTGATAGGATGATGTCTTACATATAAATAAGAGGGTCAGATTTGGAAGATAATGTGAGTTCTGTTTTGAACATTTCAGCATTGAGATGCCACAAAGAAGCTAAATATTTTTAAAATTTGCATCATTTTCTTTAATAGAGAAATAGCATGGAGTAGTAGATAGAGAACTGGCCTCAGAATAAGGAAAAACCTAGGTTCAAACCTAACCTCTGACGTATTCTGGCTATGTGACCCTGAACAATTTTCTCAATTTCTCAGTTTCTTTAGGCAACTTTTTGGGGGGAAGTCAGGGAGGCAATCGAGGTTAAATGACTTGCCCAGGGTCCCACAGTTGGTAAGTGTCTGAGGTCACATTTGAACTCACATCCTCCCAATTCCAGGGCCAGTTACTCTATCCACTGCACCACCTAGCAGCCCTTAGGCAACTTTCTATTCTTTTTTTTGGGGGGGGGTAGGCAATGGGGTTAAGTGGCTTACCCAGGGTCACACAGCTAGTAAGAGTCAAGTGTCTGAGGCCAGATTTGAAATCAGATCCTCCTGACTCCCGTGCTCTCTCCACTGCGCCACCTTAGCTGCCCCCATCTTTCTAAGGCCATAAGTTACAGAGTTGGTATCACCCTGCGTGGGTGGGAGGAATTTCTTCCTCTGGGAATTCCTTTTATCAATGAATTCAGAGTTCTAGTCCCTATTTTAAAAATTAAAAGAGGTTGGAAAATAACATCAAGGAATTCCTTATATCAATGAATTCAGAGGTCCGGTCCTATTTTAAAAATTAAAAGAGAATGGAAAGTAACATCTGAGAATTCTCTGGCAATGAATTCAGAGGTCTAGTCCCTATTTTAAAAACTGAAGGAGAATGGAAGGCAACATCTCTCATAACGGCAGTTAGGGAATAAATTTGTAACCAGCCATCACACAGAGAACAGGTGAAATAGTGAAGGCTCTGGGGAAAAGCTATGAATCTCTTTAGTAGAGGACCATAAGATATACCAACTAATAATTCCATTTTCCTAGCCTACCTTTTATTATGTGATTTATTTGAATGCAATATCAGAGGCAGGGTTACTCCCCAGGAGCCAGTAATAACACTTTAAAGACGTTATTCTCTTTCTTCCCTTCCCCCTGCTCCCCCATCATGATGGTTGCTCCAGGTTTTCAACCTTCATCCAGAAGCCTGGCCTATGTCTTAATTTGACCCAGTATTTTCAGTAGGGTTGCTCCTTTCTTCAAGCTGGTCTCAAAGCATTAAGAATGAAAAGCAGAGGGATGACTAAAAAAGGATGCTGGCTGTGAAAGCTTTGCCAGATGGTCTAATATCCATGTCTTTTCAGTAAATTCCTCTCAAACATATGTACACATACAAATACGCCTTCTGTTGGAGGCAAAGAAGTAATCTTCTAGCATAATAACCTGAAAAAAATTTGCTGTAGTATGAAATCAAAATCCAGTTCTCTGGTAGAGAGCCGATCTCCAGAGAAGAGAATTTTGTTATTTCCATGAGATTTTATTAAATGGATTACAATATTCCACAAGTCCAATTGTGCCCTGTCATCAAACCAAACAGCCCTATGTATCATGCATGGTTAGGCTGTAAGGCAGCTATTAGTCCTACACCCCAGTACCAGGGTAATAAAGGGGTCCCTTTGTACATTTTTCTTAGGTTTGGTATTTATTTCTATAAATACTTGTTGAAAATGTACTCCACATTTATTCATTCATTCATCAAGAATTTACTAAGCACTTGTTATGTGCAAGGCACTCTGCTAGCAGTCAGAACACAAAAATATTTAGACATTGTCCTTGCTTTCAAGGAGTTACAATCTAGTCAGAACCAGGTCTGAAGCATTAGCCTGCCTCCTGAGCTTCTTTGTTTCCCTCAAATCACTCTCCAGATAGTGTCACCTTTCCTTGTCCTCTACTAGAGTCCAATAGGGCTTTCCTTGGCAACATGGCACAATAATGCTACTTGTATGAAGGGCCCCGAACAGAGAAGATATATATGCAACCACCATCCAGAAAACACACACACATACACACACAATCCCTGGAGCATATTTTCAAAATGAGGGAGTACTTAAGATCAGAGGATCTTAAATCTAGGGCTTATATCTAAAAGTCATCTGGTCCAACTCATTCATTTTTATAGATGAGGAAACTTAGATTTGCCCAAAGTCACTTGGGCAATAAGCTGCAATGAGTCACAGAAAATTTAGACAGAAGGAAGAGACCCCAGGAATACTGAGGACCACCAGTCCTTCATTGGTTCGTATATTGGAGAACCTTTTCAGCCCTCTTGTGATTTTCAGCTTCCCCTGACTACACTTCATCCTGTTCATCACTGCAGAATGTTACTCAGTGTAGATAACACCAATGGCTCACTATCAAACAAGACCATCCTTAAATAGAACAGGGTTAATTACCATCCCTTTTTACTCAGCTCTCCCAACACAGAACTGGTACCGATGCTTCCCAAAGTCTCTCTTTCTATGCAGCTCATTCCCTGGCTTCTGCAGGACGATGACCTCACACTTCTTTCCCCAGTCTTCCAATGATGCACAGATGACCCAGTTCACCTTGGTGTCGTTCAGTCATTTTTTCAGTGGTGTCCAACTCTTTGTGACCCCATTTGGGTTTTCTTGGCAAAGACACTGGAGTGGTTTGCCATCTCCTTCTCCAGTGCATTTTACAGATGAGTTAACTGAGTCAAAACAGGGTGAAGCGACTTGCCTGGAGTTACCCAGCTAGTAAGTGTCTGAGACCAGATCTGAGCTCAGAAAGATGAACCTTCCTGACTTCAGTGCCAGCACTCTATACATTGTACCACCTAGTTGCCTATCATCTCAGCTTAGGGGGGGCTAAATTACTCCTAAAACCAATATGCATATAGTTTTTACTGAACTTCCTCCTCCATTACAGTCAGCTCCTAATGTTATCTGTACTTCTAAGTGAAAACGAAAACAGTCAGCACCCTCAGAAGTTCCCAACAAACACAAATCTCCCTAAGCAAAGCAGAAAAAGAATAGAAAACTGAGTCACCCAACCAGCAAATATTTATTGCGTGCCTACTTTATGTTCAGCACCGTCCTGAGTTTTAGGGGTATGATCCTTCTAAGTTATGATTTCTTCTCTCAGGGCCATCACCATCTATTTGGACAAAAAGCATTATAGGTCTCCTGCTGGGCTGGATTAGCCCAGGGCTCTGTGAACACGTATTGTGCTTAGTGCCTGTACCATATTAGTGAGTACTTGATTATGTAAGGTTGTTTTTTTTCATTTTCTAGTTATTTCATGTATACAAGTCTGCCTTCCTAATTAGGCTGTAAACTCTTTTTTTGTTGTTTTGTTTTTTGGTGAGGCAATTGGGGTTAAGTGACTTGCTTAGGGTCACACAGCTAGTAAGTTTCAAGTGTCTGAGACCAGATTTGAACTCAGGCCCTCCTGACTCTAATGCTGGAGCTCTATCTGCTGCCCCATGTGTAAACTCTTTAAAGCAGAGGTTCTTAATCATTTTTGGTGACATAGACCTCTTTAGCAGTCTAGTAAAGCCTATGGATCCCTGCTCAGAATAGTGTTTTTAAATGCATAAAATGAAATACATAGGATTATAAAGGAAACCAATTATATTGAAATTCAATTATAAAAATATTTTTCAAAATTAAAAAAAAAAACCAAGTTCATGGACCTTAGTAGGGTAAGGACTACTTTTCTCCTTCTCTTGTATGTCTAACAACATACAAGACAGAGTTGAGTACATAGTGAGTATATAACATCTGGTGATAGATTAATATGGATTATGTGCCAAACCATGAAGTTCTCCTTCCTACTGCAGTACACTCAGAAAAATATGTGGCCTCTTGGATTTTTGTGTTCTATCCCAAAATCCTGGCCCTAGTTATGGCTCTGATTATCTTATCTAGATCTAGTTGAAATGTATCTACCTTATACAGCTGGGCAGCTAGGTGACAGAATGGATAGACCTGTAGACTTGGAGTCAGGAAGACTCACCTTCCTGAGTTCAAATCTGGCTTCAGATCTGGCCTTACTAGCTGTGTGACCCTGGGCAAGTCACTTAATCCTGTTTGTCTCAGTTTCCTCATCTGGAAATTGCAAACCACTTCAGTATCTTTCCCAAGAAAACCCCAAATGGGGTCATGAAAAGTGGGACATGACTGAATAACAACATGTACCTCATGCTATTCCTTGGGAATCAGGTCATCTATAGAATACTGAGGTAAATGAAGTCTGGCCTAAGCAATCTAGTTACTTCAACCACTTTCCACTAAATCTGAGTGCTGGAGACAAGCAATTCTACTGTTGAACAATTAATTATCCATCAAAGTGATCAAGTTGACCAGCCTTGACTAACCTGGCCTTAGATAACCTGGACTGATTATATTCTTGTTGGGCCACTAAGTTATCATTAACTCATTTCTGCATTTACAACTCAGTGCTGGGCCTGGAGTCAGGAAGACTCATCTTCCTGAGTTCAAATCTGGTCTCAGATACTCACTAGCTGTGTGACCCTGGGCAAGTCACTCAACCCCATTTGCTCCAGTTTCCTCATCTGTAAAGTGAGCTGGAGAAGGAAATTGTAGAACTCCTCAGTATCTTTGCCAAGAAAACTCCAAATAGGGTCACAAAGAGTTGGATGCAACTGAAACAACCAAAAACCATGAGCAAGGCACTGAGAGTAATACAAACAATCTTATGACTATGACTTGTGATTTGTGCCAGACATAGTCTATGTATCTTTGTGAATTGGGGTACAGATAAACCCTGTACTGTATTGATAATAAAGATTCCCCTCCCAGCCCCTCCCTGCCCCTGCACGTGCCATGATTAAAAGCATGGACCAATACAGAAATACGGCAACACGTTGGATGTGAAGTTATTGTGAAAATTTGACAATAAAGCACCATTAGGTCATGCTAGTCGAGACCAAGGGGACCAAGCCTGCAGATATCTGACGATACGAATCAGAAAATGTGAAGCTTCCCTGTACAGCCACATTGGTGTAGTATTTTATGCTTTTCAATGTGCTTTTATTTCCCTCTCTTTTTATGTCCACAAATAACCCTGTGGGCTAGGTAGGACAGTTATTGATAACAGCCTGACTAGACTGCACTCCTCCCGCAGAGAGGAGGTGAAAGGTCTACAGAAATAGCTAGAATGATGAATAGAAAGAAGTTCATATGTTGCTGATGTTTGTCAATGTCAGAATAACAAAAAAAATTAATTATATTTTAAAAAATAAATTGAGATTTATAAAAGAATGACTGATAGATCCATGAATGCCTGAGTACAGCCTCTTCCCATCCCACCCCATCCCATTAAAGAAACTCTACCATCCTTTGTATACATTTATTTAGGTTACCCAAGCTGGTTATAGGAAAGGCCCATCAGGTCTGTTTGTACATTTGAAAAGGATCTAGGCTGTTTTCTGTGTAACAGTGTTACCTCCAATCTGCTTGGCAGCTCTAGTGATACTTAACCTAATAATTGTGGATAGGAGCAGGTTTTCCCGGACCTACTCTGTGCTTCTCTGTCCCTGCCTCCCAAGGACCAGAACAGACAGCTGAGAAATTGGGTGGCCAATGGAATTGATTAGAACATGTATCCTTTTTTATGTGTACCAGTGATGGTAGGTCTACATAGATTATAAGATCATGGGTTAGAAGGGACATCAAAATCCATATATCCTCAACCTTTTTGTTTCATAGATGTGGAAACTAAAAGCCAGGGAGGTTAGAGGACTTTGCCCAAGGTCACAATTCTTGCCCATTGGAGTTTACGCTCTTCTAGATCACTTAGTGAATTAACAAACAAAATTGCCAGCTAATGACTTTGTGTTAAATACCTAGGTACTGTCATCTTCTGAACAACTCCTTTGGTACAAGGAGATCTATGAAAAACAGGTTCCCACATTTCTAGGATTCACTTTTCTGTGGACACTTGGTGAGGGAAGAGCCTGAGAAGTGGGATGTGAATAGAGGTCTTCTTACTCCAGGCTAGTGCCATCAATAAACTCCATAGAGCAGGGGAGTTTAATCCGGGGTCCATGAATTTGTCTTTTGTTTTAGTATTTCGGTAATTATTTCAATGGGGCAGCTAGGTGGTTGCAGTAGATAGAGGGCTGGCTTGGAGTCAGGAAGACCCGAGTTCAAATCCAGCCTCAGAAACTTACTAGCTGTGTGACAATGGACAAGTCACTTAGCCCTATGTGCCTTGGTTTCCTCATCTATAAAATGAACTGGAGAAGGAAATGGCAAATCACTGCAGTATCTTTGCCAAGAAAATCCCAAAAGGGGTCATGAAGAGTCAGACACAAATGACTAAACAACAATCTATTTAAATATGACTGGTTTCCTTTGTAATCCTCTTTATTTTATTTTATGCATTTTATTATTTTTTTTGTGAGGCAGTTGGGGTTAAGTGACTTTCCCAAAGTCACACAGCTAATAGGTGGTACGTGTGAGGCCGGATTTGAACTCAGGTCCTCCTGAGTCGTGGGCCAGTAATCTATCCACTGTGCCATCTGGCTGCCCCTATTTTATGCATTTTAAAATATCATTCTGAAAAGAAATCCATAGGCATCACTAGATTGCCAAAGGGGTCTGTGGTACAAACTCTTTGCGACAACTACGTTTCTATACTTAGTTTTAAGTAGTGTGTGGCTATATTTCTATTGCTTGAGATATAGAATAGAACTAGTTTAAGTATTGTTGAGTTTTTTGTTTTTTGGTTTTTTTTCTGGTAAAGATATGAGGAAACTGAGGTCCAGAGAGGTTAAGTGATTGCCCACAATCACATAACAATCCCAGTTCTGCTACATATTCATTATGCCCTTTGGTAAGTGCCCAACCTTTCCACTTCCTCCTTTGTAAAATGGGGATGATAATATTTGTACTGTTATATCAGAAGCCTGTCCTGAGGATCAAAGAAGATATTGAATAGAAAGCATTTCATAACATATAAGAAGTGGTATGTGTCAGATGATAGAACAGGGACTATAACCTGTATTCTTTTGACTCCTATTCAGGTGTGTATAGATAAATATTTAACAACCAGCTCTAAGAAAAATGTATAACATACCCACTTTTACATTTAATTTGAATTATTAACATTTTTTCCATTACTTTCTTAAGTCTAGACAATCACAAAACAATAAATCAAGCCCTGATTTGTAGCTTTGTCAATTTTAAAGGTATAAATAGGTCGCTAGGTGGCGCAGTAGATAGCGTGCCATGCCTGGAGTTAGGAAGACTCATCTTTCTAAATTCAAATTTGACCTCAGATATTTACTAGCTGTGTGACCCTGAGCAAGTCACTTAACCCTGTTTGCCTCAGTTTCCTCATCTGTAAAATGAGCTGGAGAAGGAAATGGCAAACCACCCCAGTATCTTTCTAAGAAAACCCCAAAATATGGTCATGAAAAGTAGGACACAACTGAAAAACAACTGAACAACAACAAAGGTATAAATACTCCCACTAAGAATTTAACAATTGGTTCCACCAGATTGCTAAGAAGTGCTTCCAACAAGCTTGATTCTTCCCAGTGTCTAGCTTGAGGCTGAGCACAAGGTAAGTGCCCAATAAATATCTGAAGTTTATATGATTGATGAAGTGTTGTGAAACACCAATAATTCACTTCTATAGTTTTTCAAATTTGGGCATCATTAAGACATTGGAATCCAGGGTGGGCTGGGGTGGGGGTGGTGTTGTTCTACATAGTAGCCTGGGTGGGTGGAAGACCAGGAGAAGAGGCAGTGTCCTTGGTTCCCTTGAGGAGGAAATGTGTTCTTGGGATGGTTGGCGCCCTGGGGCAAAGCCCTATTTGTCCCATACTGATTACAGTTGTCTAATCCAGGGGTGGGGAACCTGCAGCCTGAGGCCACATGTGGTCCCCTAGGTCCTCAAGTACTGCCCTTTGACTGAATCCAAACTTCACAGAATAAGTTCTTTTATTAAGGGGCTGGACCCACAACCCTCTGATTTTGTAGATGAGGAAACTGAAGGCCAGAGAGGTGAAGGGACATACCTGATGTCCCACAGCTAATTATTTGGCAAAACCAGGATTAGAACATAAGCCTCTTTACCCCCAGCCCAGTAATCACCCTACTCTCATCATACGATCTTCTGAGACAATATTTATTCAAAAATACTCTTTTTCACTTATGCTAATACTGTAGATTACACCTTATATAACACATAAGGGTTCGCAAAGTGTTTTTCAAATGTTACTTGTCTAAGAAATGTACACACACAGAAAATCTCACTTTTCTAGATGTGAAAACTGAAGGATCTGAGAGGTTCAGTGACTTGGCCAGAGTGTGCATTCAAACCCAGGGCTTCCTAATTCAAAGCCTGGGTGGGTGGAGGATCAGGAAAAGGGGCAGGCAGTGTGGTCCCCTTGAAGAACAAATATGTCCCTGGGATATTGGTGCCCTAGGGCAAAGCCATGTTATTCCATACTAATTAGAGTTCTGTCTAATTCAACCCCCTCATTTTACAGATAAGGAAACTGAAGAGGTGAAAGTCTTTCCATTTATTCTACCACATTTCTAACTGTCATCATCAATAACAACAAAAATTTCAAGTGCCAACGTTGCATGAGGCATTGTGTGAAGCAATGGGACACAAAAACTCCCCCTGACTTTCCCTTCTGTGGGTCTGAATGATCGAGCTTTGTCTACAGCTCTTCTCCACCCCCCACCCCCACTGTGTCAGCCGCTGGCCTCATCCGCAAAGCTTTTCTGAGTTAAATTTCTGCCGCAGTAGCCGCACACTAAAAGCCATTCATGTGAAACTCTATTATCCAACCCACAGGTACACCTCAGTGAATTGGTGTCGATGTAATTAGGTGTTTTTGTTTCCAGTCTATGAGGATTTCCTATGACTAACTCTGCCCCCTAGCTGGTAATCTCAATGAAGATGCACTATTTTGTGTGGTTATTGAAGCTAAAGATTATTCTGCTTTGTCCCACAGGACACATTAAGACAGACACAAGTGCTCTGTCTCCTACATTCCTAATAGCTTTCTTTGGTTTATTGGCTGTTTAGGGTCCTACCATCTTCAGTTCTGCCTGAAATAGAGAGCTCAACATTCAGTCCCTTCCCCAGCAATAACAAAGCCAGTGTTTGTGTGTACAGATATACCAGGGTAGAGACAAAAAAAATTAAATAAATAACATATCTTATACCAGCAGGTGTTTTCAACTCCCAGGAGGAAAAGAAATGCTAGATCTTTGCTCTTTCCACCTTATCTATGTATTTCCATCTAGAAATACCATTTACCACCTGAATGTTACTGCCAACCTTTGCAACCTGTTCTCTGGAAGGTGAAAGAGTTGTGAGCCCATTTCAGTTCTTGGGGATACTTTCTGTACTCATTCCATTCATTTTTTTCCCCTGTAAGTAGGGATAAGGGGATAGAGCTTATTAATGGCCTCTTCTACCATGCCTCAAGTGGCTTTGGGTGGGGAGAAGATAGGGTGCTGTTCAGCTTTAAGGATGTGGGAAGCACTTATTGTAAAAGATTTTTGCTTCTGTTAAATGGTAATGTATTTTGACATTTTCCCCTTGTGGACTATCCTTAGGATTAGAACACAGAGTTGCAGGGAAGCTGAATTATTGTACTTATCACTAAGGACAATGCTAAGGACTCTGGCATTCAGAGATTGAAAGACACTCTGAAGTACACAGTGATGTTAAGAATATGGTGGGTTTTTTAGTCTTCATTCATTTGCACATAGAACAGCTAAATACATTTGAAAGAATACAGGTCCAGAAATATTGTGATCAATTAACTAGCAAGTATTTGGTGTCTGCCTATTATAAGTTCAGAACAGTGTTAGGTACTGTGGGAAATATAAAGAATAGAGGCAGGGAAAAGCAATGGAAAACAGACAGTACCATCTGCCATCTTACCTACTTAGGTATAACCTCCAGCTATGCCCATCACAACTCATCTATAGCTTCTTATCCTTTGAGACTCTTGTCCATTTCTTCCTGTAAATCCTCCAAAGGGAGATCACTAGGCATATATTTTGTTTCCTGATTTTTATTATCACAAATAATTCTGCTATGAGCATTTTTGTAAATAGGAGTTATTTCTGATTGTCAGTAACATCCTTGGGACACAGTCTTAATAGTAGAATCTCTGGATCAAGTGGTATGAATAAATCCATAACTTACCCTGCATAATTCCAAATGTTTTCCTGAAAGATTGAACCCATTTATAGCTCTACAAGTAATTTTTCACAGCCCCTCCAGCAATGAATTTTCCCCACTTTTATCATCTTTACTACTTTGTTGATTGTGAGATAATGATACCTCAGCATTTTTTCAATTTTTGTTTATCTGATATTAGAAATTTTTAACATTTTTGAGGGTTTGACAGTTTGTATTTCTTCTTTTGGAAGCTACTTAAGCAGTTAATCAACAAATGTTTATCAAACACCTATTCTGTTCCAGGTACTATGCAATGTGCTGGGGATACAAATGAAAAAGTGAGTTGTGGCATTCAAAGAACTTACATTAAGTTGCTTGCTAATATTCCATTTCACAGTTTTATGCAGCAATACTACTCATCATCTTACACTGTCTCTCTTCGTTGTAATGCTTTACAAATTTGTTGGTACTTGAAAATGATATTGAGTTTGGCTGCCATGACTCAGCCTGACTAGCAAGTAAAGTGCTTGCTGATTAAGATGATTTCTGGGATCTTTTGGCCTCTTTTTTGTGGTGACTACTTTACCAATTAGACTTCTATAAGAAATAGTATTAGAATTCACTATTTGACAAAAACTTCTGGGAAAACTGAAAAGCAACCTGGCGAAAACTAGGCACAGATCAAAATCTCACAATATATACCAAAACAAGCTCAAAATGGGTACATGATTTAGACATAAAGGATGATGTCATAAGCAAATGAGGAAAAAAAATTTGCTAGGTGGCTCAGTGGATAGAGCATTGGGCCCGGAGTCAGGAAGACCTGAGTTCAAATCCAGCCTCAGACACTTATTAGTTGTATGACACTGGGCAAGTCATTTAACCATGTTTGCCTTAGTTTCCTCATCTGTAAAATAAGCTGGAGAAGGAAATAGCAAACCATTCTAATATCTTTGCCAAGAAAACCCCAAATAGGGTCACTAAGAGTCAGACACTGCTGAAATGATTGAACAACAACAACAAAAAAAGGAAAAAAAAAATTACTTGTCACTATGAATAAGGAAAGAGTTCATGACCAAACCGAGACAGAGAGTTTTACAGGCGGTAAAATGAATAATTTTAATTACATATAATTATAAAGTATTTGCACCAATAAAACCAATACACCCAAAAGAGTAAGAAAAGTGCCTTTCCCCCAAGATGGCGCCAAAGGCGAAGAAGCAGTTGTCTCCCCCAAGACAGAAGCCAAGTGCAAGGCCTTGAAGGCCAAGAAGGCAGTGTTGAAGGGTGTTCATAGCCAAAATGAAGAAGATCCAAACATCCCCCACCTTTCAGTGACCCAAGACACTAAGACTTCAACAGCAGTCCAAATACTCTCAGAAAAATGCCCCTCGGAGGAACAAGCTTGACCACTACGCCATCATTAAGTTTCCCTTGACCACTGAGTCTGCATGAAGAAGATTGAGAACAACAACACCCTCATCTTCATTGTGGATGTCAAGGCCAACAAGTATCAGACCAAGTAGGCAGTAAAGAAGCTGTATGACATTGACATGGCCAAGGTCAACACACTGATCTAGCCTGATGGAGAGAAAACCTATGTCTGACTTGTTCCAGATTCTGATGCTTTGGATATTGCCAGCAAAATTGGAATCATCTAAACTGGGTCCAGCTATCCCAATCTACCTATAACAAAAAGTTTTCCAGTAAAAAGAAAAAAAGAAGAAGAAAAGCAAGAAACTGGGGAAAAATTTCTACCAAAAGTTTCTCTGAAAAAGGAAATTTCTCAAATACATAGAGAATTGAATCAAATTTATAGATAGAAGACCCCTTCTCCAATCGATAAATAGTGAAAGGATATGAACAAGCAGTTTTGAGAAGAAATCAAAGTTATCAATAGTCACATGAAAAAATTCTCTAAATCATCATTGATCAGAGAAATACAAATTAAAACAACTCAGAGACACCACCTCATATCTATCATATTGGCTAAGACGACAGAAAAGGAAAATGACATATGCTGGAGGAAATGTGGGAAAATTGATAACACTAATTCACTGTTGTGAACTAGTCTAACCATTCTGGAGAACAATTTGGAACTATGCCCAAGGGGCTATAAAGTTGTGCATATCCTTTGGTCCAGAAATACTGCTACCAGTTCTGTACCCCAAAGAGATCAAAGAAAAAAGAAAAAGATTCCTGTGCACAAAAATATTTATAGCAGCTCTTTTAATGGTGGCAAAGAATCAGTAACTAAGGGGATGCCCAACAGTTGGGGAATGACTGAACAAGTTTTGGTTTATGATTGTGATGGAATACCATTGTGCTATAAGAAATGGTAAAGGGGATGACTTCAGAACAAAACTGAGAAGACTTAGATGAGCTGATGCAAAGTGAAGTAAGCAGAACTAGGAGAACATTGTACACAGTAACAGCAACATTGCAATGATAATCAACTGTGAAAGACTTAGCAACTCTGATCAATAAACTGATCCAAGATAATTTAGAAGGACTTATGAAAAAAAAATGCTATCCACCTCCAGAGAGAAAACTGATGGACTCAGCAGAATGAAGCATTTTTTTCTTTTTCTTGTGTGTGTGTGTGTGTGTGTGTGTGTGTGTGTGTGTGTGTGTATGTTTTACTTCATGGCTATTATGCAAATGTTTTGCATGACTTTATATGTGCAATGGGTATAGTATTTCTTGCCTTCTCAATGGCTATGGGAGGAGGTGGAGGGGGAGAAGAATTGTGACTGAAAATTCAAAATAAGTAAATAAAAGAGCAAAAAGAAAAAAAAAAGTAGTACTGGCTGGGCATGATGGTTCATGCCTGTAATGTCTGCTACCAGGAAGGCTAAGGCTGTTGGATTTCTTGGACTAGGTAATTCTGAACTGCAGTATATTGAGCCAATCAGGTATCTGAACTGTTTGACATTAATATAGAAAGCCCACAGGAATGAGGCAAATAGGCCAGATAGGAAGGAAGGCAGGCAGGCAGGAAGGAAGCAAAGAAGAAAAGGGAAAAAGGAAAGAAAGGAGGAAAGAAGGAAGAAAGAATATTAATAAAAGTCAATATCTTCATAGCTTTATCTTTACCCATCTTTTTTATCTTTACCCACTTTTTCTTAGCTATAAACTTTTTTGCTTTTTTTGGTGAGGCAATTAGAGTTCAGTGACTTGCCCAGTGTCACACAGCTAATAAGTGTCACATGTCTGAGACTGGATTTGAACTCATGTCCTCCTGATTCCAAGGTCAGAGTTATATCCACTGTGCCACCTAGCTGCCCCAATAATTTTTTTTTTTGCCTTTTTGGTGAGGCAATCAGGGTTAAGTGACTTGCCCAGGGTCACACAGCTAGTAAGTGTCACGTGTCCGAGACTGGATTTGAACTCAGATCCTCCTGACTCCAAGGCTGGAGTTCTATCCACTGCGCCACGTAGCTGCCCCTACCAGCTCTCCTTTTTCATAATCAACAACTCATTTGAATAGGTCAGCTTGAAGCTGTTGTAATAGTGCATAGTGTCATCCTTTCATTTTTGTCCTTTTAATTAGATGTTGATTTTGACTTCTCCTCTAACTAATCAATGGTCTGACAGCATCTAAGTAGCTTATTCATAAATAGTGAACTCTAGCTCTTATCAGGAACAAGTTTTTTGTCTATGAAGATGAAATTAGTTTTGGTTTTTTTTTGTGATTTGTTATTTGCATATCTGGTACCTTCAAATTCTCTTCTTGAAGAAAATATTCATGATTGACAGGCATGACATTTTTTGTGGCATGCAAAAATCTAACCTCTTTAATTCCTTAATGCTGAACCAAACATAATATATCGAAGCCTCCTCTGTGCCCACCTTTGCATTGGAATCACTGAATATCAAAGTTTATGTTGCCTTAGTTTTGAGGATCTTATCAAGCTCTTCCTAGAATTTCTCTTCTCCATCATCTTCTACCTCCTATGTGAGTCCACCCATAAACTGCAGGTATCTTTACTGTGGGCCTTTTGTGTATGCCCACGCTGTCCCATTGTCTGGGACAGAATCCCTCCTCTTCCCCCATCTCTGTGAGAGGAAGTGTGGTATAGCAGAGAGAATCTCGAGTCTGGAGTCAAAGGATCCAGTGTCGCTAGTGCTAATTCCCTGAATGACTTTGAACAAGATTCTTTATTTCCCTCGCCCTCAGTTTTCTCATTTGTAAAATGATGGGGTTGGACTAGATGGCCCCCAAGGTGCCTTCCATTTCTAGATCCTGGATCCTTGGAAGTCCCTTCCTTCGAGGCCCAGCTCAGGCATCACTCTTCCCTCTGGTTGACAGTGAGCTCTTCCTTCTTAGATTTCTTATGGCATTTTTCCTGGGCCTCTCCCTTTCCATTATACCACAGCCACTTCTCGGCCCTTTATTGATGCTCCCATATTTCATGGTTATTTGTGTGCATCTTCTCACTTCACTCCTGCTTCCCCATCCCTTACATTGTAATGCCTGTGATTTACTGCATGGTGTGCTCATGAGCCATGTTTGCTGAATCAATGCCTTTGTTTATATGTGAGAAGGGCTGTCAAATCTCTCCCCCTCTCTTCCTCTCTTTTACCTACTCCAAAGGACAAAAAACATAAAGAAAATCTTTTCTACCCCAAGGCGAGCTGTCAAATTTTACCCATTTCTCAGCTCAGCTCATAACAGATTGCTTGGCAAGCTCCCCGGCCACACGCCACCCGGGCTTCTTGCAGCCAAGGAGCTCTTGGCAAACTGGTCATCAATAAATGATTGTTGAATTGAATTGAATTTCAGCTCACAGCAACAGTGGCTCAGGCTGCTTCAATAACTTCAGGGAGTCTTCCAGGGAAAGA